>NC_090389.1:51562049-51874562 GCF_036365525.1 Heterodontus francisci
GACCTTTCATCAGAACAGCTGATGAAAGCCCATGCTTAAATTGTTGGCTGAAAAAGAACTAATTAGGTAGAAGTTTAAGAGTCTGCTTAGCTCAAGCACAAGACTAGTAAAAATAAATTCCATGGAAATTACAATAGGGAAACAAGTTGTATGGCTCCACCTAAGCAGTGATCCTGTGTCCCTGCCCTGTTCCTATATTCCCTTTCCTTTGGCAACCTATTCTTAAATGTTCTGTGGTCTATCCTTCAATCCCAAGTTCTGGTAATTCAGAGCCTCGCAACCCTTTGTGCAAAACAGGTTTTGCCTCCTCTCTTTCCTAAATCTCACAGGTATTCTTATATCTCCATTCCCTTGTTCTAGGCTGCTCAACAACTGGAAACAGTTTTTTTTTGTTACACTCTGTTTCCATCCCTTCATATTTTCAAAACTTCTTAACAAATCACACATTAATTGGAGCCCCATGCACTGGTCAAGTCATTGTTAAGTCTTTCTCAACTAAGTTAAGATATATTTTTCCATTCTATTTCAATGATGAATGTACTGATTGCTATTAAAAGAACATGTTCTGCAAGTGGTTCCAGATAATTTAAGGGAAAGACAGGTATACCACACTGATGGCGTAATAGTAGATTCACCAAACTGGACAATCAGCCAGCACCATTTAGTGCCTTTGTTGGTGTAACTCACCAGATTAGTGAGGGTGGGGGAATTCAAAATATACAATAAAAGGTGAGCCATGAAATAAAAAGCATCTTCTAGTCAAAGAAAGTCGAATCCTGTGCAGATAAGGAGAAACAGAGTATTGCCATGGAACATGAGATTGCCAGGAGCTGTATTATGACTTTGAATTCAAGGAAGCTGGCACAATATGCATTTCCAATCACTGAATGAGTGGACAATAGAAATTTTGCATGATTCCAGCAACCCTTTTGTCGCTCTGTCTTACATTCAAACAGCCTTCCTGGCTGCCATCTCAAACAGAGTCAGGAAGTATGTAATCTTGATATCCTGCTCAACCCTGAGCTCAGCTGTTTCACGCGCAATACTCCACTGCAAAACCCATTTTCCACCTTCGCAATATTAATCTCTGGCCTGACCTCTGCTGCCAAAAGCCTAGTCCATGACTTAATCACCTCACAGATTCAATTCTCCCATGCTCTGCTATGTGATCTGGACAAAATCAACTCACCATAAGTTTCAACTTAGCCAAAACCATTCAGTTTCCATCTTAGCCCGCACTAAGCCCTGTGCAACCATCATCCCCATCTTTCCCAAAGCGCCACTGGCTTCCTGTACCTCAGTGTATGAAATCAAAATTTATTTTACTCGCACCCTTCATTCCTTTAACATAAGGCTTTTTAACCTTCAGTCACTCTACTCTACCATGGGTAACTGCTTATTCAGCCACTATGATCCTGCCCTCTGCCTCCCTGATTTCAAATACCTAGTCATCCAGCCCTTTGGTACTCCATCCTAGCCTTTCTATTTCTCTTTACCCATGAGCTGTTGTTCACTATATCTTTTTCTTTCTGCCTGTGAGGAATACTCAATAAATACAGGCTGTTGTTTTTGCAGTCGTTTGATGCTGGTGCACTTGATTTCTGTAAGGACAAGGATGCACACATCCCTAGTATGTTTTGGGGATGAAAGATATAATCTTGTCTAAAAATGTGTCTTCAGCATCTATTCTAAAAAGATGATAAAGTTAGAGTAGTTTTAGTGTATTGTCAGCATGATGCAGGGTTGAGAAATGAACTAAACGTGAATGTACTGGTCGCCTGTGTAGTTCATAAGAGACAGCTAAAGCAAGAAAATAAAGCCCAAAAATTTTTATCTATGATGTAATTTTCTTATGACCAATAAGTCAATTGATAAAATATTTTAAATGGCTTATACAGCCTCAAAATTAAGTTTAAAAAGCCAGAATACTGAACAGAAGAGACAAGGAGCCAGTTATCAGCGCAGACCCTGTAGAATAAGAACTCATGGCAATATTGGCTTAGCTTAGGTCAAAAATGCTCAAGTGATAGGCATTCTTGCAATATCTGACTTACTTGGTTACCAAATCTAAGGCAAGTCAAGGCCAATATAAAAACAAATCCTCTTTTTAAATTGTTAAGAATACACAGATACAAAACTTAAGGTGCTGTGAACAAAACCAATACCAAAATGTTTGAAGTTTTGGGTATTTGGAGCAAGAGATAATAAGAGCTAGAAATACATTCAAAAAAATCAACTGTAAAAAGTGGAAGAAAATAATTAGGATACAAAAAAAAAAGGACCTATCAACAAAGATTCAAAAGCATGGATATATTTGTTATAGTCTTATTTGGGTATTCACAGTGTAAATCACTTGGAAGCAGATTTAAAATAAACCATGTACCATGCCACGTCACTGATCATCAACCAGGATGAGTTGAACAAGTTCAGCCTGTTCCAAAAATATTAATCCAAAAGAAAGAGGAGGAATTTTACAGCCAATCCAAGGGGAAAAAAGCTCATCAACGCAAGAAGGAACACAATATGTTCAATTTTTTGCAATGGTGCATAGTTTTCATGCTTGAGCAGCAACATGACTGCTTGGAGTAAAGTATAATTCTGAAGCAGTCAAGGACAGGAAGGTCCCTGACTGTTCACTTCAACTCGTAAATATTTGTATGATTGACAGCTGTGTTGTGTATTCAGAGTAAAACTCCATGAGGTCTTAATTGGGAGCAGCCAAGTTGGAAAACTTTTTATTTACACCTCCCAACAGAGAGGGCAGCCGAGGCAATATACAAAAGATACCACAATACAATAAGCCTGTTTAATACAGTATACAACAATCCCTCCCTACTTAAAAAACAAATTAAAATGGAAAATGATACTTGTACATAATTTCCCAGAATACAATAGCAATACTCTGATATTTAACAGGTTGAGTTGCACACTTGTTTCTATAATTACAACTAAAAGATATATAACCAATATTTCCAGAGTAATTTACATGTAAAAAAATAGTTTTCCTTAACACCACTATGTCTTTAACAAAAATATCATCGACAAAAAGTAATGAAAGAAACAAATTATTTCTTCTTCCTTCCTACATACTTTCAATTAAGCTATCTGGCTTCTTTCTCTTTCTGTCTGGGTATCTTCTTCCATTTTCATTAGCTTCACTCTGCTCTCTCAGTCGACTGTGTTGACCCTGAACTTTGACTTTGACTACCAACTCCACTTAACGGTTGAGACTGCGAAATTGATTGATTCGTCGTAATCAAAGACCCTGACTCACTTTGCTCTACTGGTGGATTCTGTGATACTGGAAAACTTTCAGTTTCTTTGTGACTTTCACTTTCTTACTGACTTTCACTTGGAATTGTAGGAACTTGGAATATAGGAAGTTTCCCATAGTCTCTCTGTCAGATTTCCTCTTCCAAGATAATTTTTTTTTATTCATTCATGGGATGTGGGTGTTACTGGCTAGGACAGCATCCCTAATTGCCCTTGAGAAGGTGGTGGTGAGCTGCCTTCTTGAACCGCTGCAGTTCATGCGGGGTAGATACACCCACAGTGCTGTCAGTTAGGGCATCCCAGGACTTTGACCCAGCGACTGTGAAGAAATGGCAATATAGTTCCAAGTCAAGTGTGGCTTGGAGGGGAACTTGCAAGTGGTGGTGTTCCCATGCATCTCCTGCCCTTGTCCTTCTAGGTGATAGAGGTCACGGGTTTGGAAAGTGCTGACTAAGGTGCCTTGGTGAATTGCTGCAGTGCATCTTGTAGATGGTACACACTGCTGCCACTGTGCGTCAGTGGTGGAAGAAGTGAATGTTTGTAGATGGGGTGCCAATCAAGCAGGTTGCATTGTCCTGGATGGTGTCGAGCTTCTTGAGTGTTGTTGGAGCTGCATCCATCCAGGCAAGTGGGGAGTATTCTATCACACCCTTAACTTGTGCCTTGTAGACGGTGGACACAGTCTGGGGAGTCAGGAGGTGAATTACTCGCCGCAGGATTCCAAGCTTCTGACCTGCTCTTGTAGCCACGGTATTTATATGTCTACTCCAGTTCAGTTTCTTTTCCATGGTAACCCCCAGGATGTTGATAGTGGGGGAGCCAACGATCATATTGCCATTGAATGTCAAGGGGAGATTGTTAGATTCTCTCTTCTTTGAGATAGTCATTGCCTGGCACTTGTGTGGCATTGAATGTTACTTGCCACTTATCAGCCCAAACCTAGATATTGTCCAGGCCTTGCTGCATTTCTACACGGATTGCTTCAGTATCTGAGGAGTCGCGAATGGTGCTGGACATAGTGCAATCATCAGCGAACATCCCCACTTCTGACCTTATGATTGAAGGAAGGTCATTGATGAAGCAGCTGAAGATGGTTGGGCCTAGGACACTACCCTGAGGAACTCCTGCAGTGATGTCCTGGAGCTCAGATGATTGACCTCCATCTTCCTTTGCACTAGGTATGACTCTAACCAGTGGAGAGTTTCCCTCCTAACTCTCATTGACTCCAGTTTTGCTAAGGCTCCTTGGTGCCATACTCAGTCAAACGCTGCCTTGATGTCAAGAGCAGTCACTCTCACCTCACCTCTCGAGTTGTCCATGTTTTGAACCAAGGCTGTAATGAGGTCAGGAGCTGAGTGGCCCTGGTGGAACCCAAACTGAGCATCAGTAAGCAGGTTATTGCAGAGCAAGTGCCACTTGACAGCACTGTCAGTGACCCATTCCATCACTTTACTGATGATTGAGAGTAGACTAAAGAGGCGGTAATTGGCTAGGTTGGATTTGTCCTGCTTTTTGTGTACAAGACATACTTGGGAAATTTTCCACATTGCTGGGTTGATGCCAGTGTTATAACTGCTTTGCCGGGCCAGATCTTCCCGGGATAGGGTAAGCCGATGTCGGCCTTCCTGCCCAGAGGCCAATTGAGGCCGTTAAGTGGCCTATTGATGGCCAATGAAGGGCCATTTCTTGCTGCCGCTGGGATCTTAACAGCGGTGGAGGGCTCTCCGCCATGTGGAAAGGTAGCCTTGGAAAACGAGGTGCTCTCCCTGGATGCTGGGGGGGGGCTCCTTCCTTCATGGGGAACTCGTGGCCCACGGAGGTCACCGCCCCCTCCCCTGCTGAGGAACCACGGTACCCTCTGGAACACCCCCACCCCTCCCAGACTGAACACTTACCCCACCTCACTGGGGCCTTCTGGACTGGCCCCAGTGACTTCGCCTCACCTACCTCGGGTCTGGAGTTCCAATGCTGGGTCTGGGTCCAAAGCCAATGCACGAACGGCAGCGGCCACCACTCCCAGTGGCATTGCAGATACTGTTGAGCTGCCCACCCTCTGACTGGCCGGCAGCTCTTGAGGTGGGATCCCCATCTCTACTAAGTGTTTAAAGGGATGGGGATCCCCCCCTCTTAAACCTTGACCCCAAAAGACTGGAGGATCGCTCCGGAGGTCAGAAAAAATGCAGAGGCCAGGTTCCCCCGTCTTTTCGGCGCGGCGCCAGCAGCCTCGCCTCCTGCATAAAATCCAGCCCATTGTGTCTTTTTACAACAACTCCAAACCCATATTTCTCCTGATCACCTCTGTGGTTTTTCACGATGACTTTCTGACCAGCACTGAGCTCTCTAAGTTTCATGCCTCAAGTATCATGATTCATCTTCACTCGGTCTTGCTTTTCTCTTACCTTGCCGTTGATATCTGGCTTAAGCAAACTAAACCTTGTCCAAGGAATATGTTTAAACACCAACTCATAAGGTAAGCAACCTGTTATAGAATAACCCCACAGTCACAGTTATTCTATAAGAAATCAGAAAATTGTCTAGCTTGTGTTGAAGAGAAACATGGAAATTACTGCCAAGCTTGTCACTTAGCAAATACTTCTTCAAAGACCACTTCACAATTTGTACACTTCTTTCTGCATCACCATTCAATTCTGGGTGATTCTGGGTATTGGAGTATCTTTGACTCCATTCTTACTTCGAAATATTTCAAACCCTTCTGATGTAAACTGTGGACCATCAACTATCTGACATCAACACTTCTGGCAATCCATAAATTGCAAACTAACTTCTCAAAATCTCAATAATTTTGGCACTTTTTATTTAGCGATACAGCACTGAAACAGGCCCTTCAGCCCACCGAGTCTGTGCCGACCATCAACCACCCATTTATACTAATCCTACATGAATCCCATATTCCTACCACATTCCAACCTTCCCTATATTCCCTGACCACCTACCTATACTAGGGGCAATTTATAATGGCCAATTTATCTATCAACTTGCAAGTCTTAGGCTGTGGGAGGAAACCGGAGCACCCGACGAAAAACCATGCGGTCACAGGGAGAACTTGCAAACTCCGCACAGGCAGTACCCAGAATTGAACCCAGGTCACTGGAGCGGTGAGGCTGCGGCACTAACTTGTGGTATTTGGCATAAATTCAACATTCATCCACTTGCTATAGCTATTGACCAAAACAAAATACTCTTTACCTTCCACTTTTCTTGTGTTTGACCATGGAATGAAAAGAACCTGGGCTAGATCATTTCTCATTCTGAGGCACACTTCACAACTTTTCACCAACTCTTCAATATCTCTACCTACCTTTGGATACCAAAAATAGCTTCTTGCTACTGCTTTCATATGGACTATCACTGCATGCTCTTGATGTAGTTCCTCGAACAATCTCTCTCTAAACTTTGGTGGAATAATGACCCATGGACCCCAAAGGAGACAGCCTTGATCTACAGTTCGTTCATTTCAACGTGTAACATCTTCCTGCTATTTCTCATTATCACACTCTTTAGACCAGCCACTCATGAGATAATTGAGTACTTTACTGGGCATCACATCGTTGCGAGTTTCTTCAGAAATTTCTCCAACAGGCACTGAGATGTCATTTGTGTTTGTCAAGTAATTTATAGTTAACTCATGGGATAAAAATGAATCAGTCTTCATGGGAAATCTCGAAAGAACATTCGTATATGCATGATCTGCTGACTTACGATATTTAATATTGTACTGATGGACCATCAAAATCACTGCCCATCTCTGAAGCTGTGCTGCCGCTAGAGATGGTACTGCCTTCTTTGAACCAAATCTGATCGTAAGGACTTGGTGGTCAGTTAACAAAGTGAACGTCCTACTGGACTGGTATTTATGAAACTTTGTAACACCATATATGATCGCTAATGCCTCTTTCTCAACTTGTGAGTAATTTTCCTCTGCCTTCGTTGAAGTGCATGAAGCACATAGTACGGGCTTCTCCACACCTTCTTCCATTATGTGAGATAACACCACACCTAACCCCTATGATGAGGCACTGCATGCTAAAACTAATGGTTTCTTGCGATCATAGTTCTTCTTTGCTCTCTGGTCTCTTTGTTTTCTAAGTCCCCTCAACCTTCTGCTGCGCTGGGTGGATACCTTCACCGTCTATTTGGTGACCCAGGTATGTTACACTTGACACCATGAAGCAACACTTGTGTTTTTTAAACTTTGATGCCATACTCTCAAAGCTGATCTAGGACTTTGTTCAATCTTACAATGTGCTCTTTCTCTGTCTTAGTGCTAATTAAAATATCATCCAAGAAACAGCACACTGCTTTCATCCCACTTGGTACCTGATCCATGATGCACTGGAACACTGCAGGAGCAGTAGACACAAATGGTAACCTTTTGTACTGGTTGTCATGCTTGACCCCCACCTACCAAGAATGAGGCACATTAATCTTGTAATGAACATTGATTTTAAACTGTTTTTGGAGTGAAGCAGACTTGTTAAACAGATCAGCTGTGGCTGGAAAAGATATCTGCATATTAACAGACAGTGTTTGGAAGGACAAAGCAGCCAGTCTCTGACATTCAACCCACAATGGACTTTTGATCACCAGATGTTGAAGGTGGGGGAGCTCGCATTCCAGGTTGACTGTTAAGCTGGCCGGATACACAAACGGACATAGTCATGTCACATGACTAACCTGCTGGGCAATTGGAGATTTTTGAATTTGTAAAACAGTTTTGGGCAGAAAGCTGTTTGCTCCTGGACTGAAAAGATCTCTCTCCTGTCTGCTCCCATCTCTTTCTCACAAGCCTGTAAATCCACTGAAGACACATGAACCCCAAGAGAGAAAAGTCTCCTACAGCAAACAAGGTTTAAGAAGAATACTGAGCCCCAACGAAAGGCAAGGTCTACCTACAATCAAGGACTCTACAGTAAGCTCGAAGAACCACAACAACTGTTCAGATACTGCCTCAAACTTTTCCACTTTATTTTTCTTCTGCACTTTTCTGTCTCTATTTGCATGTGTGTCTCGCATAAGCCTGTTTATGCTGGTTTCTTTGCCTTATAATTGGAAAGCGGTGAACAAGGATTCACCAAGGGGGAGCTAAAAACATGGTATGTTTAAAATTAAACCTTGTTACAGTAAGACCAGGTGAAAGCTGAAAGGGAACCCTAGACCTCTTTCTCACCTGGTCGTAACATGGTACAACCCTTTGTGTTCTACGAATTGTTAAGAAATTCCTTGCTCGTCAGCTAATTCTAATTGAAAATATGCATTTGACAGATCTATTTTACTGAGCATCTTTCCATTTGCAACTTTAGAAAACAAATTGTCACTTGTAGGCAGTGGGTAAGCATCATTTTCAATCACCTTATTTATAATCCCTACAAATTCAAACGGACCTGTCTGCTTTTTGAACTAAAATGAGTGCAGCCCATTCACTGCTCTTCACCTTTTTAATTGACCCTTTCTTTCTAATCTATCCAGTTCTTCACTTACTCTTTCTAACTGTGCATGCACTGGCCTAGGTTTGCAAAATGTTGGGAGTACATTGTCCTTTATCTTGACTTCAGCCTTGCGATGCCTAATTTTATCATTTGGTCCTCCTTCCACTTTGTGCACAGCTAGCACTTCCTTAATGTCAGACGTACTCTTACTGATCCCTCATGTAAATAACTCAGCCTAGTTTAAATGTGTGTTCTGAAGCCAATTCCTTTCCATCAAGGAGACTTTGTACCCTTCTACTACTACCAATGGTAAATAATAGGATGTATCACTGTATTCCACCTTAACACTCACTTCACCTAATATTGAAATACTGTTATCGGAATAACTAGTCAGTTTCACACCAGTTTTTCGTACGGGAATGTGACTTAGGGACTTCTTGTAATCTCCTTCTCAGATACAACCACAAGAAAACCTGTATTAAAACCTTGCTCTTTTTTGATTGGGAACAATTTGGCTTCCCATTTCCAATTTCTGTCGTTTATTTGTGGATAAAATTCCAGACGCTGGCACCCAAATTTCTGTTACGACCAGGTGAGAAAGGTCCCTTTTAGCCTTTACCTGGTCTTACCATAACAGGGTTTAATTTTAAACGCACTCTTTTTTTAGCTCCCCCTTGGTGAATTCTTGTTCACCGCTTTCCAATTATAAGGCAAAGAAACCAGCACAAACAGGCTTTCTTAGGGTTAAAGAAGAAAAGTTGAAATTTATTAAACTTAAACTAAAACTTTAATTCGGTCGACGCCTACAGATACATGACGTGCCCACGCTAGCATGCATATGCTTTACACACATGCAAATAGAGACAAAAAAGAGCAGAAGAAAAGTTCACTAGATTATGGGCGGCACAGTGGCGCAGTGGTTAGCTCCGCAGCCTCACAGCTCCAGCGACCCAGGTTCAATTCTGGGTACTGCCTGTGTGGAGTTTGCAAGTTCTCCCTGTGTCTGCGTGGGTTTCCTCCGGGTGCTCCGGTTTCCTCCCACATGCCAAAAGACTTGCAGGTTGATAGGTTAATTGGCCATTATAAATTGCCCCTAGTATAGGTAGGTGGTCGGGAAATATAGGGACAGGTGGGGATGTGGTAGGAATATGGAATTAGTGTAGGATTAGTATAAATGGGTGGTTGATGGTCGGCACAGACTTGGTGGGCCGAAGGGCCTGTTTCAGTGCTGTATCTCTAAACTAAACTAAACTAAATAACAGACACTGCTGCGGCTGTATCGATGACGAATATAAGTTGTGACTCTCCGACTTTCATTTTTATTGTTGGCGCTGGAATTATATCTTCAGCCCTTTTTCCTCTCAACTTTCAGATGCTGTTTTTCTTGTTCTCTGACTGAGTACAACTCTTGATCTTCCTGCTTGATGACATCAACTTCTGTTTCCATATCTACCATATGCGCATTTGAGGACTTCCAAGAACCTGAACTAGCTTTAGGTCTACCACAACCTCGACCTGGTGCATTGCTGCAACATGGAGCTTTACTGCGATCTAGAGCATTACTGTTTCCTCTACACCTGCATGCTATTTGGATGTAACTGACTTTCCCACAGGCATAGCACTTTGATTGGAAATGGGAACATTTGGATGGTTGGTGCCTACCCTGGCAACAGTAGCATCTAACTTTCTGACTCAGACTGTAAACTTGACTGCCTAGTTCCTGCTGAAATCTGGTGGACCTCCCCTGCTGGCTCAGGAAAACAGTTTCCTTGCAATCTGCAGCAAGCTCTTCTTGCCATTTCCATGGCTTCATCGCAGGCCTCCTTCCACCTCAGCTTATAGCCTTTACTCAAAAGCTTGGCCTGGATTTTACTGTTCTTAGACCTCCAACAAACGTGTCTCTAAGTTTGACTTCTAAGTTAGCACCATAACCACAGTGACAAGAAAGTTTCTTTAACTCAAGAATATCATCTGCGATAGACTCATTTGGCAACTG
The DNA here is from genome assembly GCF_036365525.1 of Heterodontus francisci. NCBI lineage: Eukaryota > Metazoa > Chordata > Chondrichthyes > Heterodontiformes > Heterodontidae > Heterodontus > Heterodontus francisci. The sequence continues at coordinate 51,572,766 of NC_090389.1, forward strand.
CTTCCTTCTATAAAATGCAACACGAAGCACAATTTCCTTCTTAGTCGAGCCAGAATATGAGTCCAGAATCTCATTTATTCCTGAATAGTCCAAAGTACTGGGTTTTGTGGGCAGCATTGGTTAAGCACCAGCTCAAAAGCATCCGTCTTCATCATGAGAAAAACATTCATTTCATCCTGATCTCCGATTTTGTTAGCTTTAAGCCAAATGTGTAACCTTCGTTCATAATTACACCAGTACTCTTTGTTTGGGTTGAATTCTCCCATTGTCCCAAAATATTTCTTCAGTGCCATAGTTTTAAAATTACGTACTCACTGAGTTGTAACTGAACATGAATTGCAGACACATGAAGCAATCTTTCAAATTACTCAAACTTTCTCAAAATCGACTTTGGGAGTATCAAAAAGTGTGTCAGAATGTTCTTCAGACTGTAATCTCTCGAATGAAGTGCAACAAAGAAAATCAATCCCATCCTCCTTGCCATGTTTCTGATGTGTATTCAGAATAAAACTACATGAGATCGCAACTGGGAGCACCCATGTTGGAAAATGTTTTATTTACAGGTCCCAACAGAGAGGGCAGTAAAGAGGCAGAATACAAAAGATATTACAATACAGTAAGCCAGTTTAATAAGGTATACGATAAGCTGCAAGTAATTACTGACATGGCTAAGCAATAAAGAGCATATTTGCAAGCTCTGAAGTGTTTACAATCTGTAAACTAAAATGCAAGATAACACTACACAATCAAATATTTCCTTATGAAATAATGATGTGAAATTTACTTGTATTTTAATTGCCTTAACAGTTCAGCTATAAGTTTCATCTAAACTGGGCTGTTGCAATTTTTTTTTGACTTCATGGGCCATTCTATGTTGCCCTGTGGACCACATTTAAGACTTAAATAAATGTTACCATTCAGTTGCATATATCTCAAGCTGCCAATACAAATATATCTGATTGCTCAGCTAATGCTGGTAAAGTGCTTAAATTTTCTCTTGGAATAAACCTTTTAAAACTTCTATTGTGTGCATCATTCAAAGAAATAAACATGAGCAAAGCAAGAAATATACAAGCCCAAATGGAAAATTTATTAAGATTTTGCAGGCCTAACATATAGGACTTGTGAGGCGTATGTACCTTGGATACCCCAGATTTTAAAATGATTCCATTAGATAACTCTATCTGCCTTTTTAAAATAAAGCCCTTGTGCATGAAAAGACTTCAGGATTTATAAAAAATATACTTGAAATGCTATCTATGCTTCTGATAGACTTGAACTTCATTTTATAATTCAACATTATAAATGTTCAACGTTGTTTGAAAGTTCATCAATTGTTTATCACAAATTGTATGAGCCAGTGGCTGCTTAATGGTCTCCAGCATACAATAATATTGTTCTGAATATTACAAATTTCAAAAGCAAGTCACTGCATTGCAACAGCGAAGACATATCTCAAGTTGAGTCTTGTTGATACCAGTTCAGATTAATAGCTGGGAATCCACGCCACATAGTGACGGAAAAAAGGTGGATTTCAACATAAATCCACCCTCCTCCTGGCACCATAAATAGGCTTTACACTGAACTTCTCAATAGGAAAGCCCAGATGCAACAGGTGTATCCATGTAGCATAGGAAAATAAAAAGAGAAAAAATATGCATCATAGAATAGGTCATGCAAATACAACAGAAACTTCATAAAGCACAAATATTCTATTCATATTCTGAGAAAAAAAACACTTTTTATTTTAGTGGAGGAGAATGCATGGCTGCATGACAAATATTCTTATCGCTAAACAAAATCTCAAACATCATGATTTGATTATTCAAGGCTGAGACTTGTTTACATCATGACCCAATTGAAGTGTACGTATATATAATTATATATACAATGTTTTTCATGAACATTGCAGACTTCAGAAAAGGGAATAAGAGCTATAGTAACTAATTCACAGCACTGTGTAAAGTCATCTGATGACAAAACACAGATGAAGATACAGACTCACTCTGATATCTTTCAGCTATACAAATTAATTACAATGTTACCTGACAATATTTGCAGCAAACACTAACCAAGCCATTTCAAAACATACCAAAAACGGCTATTAAAATGTCTCATAATGGTGGTTAATTGGTGACTACATAATGAAAAATTACAGAACAAACTTAAGGTTTGGAGTTTTTCAGTAGCTGAAAATTTAATACTATGTTAAGTAGTTGTCACATAATTGTATTACTTGTCCACCATGCTTTTCCTTCATGGAAATTAATTGATGCGCAAGTTCACAAGAGTGCTATTTAATGCACAGCTTGGAGGACTGCACCTTATTTTCATTATATGGTCCCAATTTTAGGTCAGGGCAGGGGAGCAGTTACAATACTGAAAATTGATTTACCACCCTGCTCCTGCAGGAAACCCACAGACCACCATTATAACTCAGGAGCTGATTCAGGTTGCATACAGGTGAAATCAATGGAGATAAAAATTGAGACAAATGTAAATTCTGCTGCCAATTTGCTATCAAATATTTTATATTATCACACAAAGACAAAGTCTGCACCAAGGTCTTGGTTATTTCCATGAGGATCTCCCCATTATGAAGAGCAGTGCATGAAGAGGCTGCATGTCACCTGGCATATGACAGCAGATCCATGCAACTAGCTGCTACCTGCTAGACAAGGGGTGCATGCTTTGCCAGTGCTGGCAAAGTCACCACCATCCTCAACTGAATCTCTCCAGGTTGCTACAAAGGACATTGCCTGCATCTCCCAGTCTACAGTACACATGCTACATTAAGCAGGTCAACAAAGCCCTCCTTGCCAGAGCAAACAAGTTGATTATTTTTATCATGGTGCGAACAGAATGACACCAAGACTAAAAAGGGTTAAATTATGGGGCTGAATTTTACTGCAGATGTCGGGATCCTGACATTGGGGAGGAAACCGGATCCCAAGCCTGCACTTGCTGGTCGTGGGATTTTACTGCAGTTGGCCTCCTAATTAGCCGCCTGTTGATCTGCTATCTGATTCAGGACAGTGGACTGGCTCCTGTGCTGCCAGCCAAATCAGAGGGATAGCAACTCTGAAGCCTCAGCAGCGCCACGGGGAGAGGTGGCCGCTGCTATTGCAGGCAGGAGACCTCGAGCCTCCTACAAGTAATTGAGAAAAAAAAACTCAGCGGGCCAAGTGTTGGAGGGGGAGATCATTGGAGCCAAGAGGGGGACTCTGGCTCCATGGTCCCCCCTGGGTTTCCACAGGGTGGCTGCCTCCATTAAGCTAGTGACCTAACAATGCGGCGAGGAGGGATCGCCTGCCAATGGCAAAATGCTGATGGCTTTGTAAATGGCCCTTAATTGGGCCTTCAAGTATGTTCCTCGACTGCCGACCTCCTTGGAGCAGGCAGCTGCTCTGTATCCAGTCCCACCATTGGGAAAATTCTGACAGCAGGACTATGTCCCTGCTATTTTAGTGGCCCCACCCACCTGCCCCCTGCCTCCCAGGTTGCCACCCAGGGGCCAGTAAGATCCTGCCCATGAGGACAGTTTACATAGAGTAGGTTTGCATTCCCTTGAGTTTCGGAGATTACGGGTGATCTAATGTAGGTGCGGAAGATGATTAAAGGATTTGATAGGGTAGATACAGAGAAACTATTTCCTCTGATGGAGGAGTCCAGAACCAGCAGGCAAACTGACCTTTCCTGTCATTTGGTTTTCTGAGTGTGCAGGCAATTTCTTTAAGTGTGTGCCTCTTTAGATATTTTTGCATGGCCTCGCACACGCGATAATTTAAAGGGCCCAATTTGTATGCAGCCTGCGTGGGGAATTGCAAGTTGCTGTGCAGAAACATTGTTTAGAGGGAATATTGGGCACAATCTTAAGGGGCATTACCTGTTTAGGGGAACACTCCAGTGCCCAGGTTCACATTGCACAGTGCTGAAACGTGGAGCACTCATGCCTTGGTTATTCACTTCCAACCCCTTGAAAGGCAAGGTCCACTTGAATTCACCACGCACATCAACAATAGGAAGGGAACGTAGTGAGAACAATGCACATCTTTATTCAAAGGAACATAGGAACAGGAGTAGGCCATTCAGCCCATCAGCTTGCTCTGCCATTCAATACGATCATCCACTTCAATGCCTTTTTCCCCACACTATCCCCATATCACCTTATGTCATTGGTATTTAGAAATTTGTCAATCTCTGCTTTAAACATACTCAATTACTGAGCTTCCACTGTCCTCTGGGGTAGAGAATTCCAAAGATTCACAACCCACTGACTAAAGAAATTTCTCCTCATCTTGGTCCTAAGTGGCTTCCCCTTTATTTTGAAATTGTGTCCCCTGGTTCTGGACTCCCAACCAGGGGAAACATCTTACCTGCATCTACCCTGTCTATCCCTTTAAGTATACTGTAGGTTTCAATTAGATCACCTCTTATTCTTCGAAACTCTAGAGAATACAGGCCCAGTTTCCCCAATCTCTCTTCATAGAACAGTCCTGCCATCCCAGGAACAAGTCTGGTGAATCTTCATTGCACTCCCTCGATGGCAATAATATCATTTCTAAGGTAAGGGGACCAAAACTGCACATAGTACTCTAAGTGCGATCAAACTAAGGTTCTATACAATTGAAGCAAGACTTCACTACTCCTGTACTCAAATCCTCTTGCGATAAAGGCTAACATGCCATTCGCCTTCTTAATTACTTGCTGCACCTGCATGTTAGCTTTCAGTGACTTATTGATGAGGACACCCAAGTTTCTTTGTACATCTATACGTTCTAATCTCTTACCATTTAAGAAATACTCTGCACATCTGTACCTCCTACCAAAGTGGATAACCTCACACTTTTCCACATTATATTCCAAAAGCCACATTCTTGCCCACTCACTAAGTCTGTCCAAATCCCCTTGAAGCCGCTCTGCATCTTCCTCACAACACACATTCCCACCTAGTTTTGTGTCATCCGCAAACTTGGAAATATTACATCCAAATCATTGATATATATTGTGAACAGCTGGGGCCCAAGTACTAATCCTTGCAGTACCCCACTAGTCACAGCCTGCCAATGCGAGAATGACCTGTTTATTCCTACTCTCTACTTTCTGCCTGTTAACCAATCCTTAATCCATGCCAGTATACTACCTCCTATCCCATTTGCTTTAATTTTGCTAACCAACCTTCTGTGGGGGACTTTATCAAAAGCCTGCTGAAAATCCAAGTATACTACGTCCACCGACTCCCCTTTATCAATTCTGTTACTAACATTCTCAAAAAACTCTGACAATTTCATCAAACATGATTTCCCATTAATAAATCCATGTTGACGATGTCCAATCAGATTATTATCCAAGTGTCCATTTATCACATCCTTTAGAATCGATTCTAGCATGTAAGGCTAACAGGTCTGGAGTTCCCTGTTTTCTCTCTCCCTTCTTAAATAGTGGGGTGACATTTGCTACCTTCAAATCTGCAGGAACCGTTCCAGAATCCATAGAAGTTTGGAAGATGATCACCAATGCATCCACTATCTCCATAGCTCCCTCTTTCAACACTCTGGGATGTAGAATATCAGGTCCGAGAATCTCGAACTAGGGGTGACTGTTTAAAAATAAGGGGTCACCCATTTAAGACAGAGTTGAGGAGAAATTTTTCTTAGCCAAACATTTCCTTTCTATGTACCTATAGAAGCTTTTACAGTCCCTTTTGATGCTTTTTGCTGGTTTACATTCATATTCTAGGCTCCTTTTATCAGTTTCTTGGTCCTCCTTTGCTGTATTCTAAAATCCTCCAAATCCTCAGGTTTACTCCTATTTCTGGGAACATAATAGGACTTTTCTTTTAATCTTATACAATTGTTAACTTCCTTTGTTAGCCAGGGTTGCCTGCCTTTTCTGTGAGGTTAAGCCAATTGAAAATTTCAAGACTGAGGTGGATTGTTTTAAGTAAAGGTATTAGGGGATGTGGAATCAAGGTGGGTAAATGGAGTTAAAATACCGAAAAGTCATGATCTAGTTGAAAGGGCGTACAGGCTTGAGGGGCTGACTGGCCTACTCCTGTTTCTATATTCCTTCCTAACAGCCAGAAGGAGTGATCCCTGGGATCATTAAAACACTATTAATTACCAGACTTAATTTTCATAGGTGAGTTTAATGGGCAATGCATAAATGCACTTCATGAAATACACAGGAATGTTTTTGCAAAGCTAATGGCCAACTCAAATCGTCTAGCAACTTGTGTTTTTTTGCAATTCACAGAGTATCCCTTCCTCACCACAATGTACTGACCAATATGCACATTAATAATGCCATGCCTTGTTCAAACTCGTTTTTCAGCAAATTCCGGCCTAGAATGTTACTTTTAGCTGTATAAACTGACGTAAGCTGGCTCATGATTGGATACCTTTTCACGGCAATCTTTTGTCAGCAAAAACCAACGTCGTCCACTTAACAGGTACCAATTATTTGAGTCAACTGGGTGCAACTGCCACACTTAGGGCTGGATTTTGTTGGGGCGATGGTGGCCCTGATGATGGGCCAGAAAGCCAGGGGCCAACCCTGCATCGGCCATTTCGGGGAGCCCCGGCTGGATTGTATGGCAATCAAGCAGCTAATGAGCTGCTGTCAGTGCTCCCGCCTCAAAAGCTGCTGGCCCTCCGATTCAGTCTCAGCAATACCACTGGAAGCGGTGGCCACTGCTGGGACTGCACCCAGCCAGGAGAAGCAGTGTGGACACCACCTTCAGAAGAAGATAAATGGGGTCAAGGTCACCTGGGGCCAGTCAGTCAGGCCCTGGCAAGGAGCTAGCTGATGAGAGTGGGAAAGAGGGGGGGTTGCGGTCTTGCCGCAGGAGTAGCCTCTGCCACTAGGGGGTCCCTATGTGGGCCACAGGATATCCAGTTAGGAGAACTCCCCCCGCCACACTAATCCCGCAGGGAGGCCACCAGGGTTCACAATGCAGTCTCCCCATGTAGCGCTGGTAAAATGCCAGTGGTGGCGGAAAGGGCCCTTAATTGGTCACTTAAGTGGCACAACTGGCCTCTGGGTTGGAGGGCTATCCTCCACCTTCTCCGCCGCTAGTAAAATGCCATGGCAGCAGGAAGGCGATGGGCACGCTGCACCCGTAACCTACCCCCGCCCCCCTCCCCAACTGCCTCTTCCCTGATTTTTCAGCCCCCGCCAAGCCTCCCGTCCCGCTCTTACAGGCCCCATAAAACACACCCTTAGAAATGAAAGACTATTTTCTAGATCAACCAACCCCATCTAATGTCTTTCACTAAATCACTGGGTTTACCCAATATATACCCCAGTTTATACACACTACTGAGTCAGCGGCGCTTGAGATGGCTTGGCCATGTGAGTCGCATGGAAGATGGCAGGATCTCCAAAGACACATTGTACAGCGAACTCGCCACTGGTATCAGACCCACCGGCCGTCCATGTCTCCGCTTTAAAGACGTCTGCAAACGCGACATGAAATCCTGTGACAATGATCACAAGTCATGAGAGTCAGTTGCCAGCGTTCGCCAGAGCTGGCGGGCAGCCATAAAGGCGGGGCTAAAGTGTGGCGAGTCGAAGAGACTTAGTAGTTGGCAGGAAAAAAGACAGAGGCGCAAGGGGAGAGCCAACTGTGTAACAGCCCCGACAAACAAATTTTTCTGCAGCACCTGTGGAAGAGCCTGTCACTCTAGAATTGGCCTTTATAACCACTCCAGGCGCTGCTCCACACACCACTGACCACCTCCAGGCGCTGACCCATTGTCTCTCGTGATAAGGAGGCCAAAGATATCAAAAACTTCAGTATCCAAAGAAATTTTCACTCTCTAATGCAGGGCACATATGAACTATTCCAGCATCAATTCAACATGTTGAAAAATATAATGGAATCCCCATGAAATAGAATAATCACTCTGTTGTAGAGAGAGGATTGTGTTATTTCTTCAACTGATTAAAAAGACTATAAATGAACTACTGCAAGGTACTGGCAATATGTTATCTCACACACACACACACAAATACATAGACATAAACATCTATCTACACTGTCACATTATTAACATCTGTTCTGCAATCGCACAACGCACAGGGAGGACTGAAATAATATTAAACAATATTTGAACAGCTACAGGGAATGAGTTGAAGGAATTGCCCCACCGGATTCTCAGTGTGAAGCCCAGGCCATTTTAATTGAGTTTCCTCTCACCTGAAACTGATGGCTGTAACATCATGGTCATCAAGCAGGAGCGCAAATTGAGGAAAGAGTTGGATGTCACTGGTGGCCGAATGAAACAGTCCCCAGCAAAGTAAGTCATTCAGGAGCAAGGGTCCAGGCTGATCATAGCTTCTCCACAGAGAGTTCTCCATACAATATTTTCTGCACAATACTCATTCCAAACAGAGTAGGATATACCTGACATGGTTAGAGATGGCCAGGGAAGGATGATTTAGATGCAATTCATTTTCAGGTGACATCATGAACTGAGACAAAGTGCTGTCACTTTTAATTGACAATATAATTGAGAGGGACTTCACACCCAGTCTGCCTTTCAGCAGTTTTGTAAACTGATGACGTGAATTGCAAGGCAATGTCAAGTGTATAAGTGTTCACTTTTAAAGATTTACTTGAACTATATTTCAGTATTTAGTTTAATATTATTTCAGTCCTCAGTGAAACATATTTCATGTTCAACTGTGAAAAATGCAGTATTTATTTTTCATCCTTCAAGATCACAGCAAATACAATTTCCAATTTTATTTGCTAAATCACATAACACGCAATATTTTTTAAAAATCACTTTTGCACAAATATGATTATTGTAGCATCCATATTATTAAAATGCCCATTTAAAAAAAATATCAGATACAAGCTGAATTAGAATCAAAACCTGTCAACCGAAGCCTGTATAAACGTCTCACAATAATTGACTAGTTTAGTTGTCATATAAGGCAATGTCATTTTGCTACCTTGATCAAGAGATAGTTAAGATAGGCAAACAGTCTGCAGCATCAACAGTTCACTGATTACACGGGTTGTTGTTGACATTGCAAATAATTCATTTCAACAGTAACAATCATCCCAATGCAGTACCACTCCTGTGAACTTTGCTTCATAAATGTCTGGAACTTCATTTAATCTGCCTCTAATTGGACCTTGCCCTATCCAGTGCAAAAGTGAATTGCTCCTGAACATTACACAATTCCAAATATGGCTTGTGATGAAACTTGTCACCTTGCAGCATTCATTAAACTTATATTGAGGATTGTCCGCAATGACACATTATGACACTGCACAACTTGGTAACAAGAAAATCATCTATAACAGTATTTTGAATTTTGCTGAAAACATAGACATTTAACCAACATCTGGAAAGTACTTACAATTATACATGTATTTAAATTGCTACAAAGTAAATATACTTTGAGAAAAGTTCAGAATTTCGCCATGAAAATACTTCTTACAATACTTACAATTTATATACATATGAAGATATACCTGCTAAATGTGTACTGAGAACAAAAACAGAATTGTTTAGCCTCATGAATGTCAACATTGTTCCTTTCTTACAGATCCTGCCTGGCTGAATGTTTTCACCAGTTTCTGTTTTTGTTTCAGATTTCCAGGATCTGTAGTATTTTATTATTCTATGGGGCAAATACAGCAGAGAAAATTTTGCTATAACAAAAAGTTTGCATGGTGACAGAGCCAAATGAACTTGTAGATTTAAGTGAATTTTTATAAGTTTATGAAATTCCAAGAAGCGATACATTATTGTCAATTCAGTAAGCAAATCTAGTTAATCTTGTCTGGAAGATGTCAAGATGCGGTTGTTAAATAATCTAGTTAAGCAAACTGTGATGAAGACAAAAGTAGTTAAACTTTTGACAAACTTAAACATGGTCTGTCTGGTACCTTATGCTGAAATAGCAATTACATATTATTATGGTTTACAACATGTTGAAGTTTAAGGAGCAAGTCATTACGTTGAAAAGTGAATTCATGGGTTTAACTCTATGTATCAATGCTTTGGAAAAGCAAATGTGGCTATATATCTTGCAAAATGTTTAGAATTTGTTTTACTAGGAAATGCTTTGAAATGCTATGCAGAATTGTGACCTTTGGAATCTTTTGCAAAAACTGATAAGAAGAACAGGAAAACCTGTGAAGGTCTGTGGACTGAAATGTAGAGAGCATATGACATCAGACGAAGCCAATCACGTTAACTTGACTAATGTAACTCTAATTCAATCATAAAATGAGAATAGAAAGTGCCAGAAATACTCAGCAGGTCTGGCAGCATCTGTGCAGAAAGAAACAGAGTTAATGTTTCAAGTCTGTGATCCTTCATCAGAACTGGCAAAAGTTAGAAATGTAAGGCTTTGAGCAAGTGAAAGGGGGGAGGGGATAAGAAGAAGAAAAGTGACGGTCTGTGATAGGACAGCAGGGGGAAGAGATTAAATGACAGAGATGTCGTGGAACAGAATGCAAATTGAGTGTTAAATAGTTGTAGTAAAAGACAAAGCATGAGTCCAGAGAAAGTGCAAATGACAGAATAATGAACAGCTCTGTCTGAAAGCAAAAGCATGAAAAACAAGTTTAAGACTAGCACATGGTTAAAAAATAAATAATAAACATGTGCTAATAATCGTGGCACACCAACAGAAGAAGAATCAAAGATCATCAGTAAATATTGAAGACATTAACCACATGCCATAGTCGATCTGAACCCGCGGACCTATGTTAAACAGAACTGACTGTATACTAGTGCCTTTGTTAAGGATCACGCTTTGTGCTTATCGTGAAATATCTTAATAAATCTGTTGGGCCTGTTTCAACTCACCTGTACCCAGAGTGGTGTGTGGTTAGTCACGGACGAGTCTTTAGTCTGGATTTAGCTGGAAACTTACAATCTTTTTTATATAGCAGCAAAAATAGGCCACTCAGGCACTCGAGCCTGTTCTGCCATTCTATTCGATCATGACTTCAGTTTCATTTTAGGCATCTTTGGTCCATATCCCTAAATGCCCTTACCCAACATTAATCTATCTCACAACTGAAAGTGTTAATTGGCCCAGCATCCACATCCTTTTGGGGATAGAGTTCCAACTTTCCACTACCTGACCCCTACAATGGGAGTGCACAGGGTGGCGTGCAGTAATTCTGTGGAATATTTGAAGTAAGGCCTTTCTGCTCGATTCTCTTCTATGACAATGGGTACAGTTAATGTGTTGATACTGAGACTCAGGATTAGGGTCTGGAGAGGAAAGATGAGTTTGGTGAGAGCAGGCGGATCTTTGATGAGCTGAGGTGGAAACAACTTTACTATATTCAGCATGAAAATGTGCCAAGTGAGTGTGCTTTTCAGCTATCTAGCAGCAGTTGCCACAGCACAGGCTTCCCATTCTTCATAGGCCAGTTCTACATCAGGAACAGCGTCAGCACCAGGCTCTACGGCATCCTCTGGGGCATGTAACATCAGTCATCTCCTGTGTATAAAGTTAGGAAGCATACAATTCGCAAGACAGTGACGGGCACATATTGCAAGTACTCCAGACATCGGAACCTTTCTTTGATCATCCCAAAGGCATGGCCAACACCTGTCTTAATGTGTGCTTCATTTTAGTGCTCCTCTGTAAAACTACAAAAAAGCACCATGAACCATGAAGGCACTGGGTATCCCTTGTCATCCAGCAGACATTCTGGCCCTTGCTTCTAACCCACTGGATAGATAAAACATAAAAGCACCTTGAAAGCCAACAGCATGCCGTGAATTTACATGCAAGAAATGCTGGTTATCACACAAGTAGCACATTCAGGGAATGGTGATCTTTGTGATTCACACAGATATGGGGATTACATTGAAGGCATGCAATATCACTTGTGTGCAAGCAATAGTCCCAACAGCCTTGGGAATCTGGCAGTTCTAAAAATGTGATGGTCCTCTCCATTATCTGTGTGGCAGCACTTTCAAATTCTATAAATTGAGCTGCCCTGGTATAGAAGGTGGTGATGATTTGCCTGATAGCAAATGCATTGAAAATCAGCTTCCTGGAATGAGCCTGTGGCATACAAGCTTAGAGCTGTGATCATTTTCTCTGACACTCAGTCAAAGCTGTCTATATCTGTCCACCTTCTACAAGGCACAAGCCAGCAGTGTGATGGAATACTCTCAACTTGCCCGGATGGATGCAGCTCCAACACCACTCAAGAAGCTCGGCACCATCCAGGACAAAGCAGCCTGCTTGATTGACACCCCATCCACCACTTTCAACATTCACTCCCTCCACCACCAACACACAGTGGCAGCAGTGTATACCATCTACAAGATGCACTGCAGCAACTCTCTGAGGCTCCTTCGACTGCACCTTCCAAACCCACGACCTCTACTACCTAGAAGGACAAGGGCAACCGATGCATGGCAACACCACCACTTGCAAGTTCCCCTCCAAGCCACATATCATCCTGATTCTGAACTATATCGCCATTCCTTCACTGTTGCTGGGTCAAAATCCTGGAACTCCCTTCCCAACAGCACTGTAGGTGTACCTACATCCCAAGGACTGCAGCCATTCAAGATGACAGTTCACAACCACCTTCTCAAGGGCAGATAGAGATGGGTAATAAATGCTAGCCTAGCCAGTGACGCCCACATCCCAAGAAAAAGTAAAAGTGAACAGACCTCCTCTGCTCCAAAGCTTTATGGCTAAAATACTGCCTCTCGAGACAGAACGCAGAACAGTCTTGGAAAGTATACATGAGTCTATAGATTCTCCTGGATGGTTAGTGCTGGGATGACTTCAGCTCTCATGCTGTTTGATTAATCTAATTTCCCTTATAGCCTCCTGCCCCTCCTCTTCCTGCAGCACGTATATCATGCAAAGTCAGATTTTCAATGGGAAGCCCACTGTGCAGCCTTCAAAACCCAGCTTAGTAATTCTCTTCAAATAGAATACTTTCCAACATGATGAATAATTTAGATGAAGGCTTTCTGAGTCAAAGTGGGGGAAAAAACTGAGACACCACGAGTGAATCTTAAGATAAAGCCATAGTCTATACAAGTACACTCAGTGAGCAGAGTCCTCTGACAAAAGTACTTCTGTCTTGATTAAGAGGTCCTGGCAAACTGTCCCTTTTAAACAGTGGTGCACATTTTCAAGGACAGATATAAAGGAGTAAGTTCCTTAATTGATATAATCTCATTCTATCTCCATCATTTCATATGTCTGCCACTGGAAGGACAGGCACTTTTTCAGCCTGCCCTGAAACTGAGCAGAATTTATGCAGGGATGCTTCTCCAGTGGAGCCCCAGCATAAATCGACCCAGTCAAAATTTCTTGGCCTCACAAAGGCACTAAAAAGCCCTCTCCTAACCCAGAGATTTGAGGTCACGAACACTGACCAGTGCATGCTCCACAAGATGATTAGTTTGCCACCACTGCCTAAGGTTGAACTTGCATCTTCACATTTGGCAGATTAATGTGGCAGGCAACAAGAGTTCATAGATCTCATTGGGAACAGTCAACTCTTTGATACCACGAATAGTGACCCTGAGGCATGTTGTACTGCTGGGGTGCTTTGTGACTGATGATCATCCGAAAGAATGTAAGCATTCAAGTTGGCAGTGCACAGCCACAATGGTGCATCTCATCCTCCCCCCCGCACCCCACTCACAGAACCACTCACCCATAAATATCACAAGGCAATATCAGCGCTCTCAATAGTTTCCACTGTGGTTTTGGTTTCAAGTCTAAATATTGTAAACTAAAACACCATTAAATAGTATAAAATCTTCAACATGGAAGAGAAAAAAAGATACAAGGAAAAGGCAAAGAGAAAAGAATGCAATAAACTTTTATTTTTTTATGTCACTAACACTAGCAGAGTTCAGAAGTAATTTTGTTTTGATTGCACAGATATTTCTTGGTACATTTATGAGAGGAATCACTGAAAATGGTACAAGTTGTCTATGAGATACATAAGTTAGCATGTCAAAATGGACGGGAGCATTATTGTTGCAATCTGGGTCTTTCAAACGGTCAAGAAAAACAAAATCACAGTTCAAATCAGAGTTTTACTGTGATCAGATAATGCCAAGGTCCTATGCGGTCCTTTCACAATGCATTGCTGATACATTAAAGGTAGGTGCACGAATGTGAGAGATATTAGAGTCATCGAGTCATACAGCACAGAAACAGGCCCTTCGGCCCACCGGTCCGTGCCGGCCATCAAGCCTATCTATTCTAATCCCAATTTTCCAGCATTTGGTCCGTAGCCTTGTATGCGATGGCGTTTCAAGTGCTCATCTAAATACTTCTTAAATGTTGTGAGGGTTCCTGCCTCTACCACTCTTCAGGCAGTGTGTTCCAGATTCCAACCACCCTCTGGGTGAAAAAATCTTTCCTCAATCCCCTCTAAAGCTCCTGCCCCTTACCTTAAATCTATGCCCCCTGGTTATTGACACCTTCGCTAAGGGAAAGAGTTTCTTCCTATCTACGCTATCTATGCCCTCATAATTTTGTACACCTCAATCAGGTCCCCCCTCATGCTTCTCTGCTCTAAGGAAAATAACCCTAGCTTATTCAGTCTCTCTTCATAGCTGAAATGCTCCAGCCCAGGCAACATCCTGGTGAATCTCCTCTGCATCCTCTCCAGTGCAATCACATCCTTCCTATAGTGTGGTGATCAGAACTATACACAGTACTCCATTTGTGGCCTAAATAGCATTTTATCCAGCTCCATCCTAACCTCCCTGCTGTTATATTCTATGCTTCGGCTAATAAAGGCAAATATGCCATATGCCTTCCTAACCACTTTATCTACCTGCGCTGCTGCCTTCAGTAATCTATGGACAAGTACACCAAGGTCCCTCTGACCCTCTGTACTGCCTATGGTCCTACCATCCATTGTATATTCCCTTGGCTCGTTAGTCCTCCCAAAAGCATCACCTCACACTTCTCAGGATTAAATTTCATTTGCCACTGCTCTGCCATTTTATCGGCCCATCTATATCATCCTGCAATCTAAGGCTTTCCTCCTCGCTATTTACAACACCACCAATTTTGATGTCATCTGCGAACTTACTGATCATACCTCCTATATTCATGTCTATATCATTAATGTACACTACAAACAAGGGTCTCAGCACTGATCCCTGCAGTACACCACTGGTCACAGGCTTCCAATCGCAAAAACAGCCCTTGACCATCACCCTCTGCCTCCTGCCACTAAGCCAATTTTGGATCCAATTTTCCAAATTGCCCTGGATCCCATGGGCTCTTACCTTCTTAACCAATCTCCCATGTGGGACCTTATCAAAAGCTTTACTGAAGTACATGTAGACTACATCAACTGCTTTACCCTGATCTACAGACCTAGTCACCACCTCGAAAAATTCAAATTGGTTAGACATGATCTCTTCCTGACAAAGCCATGCTGACTATCCTTGATTAATCCCTGCCTCTTCAAATGGAGATTAATCATGTCCCTCAGAATATTTTCCAATAGTTTCCCTACCACTGATGTTAGACTCACTGGCCTGTAATTACCTGGTTTATCTCGACTATCCTTCTTGAATAATGGTACCATATTCGCTGTCATCCAGACCTCTGGCACTTCTCCTGTGGCCAGAGAGGATTTGAAAATTTGTGTCAGAGGCCTTGCAATCTCCTCCTTTGTCTCACATAGCAGTCTGGGATACATCTCATCTGGGCCTGGGGATTTATCCAATTTTAAGCCCGCTAAAACCGCTGATACCTCCTCCCTTTCAATGCTAATTTATTCAAGTATATCACATTGCACCTCCCTGATCTCTACACCTACATCGTCCTTCTCCATAGTGAACACAGATGAAAAGTAATCATTTAAAACCTCACCTACATCCTCCAGCTCCACACACAGATTGTCACTTTGGTCTCCAATTGGGCCCTACTCTTTCCCTGGTTATCCTCTTGCCCTTAATATACTTATAAAATGCCTTGGGATTTTCCTTTATCTTGCCCGGCAGTGTTTTTTCATGCCCCCTCTTTGCTCTCCTAATTACTTTTTTTAAGTACCTCCCCACATTTTCAATACTCCTCTCGGGCCTCTGCTGTTTTCAGCCCTCTGAATCTGCCATTAGCCTCCTTTTTTTTTCCCTTATCCAATCCTCTATATCCCTTGACATTCAGGGTTCCCTGGACTTATTGGTCCTACCCTTCACCTTTATAGGAACATGTTGGCCCTGAACTCTCACTATTTCCTTTTTGAATGACTCCCACTGGTCTGATGTAAACTTTCCTACAAGTAGCTGCTCCCAGTCCACTTTGGCCAGATTATGTTTTATCATATTGTAATCGGCCTTCCCCCCATTCAGTACCTTTATTTCCAGTCCATCTCTGTCCTTTTCCATAACTAAATTCTTAATTTTTTATGATCAATCAATTTTCACTTGAGTGAAGGGAAAGCCATTTGTTGAAATTACTATATAAATCATTATTAGTGTTACGACCAGGTAAGGAAGGGGTCTCAGGCTCCCCTCTGGCCCCTTTCCTGGTTTGGCCATAATAGGGTTGATCTTTTAAAAAGCACAGCAATTTTCGCTTACCCTCTCAGTGAGTCCTTTGCTCACTGCACTCTAATTGTAATTGCAAATGAGCCAATCAGACAGGTTTTCTTCGGTTTAAACAAGAAAGATGTAAGTTTATTAAGCCTTATCATTCTAACTCAATTAAAATTACTAAAATACACGTGCAACCACGCTAACATGCATACGAGATAAACACACACACAAATGGATACAGAGGGAAGGAAAGTTAGGGGCGGGGCTGAAGTAGAATTCGTAATAAAGGGAATTCAGTTACTGGGTGGAAATGTCCTTGATAAAAGTTGAATTCTTGGGAGTTCTCGCTGGGGCCCAGTGCACAATTTCCAACTTGCTTCTTTGGTACCTGAAGGCAGAAGAAGTACTCTGTCTTGAGGCTGAAGCTGCTACCATGGGTCCTGGGACTTTGCTGGAGAGAGAGACAGGGAGAGACCGTCCTTCTCTTTTGCCTTCAAATTGCAATCTGTTACCTTTCTGTGTGGCACAATTCAGTCCCCAGTTTGGCCAGTAGGTAGGTCATGTGACCATTTCTTTGTTTGAAATAGCAACTTCTTAGAGGGTTGCTGGACTTCAGAGTCTCCCAGAGACCCGCTGGGCGGATCGGGCAGGGGAAGTATTGTCTCTTACAAAAAGTCAATGGCTCTCAGTGTCTTTTGATCATCGCTATTGACAAAACCCATCTCGCTAATTGAATCAGGGAGCAGTCCCATTGTCTCTCTATTCAACTGGCTCTCAGAATACAAATGTGCAACCATGTTTTTAGCTGTTCAACTCTGTGGTCCTTTTAAACAAGTTATGTTCAATGTCCAGTAAAAAAGGTTCAAGTAGTGTTCCATTTGAAGAAATTAATATGTTTCCATTTGGCAGGTGCAATTTCCGTCATATTAGTTACAACAAAGCAATCTTGGTATTCTTCTTTGGCATCAAATTATCCTCCAATAACATGACAGAAGACAGAACAGTGGCTCTTAGGTGGAAAAAAACTTGATCCCATGAGATATTAGCTCAAAGGAAGCATGCAAGTTTGGATGGCAGTATTTGGGTCCAGTTCTAGAGCTGACACAGAAAGATCTGCTATCCCAAGCAACTTTGATGAATCACAATACTGGAGAATAGTTTTACAATTCACAACCTGAACCAGGGGAATGACATATAGTCGCAACAATTGCAGACAGAATTTTTACTTGATTACCCATGGTCTAAAATGATTGCTTAAGAGCGGTCATTTGAGATGTTCATAGCCAGCAACTTCTAGGAGCTCGAGCCTCTGATGCCCCGACTTCAGGTGCTGCTGGGGTAGTGTGGCCCAGCTAGCTTTTAGTATCATGGTTTGTATTGGCTGAGGACTAGAGAGGAATCAGACGTACACCCATCGTGAAAGGGGGCCATCTGTGCAGCTCCCATTGCACCACTGCCACTCCCATGGGGCTGCAGTTTCTCACTTCCATGAGCAAGGAAGTGGTGAGCGTATCTTTGCAATAAGAATGAGAGGAGATTTAATGCACCCCTGTGCTGGGCGCTGAAGGATGTGATAGAGTGGAGTAAGTTATTCGAAGTGCTGAGGATGGGGGAGAAAGGAATGTTGCCATGTGTTGCTGAGAGAGATAGAGAAATGAAAAGCTAAACTCACCCTGGTTGCTCCAGTAAGGTCTTTGAATCACTTCATGTACTGCATTGAGATCTTGAGGGTGATGCACCTGGAACTGACAATCTCAGCAATCTCTCTCGATGCCTGGTGCACTTTCCTCCCACTATCCTCCCACTGGCTGGAAAGAGAACCTCTCTCCTCAATTTGACCCCTTCCATCAGAGCTTGCAGGGAGGTTTCACAGAACCTGTGGTCCTTCCTGTGACTTATGTTGATGTGGTTTCTTCCGCAACTATGCAAACGTGCTGTTAAGAGGTACATTCCCATTTTAAATAAGCTTCTGGCTAACCCTTCAGAAATTGTGCTGACAAAGGGAGCAAGTTTCATATCAACCATAGGGGTGAGTAACCCACTTTGAGATTAAAATAAAGCCCAGGAATTTAAATACTCAGTCTATTTTCTGGTTTTTGTGGGCAAGCTTCCAATGTACCATACTACACACCTGGAGTCAAAATCAAGGCCTTTGCTTATTTTGTCTCTTCAATAAAGTTGCCAACTCTGGCTAGACATTTTAATGGAGGTTTGATCTATGGCCTCCTGCCTCCAACAACCTTGCCTAGCCAAATTCATCTTTACCATTTTCAGTATTTTCATAACTGAAAAACATTCAAAGAAAATGGAAAAAAAAACTTTGTTTTTAAAATTCCACTATGATTTTACTCCAAGGCTACTTGCAGCACAGTCCAGGAGATTAATCTTTAATTCCTGGAAACTCCAGGCCAATCCAGGAGGGTTGGCAACCTGACTCTTTTCAATTTCCAACATGTATAATTTTTTTTTTAATCCACCTTAAAAGGCATATTTAAAGATAGCTGAATTATGAGGAACATTTGTTTAACCATACTCTACTTAATGTCATTTTAGATTAAATCTTCCACTCAACAACTTGCTTCGTAGATGCAAAAGCAACCAAGCCTGTAGAAATCGCCATATGGGCCCAAAGTGCTTCTTGGATATTTTGTGAGGAGACGTTTGGGAGCAATTAACACCAGCACCTGCAAGCTCCCTCCAAGCCACACACCATCCTGACTTGGAACTATAATCGCTGTTCCTTCACTGTCGCTGGGTCAAAATCCTGGATCTCCCTTCCTAACAGCACTGTGGGTGTACCTACACCCCAAGGACTGCAGTGGTTCAAGAAGGCATCTCACCACCACCTTCTCAAGGGCAATTAGGGATGGGCAATAAATGCTGAACTAGCCAGCGACGCCCACATCCCATGAACTAATAAAAAAAAGTTGACTTGTTTTCAACGCCAGACTAGCATGAAAAACTTATGGGAAAGTCAGAACGTAAGCATCTCTAAAGTTGGAATCACCTAATTCAGAGCATTACAGAGTGGGGTACGGTAGTGTCATGGTTATATTACTAAACCAGTAATCCAAAGGGTTAGATGAAAATCTAGGGAATGTGAATTCAAATCGCACCATGATATAATTTAAATTTCGTTTAAAAAATCTGAAAATAAAAGGCTGTATCAGTAAAAGTGACAATGAAGCCATTGGGATGCTGTAAAAACTCAGCTGGTTCAGTAATGTCCTTGAAGGAAGGAAACCTAATGTCATTTCCGATCTGGCTGAAAAGTGACTTCGGTCACACAATAATGTAGTTGTCTCTTAACTTCCCTTTGAAGTGGTCAAACAAGCCATGCAGTTGTATCAAGCTAAAGGCCCGCCATCACCTTTACAATGAAAAGCAGAATAAACAGTGGCTTTACAGTACTGCCACATCCTGACAATGAATTTTAAAAATGGTCTTGCATCAAATCCAATAAGTTATGCTGACTGGTCACTTTAAACTAATCATTGAATGAGAGCTATGAAAATACAATCATTCTGCAAAAACAGAACGTATGGCAGAGTTTACAGTTGAAAAAAATACCAACCGTGGATCATAAAGTGTAGAACAACCGAAGGGAGAAAATGAAATACAACGTGGAGTTTTCTCATTTTTCACTGGCCAGCAATAACTTGCAGTTCAAGGAATAAACGTGACTACAGCTAAACCCAAAGTTGAATCACATCAATATTTTGCATTTGAAATCAGTTCGACAACTGTGTCCAGAATTTAGCGCCACACTTTAGGAAGGAAATGGAGACCATGAAAATGATGCAGAGCAAACTTACTAAGATGATACCAAAGATGAGAGGTTTTAGTCATGAATAATGTTCCATCTGAGCTGCACGGGTGCATGGCCGCACAGCAATCTGAAACACACCACGTAGCGCAACAAATGGGCTACACATAACCAACGTTCCCTTCAAGATGTGAGCATGGGTGGCCAGACAGCAATCTTAAAAGGGACCTGGTCATGCAACAAACAGGCCACATACAAAGAAAAATTAGAGGGAATATTGGCCACGAGAGATTAGGGAAATTGGAATTCTTCTTTTCACTGGAACCAAGAAGCTGAAAATAGATGTATTCAAAATTGAAAGAGGTTTAAATAAGGTCAACACAAGAAATATTTTTCCCATTATAAATTCCTGTGCCCAGAATTATACGGGTTTCACTAATCTAAACTTTTCACATTATTTTTACACAACCCTGGCTGCTTAATGGTTTTGTGGCCAGTCTGTCCACATGCTCAGTCAGTCCCTCTACAAAACTTCAGCACCTGGGATCACCAGCTTGATTGCTTAGGTAAATAGGGCATAGTAGTTTTAGCCTTTTCATCACAGTTTTGACGGATTAATTGAAATTTTATTTATGCTGTTCTAATGTTTTATGGGTATTTTCCTCTCATGTAGGTTTTTAACTATATAAAGTTAACTAAAATTGGCACCTTCTCTTCCCCTCATCCGAGGTCAATTCTGATGATTACTCGAGCAGATTTGGACAAACCTAAATGGAGGAAATGCACTTAGGAGCCAATTTGGAAGACATTTGTTTCTCGTAAAAATAAAATTAATCTATACATGTACTTTTTAAAAAATTCCCTGACTACCTGTTCCTTCCACAACCACGTAACCCCCTCTTCTCCAACCTTCCAAAACGTGAACCCCTCTTCAGTTGAGCTGCCAGCAAAAGAAGTGACCTGGGAAACCATACGAATGGAACCTGGGAGTGATAACAGTGAGTTGTTAGGATTTGGAATGCATGACATGAAAGTGTGGTGGAAGCAGTTTCAAAAGTAACTTTCAGAAGGGAACTGGATATATATTTGAAAAGGAGAAATTTATAGGACTTTGGGGAATGAGCAGCGGGTGGGACAAATTAGATAGCTCTACCAGAGACCTGGTACAGGCACAATGGGTGAAAAGCCTCCTTCTGTGCTGCATAATTCTAAAAAGCTTTTCCCACGAGTCACTGGCTAGAAGCCATAAGAATGTTAGTCAACCAAGGAAAAAAAAAATGGAGAGCTTAGTAGTTTAAAAAAAATACACAAAAAATTCAAAAGTGCTTGAAACAGAATCCATAACTGCTGCCAAGAGGAAAAATAGATAAGCATTTCAAAAAAAATTAAAAGGGATGAGAGAAAGAGCAAAGGATTGGGACTAATGGGTATTTCTTTCACAGGGCCAGTGAAAACATGCCAAATACAGCAACATTAGAATGTTAAAAAGAAGTCAGAAGTTCAAATATCTGCATCAGCAGCTTCCATTAGGTGTGAAAAAATAATTACAAAGAGCCGCACACCACAGTTACTGTCGCTTGCCATTTTAATTCTTTGTCCCACTCTCACTCTGCCCTCTCTGTCCTCTGCCTCCTACACGGTTTCAATGAAGCTCATTTTTTAATTAGGCACTTGACAACTTTCCTGGCGCAACAGTGAATTGAACAACGTCAGATCATAACCACTATTCTCATTTTTTCCAGACAGTGGGTACTGGTATTGGTTCTACTGTTGCCACTTACAGCTCCTCTGGATCAATTTATTTCTTTACTTGTCCCATTACCACCCACTTCTTCCAAGCACCATCATCCCTTTTGTCACTGAATCTGTCCTGCCTTCCACTCTATCGCAGACCTGCCTTTTTGTTCTTTTCTTCCTTGTCCCCTTTCCCTGCTTCTGTACTTGCTTACAGACAATGTCCCAGACACTGCCATCGCCATCCCCGGGTATGTCCTGTCCCATCGGCAGGACAGACCCAGTAAAGGTGGCGGCCCAGTGGTATATAGTCAGGAGGGAGTTGCCCTGCGAGTCCTCAACATCTACTCTGGACCCCATGAAGTCTCATGGCATCAGGTGAAACATGGGCAAGAAAACCTCCTAATGGATTACCACCTACCGCCCTCCCTCAGCTGATGACTCAGTACTCCACCATGTTGAACACCACTTGGAGGAAGCACTGAGGGTGGCAAGGACACAAAATGTACTCTGGGTGGGGGACTTCAATGTCCATCACCAAGAGTGGCTCGGTAGCACCACTACTGACCGAGCTGGCAGAGTCCAACAGGACATAGCTGCTAGACTGGCTATGCTACAGGTGATGAAAGAACCAACAAGAAGGAAAACATACTTGACCTCATCCTCACCAATCTGCCTGCCGCAGATGCTTCTGTCCACGATAGTATTGGTAGGAGTGACCACCGCACAGTCCTTGTGGAGGCGAAGTCCCGCCTTCACATTGAGGATACCCTTCATTGTGTTGTGTGGCACTAACACCATGCTAAATGGGATAGATTTCGAAAAGATCAAGCAATGCTAAGCTGGGCATTCATGAGGTGCTGTGGGCCATCAGTAGCAGCAGAATTGCACTCAACCACAATCTGTAACCTCATGGCCCAGCATATTCCGCACTCGACCATTACCATCAAGCCAGGAGACCAACCCTGGTTCAATGAAGAGTGCAGGAGGGCATGCCAGGAGCAGCACCAGGCATACCTCAAAATGAGGTGTCAACCTCAGGGCGGCACAGTGGCGCAGTGGTTATCACCGCAGCCTCACAGCTCCAGCGACCCGGGTTCAATTCTGGGTACTGCCTGTGTGGAGTTTGCAAGCTCTCCCTGTGTCTGCGTGGGTTTCTTCCGGGTGCTCCGGTTTCCTCCCACATGCCAAAGACTTGCAGGTTGATAGGTAAATTGGCCATTAGCAATTGCCCTAGTATAGGTAGGTGGTAGGGATATATCTCGACAGGTGGGGATGTGGTAGGAATATGGAATTAGTGTAGGATCAGTATAAATGGGTGGTTGATGGTCGGCACAGACTCGGTGGGCCGAAGGGCCTGTTTCAAGTGCTGTATCTCTAAAAACTAAAAAAAAAACCTGGTGAAACTACAACACAGGACGACTTGCATGCCAAACTGCATAAGCAGCATGCGATAGACAGAGCCAAGCAATTCCATAACCAACGGATATAATCTAAGCTCTGCAGTCCTACCACATCCAGCCGTGAATGGTGATGGACAATTAAACAACTAACTGGAGGAGGTGGCTCCACAAATATCCCCATTCTCAATGATGGGGGGGCCCAGCATATTAGTGCGAAAGATACGGCTGAAGCATTTGCAACAATCTTCTACCAGAAGTGCTGAGTTGATGATCCATCTCGGCGTCCTCATGAAGTCCCCAGCATCACAAATGCTAGACTTCAGCCAATTCGATTCACTCCACGTGATATCAAGAAACGATTGAAGGCACTGGATACTGCAAAGGCGATGAGCCCTGACAATATTCCGGCAATAGTACTGAAGACTTGTGCTCCAGAACCCTGCCGTGCCCCTAGCCAAGCTGTTCCAGTACAGTTACAACACTGGCATCTACCCGGCAATGTGGAAAATTGCCCAGGTATGTTCTGTACACAAAAAGCAGGACATGTCCCATCAGTCTACTCTCAATCATCAGTAAAGTGATGGAAGGGGTCATCAACAGTGCTATCAAGCAGCACTTGCTCAGCAATAACCTGCTCAGTGATGCTCAGTTTGGGTTCCGCCAGGGCCACTCAGCTCCTGACTGCATTACAGCTTTGGTTCAAACATGGACAAAAGAGCTGAACTCAAGAGGTGAGGTGAGAGTGACTGCCCTCGACATCAAGGCAGCATTTGACCAAGTACGGCATCAAGGAGCCCGCGCAAAACTGAAGTCAATGAGAATCAGGGGGAAAACTCTCCGCTGGTTGGAGTCAAACCTTGCGCAAAGGAAGATGGCTGTGGTTGTTGGAGGTCAATCATCTGAGCTCCAGGACATCACTGCAGGAGTTCCTCAGGGTAATATCCTAGGCCCAATCATCTTCAGCTGCTTCATCAATGACCTTCCTTCAATCATAAGGTCAGAAGTGGGGATGTTTGCTGATGATTGCACAATGTTCAGCACCATTCGCGACTCCTCAGATACTGAAGCAGTCTGTGTAGAAATGCTTGCAATATCCAGGCTTGGGCTGATAAGTGGTGAGTAACATTTGTGCCACACAAGTGCCAAGCAATGACCATCTCCAACAAGAGAGAATCTAACCATCTCCCCTTGACATTCAATGGCATTACGATTGTTGAATCCCCCACTATCAACATCCTAGGGGTTACCATTGACCAGAAACTGAACTGGAGTAGCCATATAAATACCATGGCTACAATAGCAGGTCAGAGGCTAGGAATCCTGCGGCGAGTAATTCACCTCCTGACTCCTCAAAGCCTGCCCACTATCTACAAGGCACAAGTCAGGAGTGTGATGGAATACTCTCCACTTGCCTGGATGGGTACGGCTCCAATAACACTCAAGAAGCTCGACACTATCCGGGACAATGCAGCCCGCTGATTGTTTGTGGATGGGGTGCCATTCAATCCCTCCACCACTGATGCACAGTGGCAGCAGTATGTACCATCTACAAGATGCACTGCAGCAATGCACCAAGGCTGCTTAGACAGCACCTTGCAAACCCACGACCTCTACCAACTAGAAGGACAAGGGCAACACCACTGCCTGCAAGATCCCCTCCAAGTCACACACCATCCTGACTTGGAACTCTATCGCCATTCTTTTACTGTCGCTGGGTCAAAATCCTGGAACTCCCTTCCTAACAGCACTGTGGGTGTACCTACCCAACATGAACTGCAGCTGTTCAAGAAGGCAGCACATCACCACCTTCTCAAGGGCAATTAGGGATGGGCAATAAATGCTGGCCTAGCGAGCGATGCCCACATCCCATGAATTAAAAACTGTTACATGCCGAATTTCTACCAGTTCTGATGAAAGGTCATCGACCTAAAACAATAACTCTGTTTCACTCTCCACAGGTGCTACCTGGCCTTGAGAGTATTTCCAGCACATTTTTATTTTTACCTCAGTTACTGTATTTCAACCAATATGAACATTATTTTGGCTGTGGTTGAAAAACAATATGATGAACAATGTTATGATGTATAATTGCAAATTATATGGGGTTTTAAAGTCTTTAAAACATTTTAAGATTAGTAAAATGAAAATACTCAGTTTACAAATCGATAATTTTATATGTGCTTATTAAACTGAAAGCATATGAATCTGACAACCAAATTGTTACCTAGAACAAGGTTATAAAACACATTTTAAAAAACATTTCAGACTAATGAAAAGTATACAGTAGACAGTGCTGGTTGTATACCTTTGAGGAGTTTTGAAACAAGTTGATTTTTAAATTGATTTGAGTTTGAGGGAGCAAATGCACAGAAAAAAAATGCAGCTTAGTTCCAATACACTGTATTTGCACATTTACCAATGTGCAATAATGGTAACGTGATCAAATTGAAGTCTCATCACACTAACCTTGATTCATTTGCAATTAACTAATTTATCAAAATTCAGGTTTTCTTGTCAACTTCTATGTACTTTGCTGGTCAAAATCTTCTTGGGCCCATTCCCACTGCAAACTTCAAATTATCAGTGGAATTGTGGCAAACCTATGCAATTCAAAAGCTTATGGCCTTCAAAAAAAACTAAACAAGAAAAAACTGCTCAACACAAACAATTACTGTAGTAGGTAGTTAATAGTTTAACTAATTATTTGAAATATGGGTTCAATTGAAAAATGCAAATATCTGGAAGCAAAAAATGTGTATAAATCATGTGTTCTGTACTATGTCAAATTACCCAAGTACAATTGAAACTGTAGTTATACTGCAGATTGCAGCATCAGGATAAATATCAGGCTTTCAGGCATCACCCAAATAGCTCTTTACATCAAACTTTAGGTTGAATTACACTGACTGAGAACAGAAACCCCACTTCAAAGTGTGTCCAACAGTTGCCATTCAGTCTTTTGAATTTCTGTTCCCACCAAGTATAATGCAGAACCATTTTTCCTTCTTGGCCAGATTTGTATTAAATTAAGACACAGTAAGAATTACAGCAAACATCAGAAAACTGCCAGCACAGTTGTCTGTTCAGTCAATGCACTGTTAATGGAAACTTTACCTATACGGACACAGAAATACAAAACATGCATTTGCACAAGTTATTATTTCCGGAATCAGTTATTTTATTACCTCAAGTCACATTTCACTTCAAAACAAAACAACTGTCATGAAGGATATTGTTTTATGTCGATCTTCCACATACAGCTAATAATGAATAATGATTGGCATTCCTTGAAAGAATGCAATAAAAATGCTTTTTAAAGTTTCAACTTAATCTTATTCCTAACTATGACAATGAATAATTGAGGACTGATATAATGGACAATCGCCACAAATTAACAACTATTTTCATCCAATAAAGAGTTCCAATTACTGATATCGTAATGAAGCCAGATCATCCAAATTCCTTGTGTTCCAATCGGGAGCGCACTATTTATTCATGAATTAGTGTACAACAGAATAGCAAACCAGAATACAGTAGCAGGACTTAAACACTTGCGGAACATAAGGCAGTCACAAAAGGGAAGATAAAAAGGACTCCACCAACAGTTCTGGAAACACCAGGTAGTCTAAAACACTTTCCTGGAAAACAACTCTACCTGTGCTGTCCCAGAGTGTTCCATAGGAAGATGAATATGGATCATCTGAAAAGATCACAAGATAGTTATGGATGATGAAGGCCATTTCGCCCACCCAAATTGGTTTATCTCTCCAAAAAGTCCTAAAGTTTTCCCACTGCAGCATCTGATTGTTTATTAGATGCTTTCTGTTTTATCTCCTCAATACTCTACCTGGAAGTCTATACCATACAGACAAAAATAAAGACTTGCAATTATACAGCACTTTTCACGACCTCAGGATGTCCCAAAATGCTTTACAGTCAATGGAATATGTCTGAAGTGTAGTCATTGTTGTAATGTAGGAAATGTAATGTAATGTAGTGATCATTCTTTATTAAAAATGTTCCTGATATCAGTAAAAAGTACATTTAGGACTGAGAGTGCTTTTCCTCTATCACTTCTAAGTTGTTTGTAAACATATTTATTTTGTCTGAGACTCTTGAGTATTTGTGGCTCAGTGGGTAGCACTCTTGCCTCTGAGTCTGGAGGTTGTGGTTTCAATTGTCACCCCAAAGACTTGAGCATAAAAATCTAGGTTGATACTATAGCGCAGTACTGAGGGAATGATACGCTGTCGGAGGTGCTGTCCTTTGGATGAGACATTAAACCGTTACTCTATCTGCTCTGTCAAGTGAACATAAAAGATTCCAATGGTCTCATATTTTGAAGAGGAGCAGGAGAAGTATCATTGTTGTCCTGGCCAATACGTATCCCTCAATCAACATCACAACGACGAACTATCTGGCCATTATCACATTGCTGTTTGTGGGACCTTGCTGTGTGCAAATTGGCTGCTGTGTTACCAACATTAAAATAGTGATTACATTTCAAAAGTACTTCATTTCCCAAGGTCGTGAAAAGTGCCAAATAAATGCATGTTTCTTTTTTCTTTGTGTTGCTCTTGCATGATCAGCATTGTATTTCACTTATCCTCTGCTTTAATGTTAAACAACCTCCCCCAATGCACTTGCTCAGTTTTGCCTTATGAAATTGAATTTAGCCCTTCGGATTTAGACTCTATTGAACCGGAGTGTCACAAAATTATTGTGACCACCAAAGTGTGCAACTCCCAGCTGCACTACCACAGTGTCACTGCATTCTCCTGTAATTATCCCCTAAAAAAACTGTATGACAATTTCACAATGCATGTAAGGATTTTCTAAATAGTAAGCAGCAAAAGAAGGCAGTTTTAACAACCAAATTTAAAGGAATACTTTGGAGGCAGGAAGAGAAAGTAAGTATAAAAAAAAGTAAGGCTGTCAAGTGATTAAAAACATTCAATGCAATAGATCTCACAGTTAAAATTTTTAATCTGTTAATCTTGGTTTTAATTGCATATTTAATTGATACAATTACTGCATCCATTTCAAGTTTCCTTTATTACTGATGCTATTATCATCCAAAAAGCAACCTAGCATAAAAAACCCTGACAGTTTTGTCTGTTTTCAGCTCACTTGCTAACACAAAGAAATCAGTTAAGAAAAAATCCATTTCCACATCAGGAATAAGTTTAGGATTGTAGCAAAAACCCCAAGGCACTAAAGTCAAACAATTTTAAATGAAAATCAAAAAGATCATTACTTTACCTGCATTCACCCTGTTAACAGCCTTTCCACCCTTCCTATTCCTGCTGTTTAAAATTTTAAGTTGAATGTTCCTCTTTTTTCTAAAATTGCTCTATGCAAATTCCTCCCTCAATGTTTGAAACATAAAAAACAAACATTCTTTCAGCACCATGTACTTCCTATCTGCTCTGGAAGAGACAGGGGAACATTTTTTTTTAAATAAGAGGATGTTCACTGACGAAGAGACAGCTCCCTGCATCTCAAAAGCCCAGATTGTAAAAATGATAACTTTATATCGATATGGTCAAGTTAATCTTACATGATAATGCTTCTCCTCAACTGACAGGACTACTGCTAAAGTGTACACCCGGCAGCTTAATGGTGCCTGGATAGTTAACTTGTCTGCATTACTTGGATATTTAACAGAGCAGGCTTCCTGCATCACCCTAAATAAAGCCCTCCACCATCTGGTCCAAGCAGCAAATAGATTTAAATAACACACAGATACAAATATATCATAACATATAATATATTGATTCAAGTGTATTAAAGCCTTAAATTGTAGCTGGAGGAGACTGTGTGAAAGCAAACAATCTTACCTGCCTCATTCTGTGGGATTAATGTGTGTCTCAGTGTAAGCTCTTGTACATTTCGGCATTGACTTACAATTCACAGGGAGGGAGCAGAACACAAGCACTGCTGGACTTGGTGCCAGTAACAGCCAGCTAATGAATATGCAAACTCCTTAGATTATTTTTGAAACCTGGTGTTATTTCTCTGCATAGCTTCTTTGATTAATGTGCATTAAAAAAATTGCCAAATAATTGGTACCTGCAATACACAGTTGTCATGGAAGTGACTCAATTCTAATTTAGCAATACCGGCTGCAGGCCACACTTTGGAAACCGTATTCTACAGATACACAGCCCAGGGGGGGCCTGATGTCGCACCGAAAAGGCGAGGGAAACCCCACCTCGGCCCTTCAGAGCACCCTCGCACCCCCCAACCCTGACACAATTCAACAGTGCCCGGGAATTAACTGTCAGGCGCCAGGACCTCCGTCCCTTTAAGGAGGGGGATCACGCCATTAAGAGCTGCTGGCCAATCAGAGGGCCGGCAGCTTAGCTGAGTAGTATCAGCAGCATCACAAGGAGTGGTGGCCACTACCAATACTACACCATGCTTGAGACCAGGCCCAGTACTGGACCTCTGGACCCAAGGTGAGTGTGGCAGGGTTGCTGCGGCCAGTCCGGCAGGCCCCGGCAAGGGGAGGGAGGGCATGTGTTGAGGTCAGGTTGGGGGGGCGGGGGGCGGGGTGTTCATGGAGGGGGCAGCCTTTGCCGCTGGGGGGCCTCCATGGGACATAAATTGCCCATGGAGGAGGCTCCCCACAAGCCTGCAGAGGCCACCTTATTTTACTGGGCAACCTCCCCACGTGGCGGAGGCACTCCCCCAACCCCCCGGGCCACTGGTTTAATTCCAGCAGCGGCGGGAAGAGGCACTTAAAAGTGGTTGTGATTGGCCTCTGGGCGGCAAGGCTGTCTTCAGCCTTTCCCGTCCCTGATTTAATTGCACTGCGATGGAAAGGTGATGGGCCCTCTGCCCCCGCCTTCTGTCACAATTCTATTGGCCCCACTTGCCTCCCAGCCTGTCCCCTGGAGGCCCATTAAATTCTGCCTATAATTCCAATACAAAAATGTTAAAAAATAACTGTAGGCGTATTATCTTGGCTTCAGTCATAGGTAAGAGGTTTTTGATTATTATTCATTTCATGGGATATGGGCATCGCCGGCAAGGCCTTGAGAAGGTGGTGATGAGCTGCCTTTTTTGAGCCGCTGCAGTCCATGCGGGGTCGGTACACCACCAGTGCTGTTCGGGAGGAAGTTCCAAGATGTTGATCCAACAACAGTGAAGGAACAGTGATATATTTCCAAGTCAGGATGGTGTGTGATTTGGAGGGGAACTTGCAGGTGGTGATACTCCCAAGCATCTGCTGCCCTCATCCATCTAGATGGGTTTGGAAGGTGCTGTCAAAGGAAGCGTGGTGAGTTGCTGCAGTGCATCTTGTATATGCTATAGACTGTTGCCACTGTGCATCAGTGGTGGAGGGAATGAATGTTTAAGATAGTGGATGGGGTGCCGATCAAGCAGGCTGCTTTGTTTTGGCTGGCGTCGAGCTTCTTGAGTGTTGCTGGAGTCGCACTCATCCAGACAACTGGAGATTATTCCATCACACTCCTGACTTGTGCCTTATAGATGGTGAACTGACTTTGGGGAGTCAAGAGGTGGGTTACTTGCTGCAGAATTCCCAGTCGCTGACCTACTCTTGAAGCCACAGTTCAGTTTCTGGTCAATGGTAAGCCCCAGGATGTTGATAGTGGGGGGGGGTGTTCAGTGATGTAATGCAGTTGAATGTCAAGGGGAGATGGTTAGATTCTCTCTTGGAGATGGTCATTGCCTGGTACTTGTGTGGTGCGGATTTTACTGCCACTTATCAGCCTAAGGCTGAATATTATCCAGGTCTTACTACATATGGACACAGACTACTTCAGTATGTGAGGAGCATGCGAATGGTGCTGAACATTGTGAAATCATCAGCGAACATCCCCACTTCTGACCTTATGATTGTGGGAAGGTCACTGATTAAGCTGCTGAAGATAGTTGGGCCGAGGACACTATCCTGAGGAACTCCTGCAGTGATGTCCTAGAGCTCAAAGATCTCATTAGTAATCCCCATATGATCACTGAGAGAGAGATAAATAGTCATCAGAGACACCCAACATGGTTTCCAAAAAGAAAAAATTATATTTTACGAATTTGATTGAATTGGTCTATTTACCTGAACTTTCAGAAAGTCGTTGATACAGGTACCTCACAAGACTCTTCTATACAAATAGAACCTTGTGAAAACACTGGTAACCTGTGTTAATTGTATATTAATTGTGTTTAATTGTATACAGCTGGTGGGCGTTAACTGGGGATTCATTTGTGATCCTTTAAATAATAAGACTAAAACTGTGTGATTGGTTTAGTAGGTGCATATTTATAATGTACATCTTTGTAAATAAATGCTTGTTAAAGTCTGTAAATATTGGCTCCAGTTCTATCCTTCCCCACCAGCCTTTCTGGATTACAACATAGTAGCAGAGGTTAATTGCCTAAAGGTGAACTTTGGAAACTAAGAAAAAAAAATTCCAACATAAAACTAAAATCCTAGTGGCCATTGAGGAAAATGGCAGAAAACAAGTGTAAATTGTCAGGGTATGATTACCCCCCAATGTTCCTGGATTTTGAACCATATGACCAGTGGTAGAAAGCAGTCAATATGTGGATATGGGTTATGACCCTACCAAATAGAAAACAAGGTATGGCCTTGGCACTGTCACTTCCTACAAGAAGTAAAGTCAGAAGTAAAGTGTTTTATGAGATGGGTACCCATCAGTTGGATACTGATGAAGGTTTGGACCGAATATTAGAGCTACTGGATGAAATCTACAAGAACATATGGGAGAATGTGATAGATTTTGGAAAACAGGTCATTCCATGAAATACATCATGGACTTTTAACTAATTGTATAAAAGGTTGACAACATTTAATTTGGGGATCCCTGACTCAGTACTAGCATTTAAATTACTGGATTGTGTTAAGGTGTCTCATATGGACAGGTGACTGGTTCTAACTGGCTTTCAGTACTTGGGGAAGGACTCTGTTGGATCAGATGTCTACTGCCTTTAAAAAAATTCCGGGGGAAACAGTTATTTCCCTCAACCTTCATGCAACAAATGATACATTCCATAGTAACACAAAGAATAGAAGACTCAATGATTGCCAGATTTCAAAATAATCCAAATACCGGATGCAGGAGTCAATGCAACTGAAGGATTAAAGACAGACAGAATGAGGGTGAAAGCACCTTTAGCAGATCTGGCTATTACAGTAGCAGACAACATTGGAGCAACAATGATGGGCGCATGAATCCCAGGAATGGCACAGGAACAGGCAATAGGTGCTTCAGGTATAACTTGAAGTATCAAATATATCAAGAACCAAGTTCTAATGAAGGCTCACTGACCGGAAACATTAACTCTGCTTCTCTCTCCACAGATGCTGCCAGACCTGCTGAGTATTTCCAGCATTTCATACTTTTATTTCCGATTTCTAGCATCTGTAGTATTTTGCTTTTATTATATGACTTGAAGTATCATTGTGCAGTGAACTGCCCAAAGTGAAGAGGCAAAGTCCTCAAAACTACACATGAAGAAGAAAATTCTGAGGAAGAGAATGAAAATAATAGTACATCTGAACAAATTACAATGGTCACAAGGGGTTTTAGTCATGTGATGACTGTACTAGTCACTGACTTCTTTAACTGTGCAGTACTAAATAGTACTTGTACTCCAACAGTATGTGTAACAGATTGGTTAAAATGTTACCTTGATTCACTAAGTAGTGAGGATCGAAGTAAGGTTAAGAAATATGACAATACTACTTGATTTAGGTTCGGCGATGACAAAACATTGAGGTCACCACAGAGCATTGTAATTCCATGTAAAATAGCTGGAGCAAACCATTTTATAAGTAATGATGTTGTCTCTGGTGAAATACCTATGCTGTTGAGTAAACCTCTATGAAAAGGCACAAAGGAAATTTGACATGGATTTTTGGCAGTATGTTAATCTGCAATTTACCCAGCCAGGACATTATTGTATCCCCTCAACAAAACCTGATCTTTTCCATCACAGTGTGTCATGAATGTGCTTCCATTATCAATATTTAGTGAGGATTTGTGTTTAAAAGACTGTGGAAAATACCTGAGGACATGCTGGTCTTGTTTTTTTCTTAAAAGGGTCACTGGAAGGACACTTGGGACTTGGTTAAAAAATAAACACTTACTGGAAGTCACATGTCTTAAGTAAACAGCTGGAACCTTGCTGGCTATTGGAAGTGTTTACAAAGAAGTCACATGTCTGGGTTTATGGCTCAGGAGTTTGGGTTTCATTTTGGGCAGTTGGTCTGCATCCTGCTAAGAGAGAAAAGTCACCAAACGCATCCTTTGCCACCCATGTTGAAAAGTCTTTTCTGAGAATCCAGTGTGATAACTGAACCCACTGATGCAGTAATTCTCCTGAAAATCCTGCAAGACATCTCCTGAACAAAACTGCTCCAGAAAGATCCCAGTGACAGCTATCTACATGTACCCGGACCCCAGCCCAAACAGCCAGCTGAAACATTTCATATCTTATCCATTTTTTCTTCAAGAATTAACTATTATTTGGCCAAAGTATTATTTTTTGTAAAGTTGATCTCTGCAGAGAAAGTCTTTATTTTTCCTTAACTGTATGTGTGTGTGTGTATTGGGTTATTTAGAAGAGAATATATTTATACTTCCATATTTAAACCTGTGTGTTAATGAGCTTTACATCTTTATTGAATAAGTCTTGTTTTATAATAAATTAATAATTTTGTTGTTTATTAAAGAAACCTGGTTGGTGGATTTTTATTCTGAAATGGATGAAGTATATAATTGGCTGTATCTGTAATTGGGTAATAGATTTAAATATACGTTGTGACCAGTGGAGTAGTGTAACTGGAGAAAGACTGTGAGTTCCTCCAACCTCAGTCGTAACAAGTATTGGTGGCATCAGGTAATAAGAATCAGATAAAAACACAAATTGTCTTAAAGTTACATGGACAACTTGCTCACTCTACTTGTCAAAGGTTAAAAATCCTGCTAAAAGATGCACTTCTATTTGATGAAGAGCATACAAGGCTAATAGAAGAGATTAGTGGGAAGTGTGAAATCTGGAAAACGTTTCAAAGCACACCACCATGTCCTATTGTAAGCCTTCCATTGCTATGGATCTAAAGGTATGGGACAAAGACCAAAACTTTTTCAGCTTACATTTTATAGATCTGGCAACCAGATTTATTCATTCAGCAAAAATGTAGCAAGGACAAAAACGTTACTATAGACAAGATTATGAAGAAAAGAACAGGGACTAGACTTGGGACACTAGCAAAGTTTCTGACTGATAATGGAGAGGAATTTGCCAATGCTGAGTTCAGAGACATGTGTGAAAACATGAATATCATAGTCATGAACACCACAGCTGAAAGGCCTTTCAGCAATGGACTCCGATAGGAATCATGCGGTGCTTGATTAAATACTCCATAAAATTTTAGCTGATCAACCAGACTGCAAACTGACAACTGCCCTGGCATGGACAGCTCATGTAAAGAGTTCGTTTCACATGGTTGGAGAATATCGTCCCCATCAATTAGTCTATGGGTGAAATCCCAAAATGCCTTCTGTTCTGTGTGATAGTACTCCTGCACTAGAAGTGACTGCAATTAATTCCATTTTTTCTGCACATTTGAATGCTTCACATGCAGGGAGACAGGCTTTCATCAGGGCTGAGGTCTTGGAGAAAATTTGAACAGCAATGAGGCATCGTATAAGGCCACCAGACACAGACTTCAATTCAGGGGATTTAGTATATGTTAAAAGAAAGGGTTATAGGGAATGGAAAGGTCCTGGCAAGGTAATAGGTCATGATGGTAACATAGTACTTATCAAACTTGATAATCAAACTTTTAAAGGTTCATCCCTCACAATTAATCTGCATGAGTTATAAAATCTCAGACTCTAAGCAGCTGATAGAAGTAAATGAGGCACCCATGAGGTACCAATGCTCATGTGTTTTGTGATGAGGGTTCTGAGGAACAGAACATGGTAGATCAAGGGCTGGATCATAATACACATGACAGCTATTACATCCACAGGCCAATTACCCAGAATGGATACTCGAGAGACACATATTCCAGAGGAGTCAAGTGAATGGAGGGAATTGACAACTATGGAACGTGCAGGAAAAGCTACTGGCAAGTTTAAATATTGGCTGAATGCTCAGGACGATAGCCAAGAAGCAAGATCTGTAGATTAGCAGAATGCAATGAAAGAGTGGAGAGTAAGAAGGTGCAGTGCAAATACTGATAGTGAATGCAGAGTGACTCTCGAGTCAGAAAATGATCAAGGAGCAGAGGAAGAACCTTCAATGCTGCAAGAGGGAGATCTCACAAAGGCCACAAAACAGTCTCAGAACAGAAGTAGAAGCAGAAGTCCTCGTGATGATAAAAGTTTCGGTGGCTACCAATAAACTTGAGGAAAAACTAATAAGAGAGGCAAAACAAAGGGAGTTAGAGAATTGGAGAGAGTTTGAAGTTTATTCTGAGGTACCAGATAAGGGTCAACCAGTTAACATCCTAGTTAATCATACTAGGTCATCACAGAAAGAAGATGTTATATATAAAGACGAGACGGAGCAATTGAGAAGTTTGATTAGTCAGTTGAACTGGTTGGGCACTCAGACGAGACCAGATGCTAGTTTTGACGTGTTGGAATTAGTACTACGATGAAACACCCTAAAGTCGAGAATGCTTTAAGGGCAAATAAAACATGAAGAAAAATTAAATCTGGATAAATGTACACTCAAGTTCCCATTCTTAGCTAACCCAAATAACATGAAGCTAGTCGTCTTTAACAACACGTCAGATGCTAATCTTCCTGATGGGTATTCCAGTGCAGCTGGTTTCATAATATTTCTGATGGGTGAGAGTGGGAAATGTTGTCCTTTAGCATGGATACTGCAGAGAGTATAGCCATTGAATATTTTGTAGATAATTGTTCATTGTGGGGTAATGTACACTCTACGAAAAGTGAGTAAGATTTACAGGTTGACCTTGCTGGCTTGAAACAAATGCTGGAGAGAAAGGAACCTTCTAAAACTAATTGCTTGGTTGAAAGTCATCAACTCTCTGTTTTAAAAAAAAAAGTAATGCATGTATGAAGAAATTATTAGGGATCCTGGAGGAGGGGCATCTCACAAAGTGATGCTTTGTGCAAAATATGAAGGTCTTTGATTTAATTTGTTTTGAAATTTTGTTTGTACATATAATCTCTAATTTTTATTTTAAAAGAGAGAAGGGAATCTGCTAATTCTATATTTATTGTGTTTAATTGCATACAATTGGTGGTGGACATTAACTAGGATTCACTTGTGCTCCTATAAATAGGAACAGACTGAAACCATGGTGGCTGAATTAGGAAGTGCCAGTTTGTAATGTGTACCTCTGTAAATAAATGCTTATAAAAGTGTGTAAATATTGGTTTCAGTTCTATCCTTCACCACCAGGCTTTCTGGATTACAGCAATCTGCTGCAGCAGATTGAGAATTGGCTGAATGTCCATAGACAGAAAGTTGTTGCCAATGAATTTGATTTTTTTTACCCAATCTTGGGATATGGGTGTTGCTGGCAAGGCCAGCATTTATTGCCCATCCCTTATTGCCCTTGGGAAAGTGGTGGTGAGCTGCCTTCTTGAATAAAACTGAGTAGTTTGCGGAGCCATTTAAGAGGGCAGTTAAGATTCAACCACTTTGCTGTGGGACTGAAGTCACGTATAGACCAGATGGGTACGAATGGCAGATTTCCTTCCATGAAGGAAATTAGTGAGCCAGATAGGTTTTTACTACAATCTGGTAGTTACATGGTCATCAATACGGATACTGGGCCGGAATTAATGATGAAGCCGCCGGTCCCACCACTGGCACTAGAAGTGGGTGTGTCTTATATCGGGGCCACAAGCGGCTGGCTGCATACGGTCCAATGGCAGCCAGCCAATTAAGGGAAATGTGGTGTGGGGGCAGACCAATTACGTGGTCAGTGGCAGGGGTGGAGGCGGAGACACCGGCATCAGCTGATGCCGTAGCAGGTGCTGGCACCATTTTTAAAGGGCTGCCAGACCTATACTCAACATTGCTGTGTGCAGTGATTGGATTTAACATAGAAATATAGAAAATAGGAGCAGGAGTAGGCCATTCGGCCCTTTGAGCATGCTCCGCCATTCAAAAAAGATCAGGGCTGATTGTCTAATTCAGTACCCTATTCCCGCTTTCACCCCATATCCCTTGATCTCTTTGGCATTAAGAAATATATCCATCTCCTTCTTGAATATATTGAATGACTAGGCCTCCACTGCCTTCTTCGGTAGAGAATTCCACAGGTTCACCACCCT
Organism: Heterodontus francisci; assembly: GCF_036365525.1. Taxonomy (NCBI): domain Eukaryota; kingdom Metazoa; phylum Chordata; class Chondrichthyes; order Heterodontiformes; family Heterodontidae; genus Heterodontus; species Heterodontus francisci. Next base: position 51,610,516 of record NC_090389.1, read on the forward strand.
CTGAGCGAAGAAATTTCTCCTCATCTGGGTTCTAAATGGCAAACCCTGAGACTGTGGCCCCTGGTTCTGGACTCCTCAGCCATCGGGAACATCCTCCCTGCATCTAGCCTGTCTAGTCCTGTTAGAATTTTATAGGTTTCTCGGAGATCCCCTCTCACTCTTCTAAATTCTAGTGAATAGAGGCCTAGTCGACCCAATCTCTCCTCATACGTCAATCCTGCCATCCCAGGAATCAGCCGAGTAAATCTTCTTTGCACTCCCTCCATGGCAAGAACAGCCTTCCTCAGATAAGGAGTTCAAAACTGCATACAATACACCAGATGTGGTCTCACTGCAGTAAGATATCTTTGCTCCTGTACTCAAATCCTCTTGTAATGAAGGCCTACATACCATTCGCATTCCTAATTGCTTGCTGCACCCAAATGCTTGCTTTCAGCGACCGGTATATAAGGACACCCAGGTCTCGTTGCACCTCCCCCTTTCCCAATCTATCACCATTCAGATAATAATCTGCATTTCTGTTTTTACAACCAAAGTGGATAACCTCACATTTATCCACATTATACTGCATCTGCCATGCATTTTCCCACTCACCCAACTTGTCCAAATCACATTGGAGCCTCTTTGCATCCTTCTTACAGCTCACATTCCCCCGCACCCACCATCCACCACCCACCGCTCCCCACCCGCCCCCCCCCCCACCCCAGCTTTGTGTCATTTGCAAAATTGGAAATGTTACATTTAGTTCCCTCACCCAAGTCATTAATATACATTGTGAATAGCTAGGGCCCCAAGCACTGATCCCTGCGGTACTCCATTAGTCACTGCCTGCCACCTGGAAAAAGACCCGTTTATTCCTGCTCTCTGTTTCCTGTCTGTCAACCAATTCTCAATCCACGCCAGTATATTATCCCCAATCCCATGTGGTTTAATTTTTCACATTAAACTGTTATGTGGGACCTTATCAAAAGCCTTCTGAAAATCCAAATACACCACATCTACTGGTTCTCCCTTATCTATTCTGCTAGTTACATCCTCAAAAAACTCCAGTAGATTTGTGAAGCATGATTTCCCTTTCGTAAACCCATGCTGACTTTGCCCAATCCCGTTTATGCTTTCTAGGTGTTCTGCTATCACATCCTTTATAATAGACTCTAGCATTTTCCCCACTACTGATGTAAGGCTCACTGGTCTGTAGTTCCCTGTTTTTTCTCTCTCTCCTTTTCAAATAGTGGGGCTACATTTGCCACCCTCCAATCTGTATGAACTGTTCCAGAATCTAGAGAATTTTGGAAGATGACCACCAATGCATCCACTATTTCCAGGGCCACTTCCTTTAGTACTCTGGTATGTAGATTATCAGGCCCTGGGGATTTGTCAGCCTTTAACCCCATTAATTTCCCGTGCACTATTTTTTACTAAAACTGATTTCCTTCAGTTCCTCCCTCTCATTAGACCCTTGGTTCCCTCACATCTCAGGGAGGTTATTTCTGTCCTCCTTTGTGAAGACAGAACCAAAGTATGTGTTTAACTGTTCTGCCATTTCTTTGTTCCCCATTATAATTTCCCCCGTTTCTGACTGTAAGGGACCTACCTACATTTGTCTTCACTAATCCTTTTGCAGGATGCTGAAAGGCTGCAGAGTAATGGTGGACAGTAGACCTCAGGTGTCCCACCCTTAAGTGTTGTCTCCCTCCAGGTGTTTTTACAAGCTGTCAGGGAAAGACGGAGATTCTCTTCACTCGGGACGGGAGGAGGAGAGCTGGGAGACTGACCAAGCAAGCATGGTTGCAGATTACGGAGGTCAGCAGCTGTGGGGTCACCCCAATGACATGGAAATAATTCGACAAGCAGCTCAATGACCTCATCCTGGCAGCAAAAGTGAGTACCTCTTAAAGCCTTAAGCTCCTGGGTCTTGCATCTGTCACAGGAGCGGGATACGTTGGGTAGGCAGGGCGTGCCCACCCAGATGCGGACAAAGGGTCGGGGGATGCAGACAAGCTGCCTGAGGCATGGTGAAATGGCCCTGAAAGGAGGCGGTTTGTCGTTGGAGACCCTCATGAGGTCCCTGGAAAGGAGCCAGATACAGGAGGCATCTGTGTGTGGTTACGACCAAGCCGGGAGGAGTTTTTTCTAGATCTACTTCTCCACAGGTAACAACATATATTTAAATGTTTACCCAATTACTGATACAGTCAATCATAGACTCTATTCTTAGAATAAAATACACTAACCAGGTTTCTTCATAAACAAAATTATCAGTTTATTATAAAACAAGACTTAGCTAGAAACGAAGCAAAACATTAACACACAGATTGAAATATGAAAGTTCCCTTTTTACCTTAGCCCCTCACACACAAACTCACACTGACACTGAAAAAAATACAGAAATTCTCTCTCTGTAGAGATTTGTTACAAAAAAAAAGACAAAAAAGGAATACTTTGGCCAAATACTTGCTAATTTTTGAAGAAGAAAGAGAAGATATGGAAAGAGGTCAGTTGTCCCTTTTTGGTTTGGTGTCCCAAATACACGTAAACAGCTGTCACTGGGATCTTTCTCTCGAGCAATTTGTTCAGGTGGCATCGTGGATTTATCCAGCAGGTTTGTCCAGCTCCTCAGGAGAAATGCGGCAACAGGGGTTTCAAGCAGGCCTTTCAGGACGAATGTAGCCTCAATTTCTCTATTTCTTACACTTGCTTCTAAGAGCTTCTCAAAGAGATGGAAAAGGCTGAGCTGGGGTGACTGCTCACCTGGCTGGTTTTTAAAACTCTAACTCACTCTCCAAAGCAAAACCAAAAACAATATCTCAAAAGTCAAGCCTCCTGATCCCTAAAAATTGTGACCTGTCATTTCTCTGTCAAAAAAACAATGCTCGGTATTTATTGGAAGACAGGCAACTTCCAGTACATGCTGTTTGCAAACCAAGTCCAAAAGACCTTCTGATGACCTCTCTTTTAATAAAACACAAAGCACAGCATCTATGGAATCCTTTTTTCAGTTTTTAAAACTCAAAATTTAACAAAAAATTGAAGTACTTTCGTAACAGTGCCCCCATCTGTAACCAATGGACAAACCACTAGCATATGTCTTGGGATTGTTCCCGCTGGGAGACCAACAGCATTCATTCTTGTGTCTGCAGGAGAAGATTGCACACAAATCGCAGACAGCGGTCCAGGACTGGTAGTGGGCTGTCAAATCTCCATGTCCTGAGCCTGATGGAGCAGGAGGCCATGGAGCTGGCTGGGCCACAGGATGGAAGTTGTTGCTGATGGAGAAACATGGGCACCTTCACAAGACAGTGAGTAAGCTCATCAAGGGGCACAAGGGTGCATCTGCAGCAATGGAGCTATGCTGCTCATCAGGCATCCGGTGCCGAAAGGGATCTCCAACATAGGGGTGTGTGCTATGTCGGGAAGGAGCCACTGATCCTTTAATGCTTCTGTTCTCTCACGCAAGTCATGTGGAACCTACTCGAAGGGCCTCAGAGACTCTGGAAGAGCCTGCCACCTCTGAGGGGGAGGACGGAGCCTCAGAGGGATAATCGTTCTCATTTGGCTTGTGGTTAGATTCAGGCATACAACTTGGTGAGCTCATCACACACGTGCCCAAGCAGCTGACGAAGGCTGTGACAGTCCAGGCCTCTGACAGTTGGACTGAGGGAAGCCAAACCAATACTGAGCCCCAGGCTCATGACATGCCTCTGGTGTCGCCAGCTTCATGGGAAATGCTGCAGCTGCAGCAAGAGGTCAGGCAACATCTGGTAGAGATGCGTGAGGTTATGCGTGCCCAAGCGTGGATGATGGAGGTCTCCATCCAGGCCTTGAGTGCTGATCTGTCTCTGACTGGTGCACGAGTGGCTTCCTCCATTGAGAGATCGGCAGCACTCCTGGAGAGCCACATCCAGCAGAGTACACAGTGTCTGCAGGACATTCATGCAGACCTACATACCCTAGTCTTGACAATGAGTGCAAGGCAGCAAGGTGAGAGGGGGACATCAGCCCAGATATCTCTGGATTACTCATCCAGTAACATAGCCACAGTGCAACCATACCCCAACATCTGCTTGGATCCACTTGGTTACCAATGGTGTCTCACAGGAATTTGTGTTAGAATCTTTGCTATTTACTATTTTCATTAATTACTTAGATGTAGGTGTTGGGGGAATGATCTGCAAGTTTGAGAGCAAAACCAAGATAAATATGATTGTTAGCATTATAGAGGTTGCTCAACTACTCCAAGTGGATATCAGCATGTTGGAGAAACAGACCCATGTCTGCAAATGAGGTTTAACTTGGAAAGGTGTAGTGGTAAGCACGTGGGCTGGTGAAATGCTAAATCTACATGGATCTTACAGGGAACTGAATTGAAGTCAGTGATAAAAGACAGATATTTGGGGTGTTACAGTCCATCACTCACTAAAACGCTCATGAGGCTATAGCTAAACAAAACAGGATTCTAGGCTGTGTTCACCAAACAATTCACGACAAAACAATGCACCCCATTTTTTGCTTGTATAAGATCTTGATTCAGCCTCAGCTGGAATACTGTGCCCAGCTTTGGTCTCCTCACATGGTGGGAGATATTAAATCTTTGGAAAGGATGCAGAGGAGTGCCACAAGATTAAGTCCCAATTTAAAACACCTGGGTTTCCTCATATAAGCTCAACAAGCTTTACTTAAGAGAAACATAGACTCAGTCGTGATTTAAGGTTTATGAAACAATGATAGGACGAGATGGTGTTCATGTGAACCAATTAACTGGATAGGTTAGAGAAGACCAGGGGTCATGCTTACAAGTTACATAAAGACAGAACTAGGTTGGATGTTGGGCAGCTTTTCTTTCCCCAGAGAATAATGGACCTGTGAAATAGGTTCCTGACTTGCATGGCAAACCCTAATTAACTGGAGGTCTGTTACTTTGGCAAAATAGTGGTTACTGGTTGATGCCTGCTGATTTTAAAGTGAATCTCCCCCTTCTCTGATGAGGGAAGTGTATGATCTTGCTCTTACAACAGTTGCACTGGCCCCTCTTCCAGCTGCAGTGCCTCCTCTACCAACTGCTGAATACTGATACTGCAACCCCTGAACCCAATGTTCTCAGTGCAAATGCCAGAGTCTGTGTTTCCCTCTCTTGCATTTTGTTTGCAAACATCTTTGCAGTTGGCAGATGAAAAGCAACAGGAGAGGTGAGGATGTAGCACAGGGCGTCTGAGTTTCTTTCTGCCATCCCCTGCCCTTAATCTGTTGGGAACTCAGTAGGGTATGGGGATAGGGCAAAGCCCAACTCACAACGTTTGAAAAGCAGCTGCAGTTATAATGTCTAATCCTAAGTCAATGCAAACATTAGGAGTATGTCATTTGTTTTTTTGACCAAGTTATAACTTGTTCAGTATATATTACACAGACATGCACACATGACTTGTATTTAGCTGGCTGTTCAAATCCACGATTGGAGATTATTTATGAACCAAGATAGTTTGAATCTGAGAGTTATTTGGAACTTTGAGAAAAACTACAATGTTTGTGTGTTCATGTGCCCATGACAGGAAAAGGCCATCAGGTCCATATGTGCCTGCCACCCTCCAACCAGGTCTTGCAAACAAATCAGGAATCTTATGTCTTTGAGCTCAAATGCCAGGAGGCTCTAACTCACTAATGATTTTCTAGAATTATTTATTCTGGTCTTCCACTTGCTTTGATCACATTATTTTTCAGAAATCTAATATTTTCTTGAAGGACATAAGAATCAATCTTCTAGAATCCTATTCCACAGATCAATCACCCACTGCATAAAGTACAATTTTTGACCATATAACCTCAGTTTCCTTAGTTTGTATGGGAGGCCCCTGGTTCTACCTGTTATCCATTCTTTCAACCATGAGATCTCTTCTCATGACGTCTATGCCAACAATAATCTGGATACAAAAGTGCATATATAAAAGGGTTTGCTACAAAATAGCCTGTCCATTTACTGTATTTTTTTCAAGGAGCTTGTCAACACATCTATTATGAAATAATATTTCCATTATATATACTCTTGTTCATCTTTTATCCAGTAAATCCACTTATTAACCGCACTCCTTGTTCTGGTGGTTGTGATACTTTGGTCCTTTACAAAGACATAAACAAGGTTCCAGTGAAGATATAACATGCCTGTATATAGCACCTAGAACATAATTAAGTGTCCCAAGGCATGTCACATGAACGTTATAAAGCAAATTTTGACACCTGGCCAAATAAAATGATATTCGGGCAGATGACCAAAAGGTTGGTCAAAGAGATAGGTTTCAAGAAGTATCTTAAAGGAGGAAAAAGAGGTCAAGAGGCACAGAAGTTCAGGAATGAAAGTCCAGAGCTTAGGACCTAGGCAGCTGAAGGCATGGCAACTAATGGTGGAGCAATTAAAATCGGGGAAACTCAAACAGCCAGAATTAGATGTGTGCAGATATCTCGGAGGGTAGTGGGGCTGAGGGTGATTACAGAGATGGGGAAGGATGTGAATACAAGGATGAGAATTTTTAAATCAAGGCATTGCTTAAGTGGGAGCCAGTGCAGATCAGTAAGCACGGGGTGATGGGTGAACAGGACTTGGTGCAAGTAAAAATTTCAGGCAGCAGAGTTTTAGATAATTTGGCCAGTAGTATGTTGCAATAGTTAAGTCTAGAGGTTACAAAAGGCATGGGTGAAGGTTCCAACAGCAGATGAACTGAGGCAGGATCAGACTCAGGATTCATTTATGGCATGCACCTTCACCAATGGTTGCTGCCAATTTTCCAGTATCTTGCAAAAAGGTCCATTTATATAAGTGTGTCTAGACAGTATAGCAGAATATTCATCTGTAGGATGCATTCATGCATTTTGGGCCTTGAATGTCTTGAACATTAAGATAAACCAATATCTAAAGACTTTATAATTTCTCATTTAAAAATTTTACTCCCGCATTCGCATACATATACTCGGTTTTAAATTGGCTGCGTTTGCGGACGACGCAACCACTAGGTAGCGCTGCAGTGGCACATGCGCAAATGCAGCCTGTGCCACTAAATTGTCGCGGTCTCCGACGTCAGGCAGCTGCCAGGATTAAAGATGGCGCTGCTCAAATAATCACACGATGGCAACCTAAGCACATAGCAGCACACAATGGCGGGAGGGGAGAGAGCGAGCGGCCGGGGAGGGGAGAGAGCAAGCGGACCAGGGAGGGGAGAGAGCGAATGGGCCGGGGAAGGGAAGGGAGCGAAAGGGTCGGGAAGGGGAAGGGAGGGAGGGGAGGGAGCGGGCAGGCTGGGGAGGGAGGGAGCAAGCGAGTGGGCGGGTGGTGGGGGGGGGGGGGCGCGGTGAGCGAGCGGGCGGCGGTGGGAAGGAGGAGAGTGCACCCACCACCATCAAGGTCTGCGGCTGCTCTCTCCCCGCGCCCCCACCCGTGTTACACGATGACATCATCTGTGCATGCGCCAACCCGTCCTGGCAATGCGGAACGCAGTGCATGCGCAGAGGAGAGGAACCAATTTGCGCATGTGCACAGATTTGCGCAGTCGGATAATGTCAGCTGCTGGCTGCGTTGTCAATAATCATTTTGTTTTAAATTAGCTGACTGAAAAAATAGAAAAAAAAATAGACTTTGCAAATTACGTTCCTGACGAATGGTCTTCCAATACAACACAGTCAATGTTCACTTGCAGTCTTCCAAGTCCGATGAAAACAGAAGGTCTTTCCAAAGATAGGGGTTCAACAGTTCGGCTGTTATATTAAACTTTGTTTTTCCCAGCGATGAACATAGCAAATATAAATAACTTGTTGAGAAAGAAAAAAGCTTTTTTCTCATTTTTCATGGAATTAGTTCGTCTTGAAGCTTTGTAGAATCTTTTTGAGAGAGAGAGAGAGACAGAGAGACAGAGAGACAGAGAGAGAGAAAATAAAACTGCTTCTTACTTCAATTGCTCAAATCAGTTTTTGCCAGCCAGTTTTGAAAAGTCAGACTGTAACACTGGCTGGAATTTTATACCCCCACCGAAAGAGTGTGAAGGTGGTGGTGGGGGGGGCGTAAAATGGAGTGGGAGGCTCGGGGGGCCTTCCAGACCCGCTCCCGCCTCCGCCGCCACTTTACGCAGGGCGGCAGCAGTGAAAAAGGGCCCGCCCGCCCCAGGCCAATCAAGGCCCTTAGGTGGCCACTTAATGGCCGCTCAAGGTTCTCCAGCCGCCACCACAGGGATTTTACCCGTGGCTGGTCAGGCGGCCCAAACCAGAGAGAAGCCGCCTGACAAAAGCAGGTGGCTCTCTGACGGACTGGGGCGGGGGGGCCCACATGATCATGCACCCTGTGCCTGAAGTAGGGCCGCCCCCACTGCCCCAACCACCCCAACACCCAACATGCCCCCGTTCCCCCAAATGACCATCGTTGCCTCGCCAGGGCCCGACAGATCACCCCTGGCGAGGCACCAAAAACTACCTTTGTTCTCCGGGCTCTCCGACATCATCTTCCCAATGGCTGGGTTGCAGTCTCAGCAGTGGCCACTGCTCCCGGTGGCGCTGCTGGGACTAAGAGCTGCCCGCCCGCTGATTGGCCGGCAGCTCCATTAGGCAGAAATTCCTGCCTCGAGCACGTGGAAGTCCCGCCTCAGATCAATTAAAGGCTGGGGAACCGTAAAATGTGCATCGGATCTCCAGGCCAGGCGGAGGCGGGTTCGCCACTGACTTTTCAGTCGGTGGACGGCTCTGTCCGCCAACTGAAAAGTCCTGGCCATTGAATTTCGTGTCTTCTCCCCCTTTTTCTCTGTGGCTGTCGCATGACAACCAAAATGCACCCTGACTCACTGTGCCTTTGGAGAATTCTTAAAGGTGCACTGTTCTTTTACAGTCTTAAAAGCGCACCGCAATATTTCCCAAGGGAAAAAAGACATAGGACCATGACATATCCTTACTCTATTTTTGAAGCAGTGCAGATACATCTTACAGAAATTCATACTGGACAATTGGACATCAAAGCTATGTCCCACTCCGATTTCAACCTGTACAACTACCTTGTTTGAGAAAGGTCCTAGACTTGATCATTTATAAAACAGCAAGCAGACCCTTAAGAATTCAAATAGTACGTCAGCTTCTATTTACTTCCTCTTCCCATTTGTTAGTAATATGCCCCATTTTTCATCTGCTTGTCTTGACATTCAACTCTGTCAACTGAGATTACATTTCCCTGTAAGCAGTGCTGCACACTGTGATCAGTAGCAGTAAAACAGATCTTCTTTGCAATGATTTTTCAGTCAAAAATATCAAATCACCACAGTACAGACCATCTAGTGGCCATACTAAAATAATCTATTGTTTTTAAGCTATCAAATAGGTACCGTAATTGTGTTAATATTGGGGGCAAAGATCTAACCTGAAACAGTTGTGATATTGTGTAACGGTGCAACACTTGTAGATGAAAAAGTTCTTTGTACCATGTTCTCACATAATATTAATTATATTTCAGAAAGAAAATCATTGGAACAATAGAGTTGTGGTAAGGTTCTACATAAATTCAAATTCTTTCTTTCTTTGCATTATGTTCCACTCATGGGATGAATTTTGTTGAGCTCCCGACGTCAGGCTCCGTGGCTGGGGGAACCGGAGGATCGTAGTAGCAGCGGCCTGCCACAGAGCCAGACGCCGGGATTGCTGGGTCTGATCTTCCCGCCAGCGGCGAAGCTCTGTGGCGACACCACCCGCCCCCACCCCGGTGACGGGACCGGACTTTAAATATTTAAATAAATCTCTTTAAGACATTTACCTACAATTCCCCGCGATCTTACTGGCTGTCCGGGTTCTTCCGTGCAACGGGCAGCACTCACGCGCCTTCACTTGCCCATCCAGGGAAAGCTGGCGCCACCAAGGTGGGAAAGGGGGGAACTTAGGATATTTAGTGTAGTGGTGGGGTGGGGGGCAAACGGGGTCAACTCTGCATTTCTAGTGGGGGGAGGGGGGGGGAAAAAGAGGAGGTGTGACCTTTGCACTTTGTGCAATTGGTGGGGTAAGGGGAGGGAAGGAGGTCAAATCTTCAACGCAAGTGTTTTGGGGCGGGGGAGAAACGGCGCAGCCATCTATTTTCATTGTTTTGGGGGGGCGGGGTATGGGTCAGAAACCTATTTATAGTGCAGTGGGGGGCAGGTACGGGGTTCAACTGTGCAGGTTTGGCAGCCCTTTAAAAAAATGGAGCCAGCACCTGTGCAGTGGCAGCTGCCGCCGTTCACGGCATTGCAGAGCCCGACCTACATATTTAAATGAGCCACGCACACTAGATCACGGCTGCATGGTACCATGTGGTCCACCATTTTTTTCAAAAGAAAAGTCCGCCCATGTTCTTGATAGAAACAAATTTCAAGTATGCTTTTCATTTAGGGTCAACATAACATGCATCAAATCAGGTCAACCCAATTACATGAACAAGTCCAATTCCCCCTCCAATCTCTTAATTTGTCCCAGGACAGGTAAGCTTACATCTGTTATTATGTTCATTGTGTACATCTGTGATTTTCAAGCTTTTCTGGATGGAGGTCCCTGAAAGTTCCCTGTTCTAACTTCTGAAAGACCGTGTCAACTACACAAAAGAAAACAGTGCTAATGTTGCAAAAAAATGTGTACACTTGTGTGCATTATTTCTATTGCTATTAAAAAAAAATGAAATTCAGAAAAACAGAATTGTCAAAAACTGCACTGGAGGTGCAGGTTACACCCAGCCCAAATCAAGACAGAATTCCAATGATCTTGTGGATTGCAAAAGATCTTTCTGAAGGCCTCCTGCAGTCCATGGACCTTGTTTAAAAAAAAACTTATGTTGTGCACAACCTGGGAAATAATTCAGATTTCAGCTGAACGCATGACCACATATGTGCCGACTGGTGTGTCTGTACAAGCGACGCAATAGAACGCCAGGTTTGAAAGAAAACTGGGTTAACTTTTAAATATGACACAATGGGTAGATTAAAGCACTAACACTGGAATACTATTAAGTCTAACAACAAAACAGACCAACTTTCATTTATTAGCAGCAATAGCCTACTGTAGTTTAATCAGATCTAGAATGAAAACAAAAGGTGAAACACTTGAAAATCTGTCTGGTATAGTACAGCAATAAAACAAGGGCTAACTCATTGAAATTGATATTTATTCTTCCATGTACCTGCATTATCTTCTTTAAAGAACTCTAATTTTTGCTATTATTTTCACCTGGACCGTAGAACAAGCCACAGAAATTGCAACCCATTCCAATCCCCATCCGCACCATTGCACCCAACCCCCGCAAAAAAGGTACCTTACTGTCAGATGTTTTTCCCAGTTTCACTTAGCTGTTGTGGAGGAAAAGAGGAAGAAGGAAAGTGCATGCAAGCATTCAGTGGATTTTAATGTCACAATTCTGTGAATAGGAATGGGTTGCAAAGCCAGCCTTTTAAAATGATTGTGCTATCATATATATATATACCTACTTATAATTCCCCTGCTGGTTACAAATAGATACTCTTAAAATTCAAGTTCTGAACTGCCATTCCTGTTATGACTTCCTTCGACCACAACCGTAAATTGAAATAAAATATGGATTTTTTTCAGACTTGGCATATACGTTGACATATTTCTCAATCAACAAGGAAAGAAAAGATACAAATTGAGGATTAAAAACCCCACAAAACCAAGGCAATTAAATGTCCAGATCTGCAGCAATCTCATAAGTGTAATTATAAAACTAATACTTCTTCATGTTTGGTTACCTGGAAAATGCCTGTACTCATAGCCAGATCACTTGCCATTTAAAAAATTCTCCACACATCATGCATACTACTGATTTCTTTTACGAATGGCATAAGTTCATACAAAATTATTTTCCCATATTATCAAGCAAGAAAGAAATCACTGGTTGTCCTATCAATCCGTGCTGCACTTCGCACACTTAATGCACAGGGCATTTATAACCAATACACTCTCTGGATCATTGGTGTTTAACCTTAAACTGCAAATAAAATAAAAGGTTGATTTTGCTATATCACGACAGTGCAACCTCAGCAACTGTTACTTATTGTTAAATATGGGAGTAAGATAGGTATGGGTGAAGAAGGGATGGAGTGCCAAAAATGGGAAAACAAAGGCATTTTTCGATTATACTGTTCAATTACTTCTAATTTTTAAATGTATCAGTTTGCACATTTGCAGTCACTAATGTCATTCTGAAGTGCTTTACAGTTGATGAAGCAAGATAAGGTTAGAGTTTTCATATACTATTTCCTTCTAACAAATAATTCTTATTGAAAAATTTGTGTAGTTTTTCAATTCCTTTTCCAGGAAATGTCGGACAGTGGGTACGAGTGTCAAAAAAGACTATTTAAATATTTATAAAAAGGTAACTGAAGGACAACAGCAGCATTTTGTGTCAGAAGAATGTCTCAACATGAGCTGTATTTTCAAAATAAAGTTATTAACAAATAGTCTGTGATTCCACAATTTTCCCTTGCTTACAAATCCTTTTCTGCAGACGCTGAAGGCCACACAGTTTACTTAGAGAACTCAGACATTCAACAGTTAAAAGAGTTATAGTTTTATTTTATAATTCTAGTTCCAGCAGCAAAAATGTACTGTTACGTGTTGAATAAGCAGGATAAATCCACTGGCATCTGTGTGTCTGTGTGTTTGTTTTAAAACAAGTGTCGAAGCTTATTTAATCAAAAGGACTTTTCTCATGACTTCTTGTTCTTTTTCTTGCCTCCCCACAAATAAATTGTATTCAACTATTACATGTAATCTCAAATGCAATGCTGAATGCTATCATTCCACAAATGCTACTATTTACATAAGTGGTAACACAACCACAAACCTGGATCTTCAACCTATTATTTTAATCCATCTAACATTCAGATACAAAACAAAGCAACAGAGTTACATAGGTCTGGATTCAACAATTAAGTAATCTAGTTAAGAAGACAGCGTCATCTCCTTTCTGGCTGAGACGAAAGGCACCAAAAGTGAGAAATTAGTCTTGTGGCAGCTTAGTTTTCATATAATTTCCCCAACTGCAAGATGCGTTTTGTATATTGATTTAATACTATTCTGTGATTAACTTAGAGACATCAAGTTAAGCACTATTTTAAACAGTCTCCAGTCTAGAACTTTGCTCATTTACTGAATTGGAGAATGAAAGTAAAAAAAAAAAATGTTCAGTTCAGAATGAGTTATGGTGGAACTTCCATTATCCATCATAATGGAGACATCCCCCCTGCTGGTGGATAATGAAATTGATGGATAATCAAGCATGACCATATTTTGGTCTTACATGTTACAAGCAAAATGTTGATACATGGATAAAGGACAAAACAAATAAATGCAACCTAATATTTCTCGGGTGGTTAGATTTATGAAAATTCTGGCAGATATTATGGAAAACATATAGTTGTACTGCAGATAATTACGGTCCCATGTACAGGTTTGCTCACAATGCAACAAGTGTATCAATTAAAAAACAGAGCATTTTATTCATTCTAATCTTTTCAAGAAATCAAAGAATATGTGATGACTATGAAAAATTTTAGAAAAACAATGTTTTTGATGCATATTTTAGAGAAAGGAATGTTTGATATTTATATGTTGTAGATCAGCTGCTTGATACTATCAACATCGAATAAGGCATTTAACCAATCGAATATATTTTTCTAACTGCCCCATTTTCAACTTTTGAATGCTGAATTATTCACGTATAAGCATCAGTTCCTCGCAAATCTGGTGCATTTCTCCTCTCTTCACTTTTCTCTACAGCCACAAAGGAGCAATCATATTGCCAAGTTAACATACAGTTAATTCAATTGCCTATCATTCTGCTAAAGGCATACCACAAAGTTTCAAATTAGCCTTCATCCTATTATCACACAAATTTCTAAAATGTAAACTAGCACTTCATTTGTGCATTCCAAGTTTAATATTCTCAGTTGGTATTCCACAACCCAGTAACTTTAAAAAAAAAAAAAATCATTCATGGGATGTGGGCATCGCTGGCTTGGCCAGAATCTGTTGCCCATCTCCAATTGCCCTGGAGAAGGTGGTGGTGAACCATCTTCTTGAACCGTTGCAGTCCATGGGGTGTAGGTACACCGACAGTGCTGTTACAGATTTTGACTCAGCGACAGTGAAGGAACGGTGATATAGTTAAAATTCTGGATGTGGTGTGTCTTGGAGGGTAACTCACAGGTGGTGGTGTTCCCATGCATCTGCTACCCTTGTCCTTCTAGGTGGTGCAGCTTGCAGGTTTGGAAGGTGCTGTCGAAAGAGCCTTGGCGAGTTGCTGCAGTGCATCTTGTAGATGGTACACACTGCTGCCACTGTGTGTCGGTGGTGGATAGAGTGAATGCTTAAGGTGGTGGATGGGGTGCCGATCAAGCGGGCTGCTTTGTCCCGGATGGTGTTAAACTTCGAGTGTTGTCGGAGTTGTACTCATCCAGGCAAGTGGAGAGTGCTCCATCACTCTCCTGACTTGTGTCTTGTAAATGGTGGACAGGCTTTAAGGAGTCAGGAGGTGAGCTGCTGCCAGAATTTCCAACTTCTGAACTGCTCTTGTAGCCACAGTATTTATATGGCTGGTCCAGTTAAGTTTCTGGTCATTGGGAACCCCAGGATGTTGATGGTGGGGAATTCAGCGATGGTAATGCCATCAAGGAGAGATAGTTCTTTGTTGGCAATAGTCATTGCCTGGCACTTGTGTGGCGCAAATGTTACTAACCGCTTAATCAGCCAAAGCCTGAATGTTGTCCAGGTTTTGCTGCATGCGAGCATGACCTGCTTCAGTATCTGAGGAGCTGCAAATGGTACTGCACTGGAGCAATTTGAGAATACAAGCTGTAGATTTATTCAGAACGGATCTAAAATGTTATGTTATATTTGAAACATAAGCACAATATCACAAAAATAAATGCAAACAATTGTTGCAACTCAGTTTCAATACTACAAGGTGCACCATCTAGAGGCATAACTAAGAAATAGTCAAACCCAGTGCATCTATAGCAGATAGGTTTAATTATTCGATGTTTGCTGCCACGCTGTTGTGACTGGTTAGGTTTCTATGTCTACCAAGTCAACAAACACAAGTCTTATTTCTAAGTATAAAATCCTACCAGCCTGCAAGTTATCAATTGTCCTGAACACCAAATGCAGTATATTCTGCACAGCCAAATTCCCTTGGTTCATTGGTTTCTGAGCTAAGTTTGAAACTTTCAATAATAAAAAGTTATATCCACCAAGCCATAGTTCATTTAAGAACATATTCTGATCCATACTACAGAACAGACACATTGGGCGGAATTCTACGCCCTCCCGAAGAGCAGGATGGTGGTGGTGGGTGGGGGGGGGGGCGTAAAATGGAGTGGGAGGCTCCGGGGACCCTTCCCACCACCACTTTACGCAGGGCGACGGAAGTGAGTAACGGCCAGCCCGTCCTAGGCAAATCAAGACCCTTAAGTGGCCAGTTAACGGCAGGTGGGAGCACTCATGATGGGGCACCCAGTGCACAATGGAGGGCTGTCCCCCGCTGCCCCAACCACCCCCACAATCGACCACACTTGCCTTGCCTGGGCCCAACCGATTACCCCCGGCGAGGCAACCAAAACTTACCTTTGTTCCGGGCTCAACATCTTTTTCGAGCTATAGTCCCAGCAGTTGCCACCACTCCCTGTGCCGCTTGGTGCTGCTGGGACAGTTAGCTGCCGGCCCGCTGATTGGCTGGCAGCTCTATTCAGCAGGGCTTCCTACCTCAAGCGGGTGGAAGTCCTGCCTCACATCAATTGAAGCCCGGCGACACGCAAAATAGAGGTTGGATCCCCAGGCGAGGTGGAAGCGAGTCCGCCACCGACTTTGCAGTCGGTGGCTGGCTCCCGTCTGCCCAGGGTTAAATCCCGACCTTTGTCTCAGCCATCTCCAGCGTTGTCCGTTATAAAAAGCTCAGTATCTGTAGATTCTGTCCGTAAGCTTCTTAGAACATTTCACTAAATAAAAATAGTAGTGCCACCCTGTTAAATGTGCACCCAGTGTTATAACAGAGAGGAAGCTCACCTACGCCTATGCCCAACAATTTCCCGTTGCACTTCTGATTTCTGAGTATCCATTCTGGGGTTCAACTCCCCCACATCGAACTGATTCAACAGTTCTTATAAAATAGTTTAAACTAAGTATCCTGCCAAAACCATGAAGGATTTTTTTTGGAAGTTAGACCCTCATTTTTTGGTGCAATGTCAAGGCCGTTGTCAAGACCATTATTCATTCAGCCAGTTTTAGTTAATATTCAAAATCAAAAGCTAAATCTATAAAAGTAATGTCCTTTGCAACTTAACCATTTAAAGTATTACACAACATTGGATCAGATTTGCTGTAAGAGGGCATCCAATGACATCTGCCATTAGTTAGACCTGGCCCTGCACATTTCAGCTCAAACATTTTTTTCCTAGAAAAGCTGCTGAAAGTGGGATCCGATAATGATGCAATGAGGAAGAGGGCATCTTGACCAGGGTGAACAGGGAAGCCAACAGGGTTATTGCCTTCACCAATGTGATTAAAGATTTGGAAATAAACACAGGAAGGACCATGAAAGAGGGTGAATTCAATGTCAAATCAGGTGCACAAAAATAAATAAATAGAGGGGTAGAAAGATTGAGTTTAAGAGAGCACGAGATAAAAACAAAGACAGAAAGGAAAACAAAGGGAAAAATGAATTTTAAATTTGATTTTACAAAATGTCCCAGAAAATTTAAAACATGAAGGAATAAACTTCCACACTTGTAACAGCTAATGTACAGTGCCAGTAAGGTTGATTGGTAGCCAGTAACATTTATTGCATTGTTAAAAGGGTACACTTATGCTTCTAATGACAAGACTTGAGTTGCTGGGGCAAGTTTAATGGGCAAATACAGCCAGTTCCTCGAAAAAGACAGTGAGGCTAAAGGCAAAGCCAACAATGGATCAGCTGAACTTGGACAGCAACATTTGGATATTCAGATTTAACCACACATCTGCTCCATGCCTGAAGTTGCTGTACCGTTTACTACAAATAACTGTGAGCTCCATTAGCCTTGCTATTATTTTGACAGCAATTTCTGGCCCATTGTTGTTTGGTCCCATATATATTATAAACAGCATGATTGTTAGCTGGGATGAGGCCATCTCTTTTAGAATACTTGTAACATTGAGTTTGGAAGAGTTCCATTATTTTGTCCTGGAAGCTTCTTGACTTTTTTTTTTAAAACATATCACAGTAAGACAATACTGAGAACTTCAAGAAAAGCATGCCTTGCGATGTTAGTGGAACAGATGTCAAAATCAAGCTTTATATTTATAAAACAGAACCTATGCATTATAATTGAATATAATGGTTATTTAACAACATTTTTAAAATTAAATGTGTATTTTTATTGGGGGAGGGAACAGAAGAAAGACTTTGATTAACAAGGAATAAGTGGGATTATTTTCACTAGTAAATACCCCGTTTAGTTATGAGTTATCTTCAGGCGTAATTTTCACTAGTATAAGGTTTCATCCTTTCTGATGTATTAAATTTATATTTCAAGGATAAGAGAGGAAAGTAACTTGGACTTATATTGCACCTTTCACATCTTCAGGATGTCCCAAACTATTTCACAAATAAGTTACTTTTGAAGTATCGTCACTATTATTATATAATAATCTGTCAGAAACTGCATGTATCCCCGACAGTTATAGTAAAAGCAGAGTGTTCATATTTATGTGCAGAAGTAAAAGAAAGGCTGAGTACAAGAATAAAATGGCCAACTCTAAAGATAATTTTTATTTCCAGTGCAGAGAGATCCAATTGCTAGACATTTTTAAGAATAAACAACTCTATAAAATAGCCATCATCAGTTGGTTGATTCACAGGTTATGCCACTTGCCCTTCTGCATAGTGTTGTCGCTCCTTTACTTTCCTTGTCCATTCCCACCCTTTCTATTTTTCAGACCATCTATTGAATTGAAGTCTAAACTGTAGTACCAAAACAAACAAATTTAGACTTCTAAGACCATTTTGCGAATCAGAAAAGAATACTGGAAACACACTCTTGGACTGATTTTCTTTAAACAATATTATTAACGCAAAAAAATGTTATATAATTCAGTTTGGAACCATTGCTTGTTTGGGTGCGTGCAATTTTATGGGACAAGTTAAAGTTCTTGAACAGCATGAGATTTAAAACAGATAGACTATCGTAAAGTAAAGCATTTTGAGCTTTTCAAAAATAAATGACACATACAATAGGAGTGCATATCTCAGTGAAATAAAACCTTGGAAAATTGTAAGAAATGCAAAATTACCAAGTGCAAAAAAACACCATTCTTTTAAGCATGCCAAACAGATGTACCATGTGCCAGTATAAATTAGATTTTTCTTTTTACCTTTTGGAGGTGCAGTAGGTTCGTACAATTCAGTTTCAGCCTGTTTTTACTTTAGCAAATCAGAGCTTTTTTTTTACAGGTTGTAATATTCAAGGAAAGTTTGTAAATACAGGTTTGCTTTATTATTTTTGACCTCAAGCCAGAAGAGAATGTATTTTTATGGTTAAGTAGAATATGTTGTGCTTTTTTAAATTGGTCAGTATTTATTTATTTAGGTAAAGTCTTACTTGATATCAAAATTAATTACATATGCTTCTGTTTTAACAGTTAGTAGTTTAAACGTTGTAAATTGAACTTCCAAACAACCAAATAGGCAGAAAAATGAGACCATTCTGTCATAGCATCATAAAGTCAGTCAATGTATTTCACCGTAAAGCTTACTTTAGCTAGTTTAAGGATTATTTACTGTATTGCTGTATTTACTGTAAGTCATTTACTGTAAGGCAGTCATGGAGTGGCTGTTAATGAACAGTGTTTTTGTAAAAGTTGAATTAGCACCTAGGAAAGATTACATATGGATTACAAGTCAGTAACTTTATTTCAGATTAGTACAAAATAATGAACTGCCCTCACTAGTCAGTTATTAGATGACAGTTCTTCAGATACCTACATGTAAAATCATTGAAATAAAGCTATCTAATCAATCACAAAAGAAATAATAAATGGGCAGTGTATGAAGTAAGCCACATTTTCCATTTACCAAATACAGTTAAAACTCAGGCACTTGTGAACTTGGAATGTTTTTGGAGGCTAGGACAAGTAGTGATGCTGGTGGAGGGAGTGGGTAATATTGCATAATGTTAAGTTTGCTTTACAATAAAAGCATCAGATACGGCATAGCATTAAGTATATGTACAAAATATTTTGGACCAGAAATACCACAGGGGTCAACCACCAGAATTAGTCTCCAAGTTTAAGCCACCACTTTATTAGACAAATCCTGAAATTTTTAAACTTACAGTTGCAGGTGCCAAACCATTTGGCACCTGCGAGCTTTTGTTTTGTGCTCACAATCTTAACAAATTCTATTTCTTTCCTGTCTGGAGGTTGCAGTCAGCCAGTAACATCAATTTTAAAGCCAACAGAAAATACTGGGTATCTTGAGTTACTGGGATTTAAATGTCAAACAAGTCCAATCCCCAACAGCATTTTTATTTTCTTCAGTGTGGATCAGATTGCTCTCTCTCTCTCTCAGCTAGAATAAACTGTCTGACAAAGGGCTTTAATGCATCCCATTTAAAAATAACACCATCCCTTTTTTAAACAGAGAAATATAAGCAGCTGTCACAGAATTCAGTTACATCCTAGTTTGCTTCCGACATATCAATACAGTCTTCCTGGCACAATGTACTCATCATTTAGCGCCTCTGATGACTGCAAACGCCTGAGGAAGGAGAACTTCAAAGCAATTCCTCTGCGTCTGTATTATGTCTCCTAGCAGAACGGCTGACCACATTTTTATAAAACGCCCACTTTCAAGAATCGAACTAACTGAATGCCAGCAAACAAGATTACCAGCAAGATAGTAAATTCATGCTGTGAAGAATAATGTAGCCCACAAATTGCATCTTTTGTCCATAACTTGGTCCCTCGTCGGTCCGGACATCTTGAAGGAAACAAAAGAACTAATGAAAACCTCAAATGTCTGGCTAAGTTTTCTATTTGAGGTCATTGGAAATGAATTGTTAAGCTGTTTGTATCTTAAGTTTGTATCCAGCATCTGTCAGCTAAAATAACATTTTCAGGTAAGGAAATGTTTGAAATAGTTCTAAGTTAGTCGGGATCCGTTATTTTTAAGCCGGTTACAAGTACAACAGTTCTGTAACAATTAAAATTGTTACATGCAAGCCAGAATGTGGACCATAAAAAACTTCGTATAATATGTGCAGATATATACACATATTATTGCATCGCTATTGACCAAAGCAGATCTAAATTTTGGGACAAAAGCAAAATACTGCGGATTCAGGAAATCTGAAATAAAAATAATAGAAAATGCTGGAAACAATCAGTAGGTCGGGCAGCGTCAGTCAGTAGTTTGGGGACTCCTCAGATCTTTGAGTGGGATCTGTGCAGTAGTTCAGAGAATGTTGATCGCTGGAAGCGGAAGAAATAGAAAATACTAAATCAAGAAATCCGTGTATAAATTGAAATGTGTTCCTGGTTTTGTCATCTATAGACGCCCAGAAAATGTAGAAGGGCAACAGGGTAACACAGAACTATTGAAAGAAAGGCTTTGAAAAGCCTTCGTGCTCGGTACTGCAGAACATCGTTAGAAAAAAAAAAGAAACGTGGATTTCAGAGCTCACTGTACTACCCTACAAGCTGTGTGATGTGGGCGCTGTTCTTTCCTCGGAACATCAATCTTCCATTAAGGATGGAGGCGATTCTCCCATCGCTTCTTACGTCCTTTTCAATACCTTTCGGTAATGTACTGCTCACCGCAATTACTCCTGACAAATCCAAGTAAATATGTTGGAGTGGCAATTTACTGGACAGAATATATTCAACTCAATCTAAAACCAAGTACCTCCACTGTTCTGGCTTTTCTTACTTACAAACTTTATTTTGACAGCGTTATAGACTGCGGCACAAAAGCGCAACTAAATTCATTTCGCTACCTAACCCCATACATTGCTATCACTTCGGAAGGAATATTGTACTAATAAATCAGCATCACCAACTGCGTAGCGGATCTGCACATCGTTATTGCAAGAGAAAAAGTGGAAATCGGAGATGTCCCTGCATGACACACAATAACGGTCGCGAATAGTATTAATCGTTCATTCTCCCAGCAATGTACAAAAAAAATTATTCTGGAGAAATATTTCAAGAATTTCCCACGATTAAAATTATACCCTCTTGGCTCGCTTCGAAACAATGCATTACTCTTGTCCCTCCTTATTGTGTAAATGTATCCCTTTGCATTTACAAAGTGTGGCATTTTGATTATGTGACCGCCATACAATAAAGTCTTAAGTCAACAAATACAATCCACTGCCAAACAATCGACCCCCACCGTACTTTACTTCAAACACGCGGCTCAAGTTAAGCCAATGTTCATCGGTATCAATCAATCACAACTCACAATCCTGTCAAATCAAGCTTACATCAGACCTTGTTCTCTTAATGCGCCTGGTTGCCAGCCTCCTTAATGTAATTACAGTACAATACAGCACGTCGGCCCACGGGTTCAGCCAGTTTCCCCTAGCTTCCCGAGTCAAGGCTCAATCATTACACAACCGAAGGCTAGAACATATTTTCCATTTTTTTATTGTTTAAAAGAGGTTCGAAAATCATATCGTATAGAATATAAAAATGAAGTCAAATATTATTAAATAATAGTCTATGGAAATTGCAAATCCAAGTTCGGTTTTGTTTAAATGACTGGCTGGCCATATATAACCACTGGACTTCTCAGAAATTTTAGGACTGTGGGAATCTGACCGTACACTCAAGGTCAGCCAAGAGTGAATGAGCAATGAAAAGACTTATTTTGTACCAAAACCGCCTTGCATAACGAGAGTCCCCAAAGCCAGGTGTTAATCTCTTGCTCCTTTTAAGATGTAGACGAATAAATATAAAAGAAAATTTGGAAGAAGGTTCTAAGTATTTCCACTTCACCCTTGTTCTGAACTCCGCTTACGCTGGCATTGCACCAAAAGGAGAGTTAACCGTTTACTATAGTTAAAAAAAGGCACCGACATGAATTGAAACAAAATGCAAAATAAATCTCAGCATCTGAATTTATCTTTGCAACATCTTGGGCTCAGGGCGCAGTTAGAACTAGACGGAACCAGCGATCCCGCCGTGTGCCAAATCAGCACCCTTCCGCTCCAGACACAGATGGATTTCTTCATTTTTTTTTTGCAGAAGAAACATTTTTGATTTACAAACATTATGTAAGCTGAAATAGATACAATATATTGTTTCATTAGTTTGGAAACTTACTGGGCAGAGAAGCGGCGAAAAAAACCCAGCAGACTGTGTAGAAGAAGAAAAGCACAAAACCTCGTTCCAGTAGCCTCTGCATGACAAATGCACATCCAAACACAACTTGTTGAACAGTTTTACTGTCAGGGGGGGAAAAAGGAGGGGGGGTGGGGGGAGGGAGTCCACGGTCTCACTTGGAGGGCCTGAACAAGTCAGAGCTTAGCTTGGTTTGCAAAGAGATTTTTCTTCTACGAAAAGTGAAGCTGCAGTACAAGCCGAGTAGTGCTGACGACGTGAAGGAACCATTTAATCCCGAAGCATATTAGCGTCTGCCTGCCTGGCTGGCGAGAGCGCGATCAGTCCATCATTAGCGGAGCAGCGAGCAGAGGCAGCGCGTAGGGAATCGCGGAGGGTTCGGCTCGAGCTGGAAGCTTTCCATTCTTCCAAACAGGAAGTACCATGTGCGCCTCGGGGCACTTTAAAGACAGCGAATCGGACTCGCGTGCATGCGCGCACCCACCGAGCTGGAGTCGCGCGTGCCCGGCGCTCGCTCCTCGCGCTGTGCGCGTGCGAGCGAAATCCACATTCCCAGTAAATGGTTGACGGACCGCAGACGTTAGCCAATCACCAGTAGACTCTCGGCCCGTTGCCCTTGGTTTCCAGGTCCTGACCAATCAGTACGCCTGTCAGGGCGGGGTTTCATCGGGCCGCTCGCGGCCTGCTGGGTCGCTGGCGCTCGGCCCGCCGGGAGTTGTGGTTTATGTCCCCGGCAGCGTTTTCTGGCTGCCAACGGAAGTGGATCCGTTTGGAAAACTACGAGTTCCACAGAGCAGCGCGGCTCTCCCGTCCCTCCCCGCTTGGGCTTCATAGTTACTGGCTCTGACAGCGGTGGTAAGTCTGTCATTTTCGTGTGGCTGCTTCTCTAGGCAGAAGAGCTTGGTGTGTTAATGGTAGAGGTAGTGATGATAAACCCTTTATATCGTGTTTAAAACTCCAGAACTATGTTCATGATGAGAGCAGGAAAGGTGATTTCTGTAAATGGGATGAAAGTGGGGGCCTGGACAGCTGCGGGCTCTCATTGCCACCCCCATACCTTGCATTTCTTGGCGAATGCTGGAAAACACTCGCTGAATACCAATTATGTAGCCGCTCGCAATGCTTAATGCATCTTAGTAAAGTTGAAGCCCTTGAGTTCTGTGGGCCTGTTGATCGTTCTGTGTAAATGAAGCAGGTGCCACCCTCACACGTGTACCCGTCTCTTAGTTTCATTTTAATTAACAAGGATCCTGTACAGATGAAGTTGCGTTTGGTTTGAGAGCAGGCGTGTTAATTTTTTTTAGTTTTCAGACCATTTCACACCCGTGGTAGTTGGTGTTGAAACTTACAATTGTCGCTGCTTATAATAATGATGGACACATCACAAACTACCAGCTCCCTCGTCGATTTATGATAATTCTAGCCACCGACACATGTCAAGAGTATCTACTTCGGAATCTAACTAACATGCAAAGACTTCAGTTTAAACTAACAGCGAAGTATAAGAGCGTGCGTAAATCCAGAATAAAATGCAATTTGCATTAATATTGCCAATAGTACTAAAGACAGCATGCTAAAGTCTTATCACAAGACTTGAAACAGTGTTGGTTTAACATATGTAATCGAAACTAA
This sequence comes from Heterodontus francisci, assembly GCF_036365525.1. Classification (NCBI taxonomy): domain Eukaryota; kingdom Metazoa; phylum Chordata; class Chondrichthyes; order Heterodontiformes; family Heterodontidae; genus Heterodontus; species Heterodontus francisci. The sequence goes on from NC_090389.1 coordinate 51,634,516, forward strand.
TACACACAAAACGGATTTTGAAGCTGTCAGTCGTAGATATTAGAGCATCACGCAAGTGCGAACCTGAGAGGAATGGTTCTTCCTCGAAAAGAAAGTTTTCAATCTCAATTAAAAAATTACAGTGATCGTGTGTAACACTGGTTTTAACAGTGTCTTTTACATTTTATACAATGCTAATACCAAATTTCTCATTGTCATTGTCAGTTTTAATATCAAGCCGTTAACGCGGTGATTTAAAGAAAAACATTCCTTTTCCATGAAGGCCACAGGGTATTCTCAATTTAACCTGAACTAAAAGATGAATATAGATTCATTGTCAATTCTGAAGAAAAGTAAGTTTTCTCTCTTTAGTAGAAAACTGATAACCTGATTGTCGAAATGGAAAAGTTGTCCAGTGTTGGATCTGAAGTTATTTCGAGTCTGAGCAATCAGTGAAATTTAGCATTCTGGTAAACTACCGTTTCTAATATGAGGCTAGATAGTAACACCAGATGCAAAATCAAACTTGATGCAAAATCAAACTTGATGCAAATCATTTCAAAATGGTCATGTGAAATTAAGAAACAGACAGAAGAGAGAATTAATAGATTGACCAGAAATTGATGGAATGTTGGCCTGCCATGCTGGGTTCTGAGTTTTGACTAAATTCCAAAGTGGCCTGTTCTCAATAGAAAATGTTCACCATTTTGGTATGATGGAAGCATTCTTCACTCTGAGCCAGTAGGTTGTGGGTTCAAGGCCCACTCCAGAAACTTGGGCATGTAATCTAGGCTGATAGCGCAACCGAGTCCCTCAGTACCATCGGAGCTGCCATATTTCACATGAGATATTAAGGCCCTGTCTGTCTTTTCGGGTGGATGTAAAAGATCCACAGGACTATTCTGAGGTTGCAAAAGGCATTATTGATTGGTAATGGAGGAGGGGTCACTGGTGGAATTTGATTTGATCTATAGAATGCATACAATGGATAACAAGTAAGTTAACATTGTGTCCTTTCTCTACATTTGAATCCAGTCCAGACTAATGGGATGAAACTCAATCTGTGCTATTTGATAGAGTCTTAAGTGAACAGAGCTTGAGCAGTTTCACCACAGTTCCAAGTGGATGTTGTCCACAATTCAGCACAAATTGGTTGTCACTCAAACCATAAGAGGCTGGCATGGGAAATTGGTTTAAAGCACAGTGTTGTCGGAGCAAAGGAAGTTATGCTTAAATGGTACAGTTCTTTGATACCACAACTTAAATATTCAGCTCTGCTCCCAGTTCAGGAAAGACCCATAACAACAACTTATATTTATATAGCACCTTTTATAAAATAAAACATCTCATAACACTTCACAAGAGTGTTATCAAGCAAAATTAGACATTGAGCTACGGCAAGTGATATGAGGGCAGATGGCCAAAAGCTTGGTTAAAGAAATAGTTTTTAATGAGCACCTTAAAGGAAGAAAGAGAATTGGTGACGTTTAGGGAGGGAATTCCAGAACTTAGGGCAGAGGCAGCTGAAGGCACAGCCACCAATGGTAGCTTAAACCCAGGATGCTCAAGAGGTCAGAGATGAGCACAGATATCTTGGAGGGTTGTGGGGCTGGATGAGATTACAGAGATAGGGAGGGGTGAGGCCTTGGAGGTATTTGAAAACAAGGATGAGAATTTGTAAAACCAAGACTGATACCTGGCATCAGTGGACTGACCAATGAAGAATGAGTAGAGCAATACTAATCTTTGAAAGGAGGCTATCGAGAGAGAACCTCATTGATGTACAAATGACAGTAATTGGTACAGAAAGGGAAAGCTAAAAAATGATAAAACAACCAGGTGCAAATTCACACTGGTAAAAGGGAAGTTTAGGACTGATTGTTAGTCACACGGTGTATGTTGGGCACACAGAGTGTGATCAATACAGTACTTAGAATGGACTTCCAAAAAGGGCAATGGAGGCAATATTGGGTTGGGCTGCCACACTGGAAACCGGAGCAGCCAGTGGGGCAGGAGAGGAGGGTGTGAACAGAGTTCTTCAAATTAAGGATTTTTTGGAGCTTTAAGGAGAAAACAAAAAATTATTAACTGGTATCCTGGGTGCAACTAGTTTGTGATATGGACAGCCATGCCAGTAACCCACTTAAATAGGTGAGATGAAAAGTCTGCTCGATAGGGAGGTGGGGGGAAATTAAAATTCACAACCTGGAGCTTTTCTAATGGAAGAAATAAGAAAGTATTTTTTTTTAAACTTGAAATATGTACCTGGCTTTTCTGCACAACAGTAATTTAACATGGCAGAGGTTCAGAGTGAAAAAGAGTGTAGAGCTCCACAATGTCACCTATTGGCCAGAGACTACAACTACATTCAGATACAGTGCAATTGTTAAAAATATTCCAGATTCACAGACAGACACATTAAATAGAAAATCTTATTAACATGACTGGGCAGGTGTCATCCGATGCGACATAGGTGGCATGAAAATGACCATAGCAACATTTTACAGGTGGAAGGACTCTCCCACCTCCCCAGTTCTCACTCCCCCTTCCCCTACCCCCTCTCTCTCCCCACAGATATCTTGAGGGAGTGGGGCTGGAGGAGTTTACAGAGATAGGGAGGCCATGGATGATTTGAAAACCAGGATCAGAATTTTAAAATCAAGATCAATAAGACTGATACTTTCCCCCTTCCCCTAACTCCCCTCCCTCCCCTTCCCCCTAACCGCCTTTCCCATTCCTTGTTAGCAAAACTGAAGCCCATGGGATTAAAAGGACAATGGCAGCATGGATACAAAATTGGCTATGGATGAAAAGCAGAGTGTAGTGATGAATGGTTCTATTTTAGACTAAACAGAAGCATCCAGTGTTTTTTTTAATTCATTTTTGGGATGTGAAAGTTGCTGGCAAAGCCAGCATTTATTTCCATCCCTAATTGCCCTTGAAGTGGTGGTGAGCCGCCTTCTTGAACCACAGCAGTCCATGTGGTGCAGGTAGAGAAGGCCATGAAGAGAGAGAGGGCAAACATGAGAGGTGGTAAAATTACTATTCAATCTGCTTCCACAACCCTTTCAGGCAGTGTATTCCAGATTACATCAAGTTGCTGTGCTAAAAAGAAAGTTTCCTCATACGTCACCTCTGTCTTTTGGCCATCACCTTATAGTTGTATACTCTGGTTACCGACCCTTCTGCCACTGGAAATTTATTCTCCTTATTTACTCTATCAAAATTGTTAATGATTTTGCACACCTTTATCAAATCTCCTCTTAACCTTCTCTGTTCTATTGTTAAAGCCAAGGATCCAATATGCTATTGACCACCCCACCCCTGTGTGATCTCTGGTCCATCCCTCCTCTCCCCATGGGATATCTGGCCCACCCCCAATGTGATCTTGAGCTTATCACCCCCTCCACTCTGTACAATCATTGGCCCATCCCCAACATGATCACCTACTCCCATCTCTGCCTGTGATCTCTCTCCAACCCCCTGCAATCATCCACCCAGCACCCCCAACCACCCCTTGCAATCTCTACCCACTAAGCAGCAGGATCTTACCTGCTCCTGGGCTGCGGCCTTGTCTGGAGGGTTCCCTCCCAACAGGGAGCCAAGCCTGTCAATCAGGATGACTTTCTGATGGGGAACCTGTTTAAAAAAAGTAACTCATGCATGCTGTATTAAAGCAAAACATTTGAAAAGAAAGCCAACCAGAACTTTGCCTGGAATTCCCGTCCCAGCAAATGTCAGGGCCTTAGTGTGGCTTTCTGTTTGTGTATGACAACTGTTAGAAAATATCTACATTCTAATTGGTGTGTCAACATGACACAGGTGTTAATTAGGTGCTGTGTGCTTCAAAATTCAATAACTTTTTGGAAAAACAAGATCAATTACAATCAGGAAAATCCTTGTCGCTGAGCTTAATGCACTTTCTGAAGATTCTTCTTTGGCCTCCTTGTCTCGAGAGACAATGGGTAAGTGCCTGGAGGTGGTCAGTGGTTTGTGGAGCAGGGCCTGAAGTGGCTATAAAGGCCAATATTAGAGTGACAGACTCTTCCACAGGTGCTGCAGAAAAAATTGTTTGTCGGGGCTGTTACACAGTTGGCTTTATTAAACACAAAACAAAAGCTATAACTTTTTTACATGTACTTATGGAGCTTATCTGTTTAAAAATACATTGCCTCTCTGATTTTTAAACACTGTCTATAGATTGTACCTGAAAATAGATTTTGAAATTTGACATCCAGCTTTTCTTCAAATAATCTTGAAAATTTAGAGAAACTTCTGAGTAGAAGAATAATACTACCTACCAGAATATACCATTATTCCAGATGAATGATACTGATGGATCCTAGGAATTAAGACACACTACCCATGCTCAGACTGTACAGTCCAAATTCTGTTCACAACTACAGCTCCAGGTAGGTTTTGGGAGAGGATCTGAACTTCAAGCCAAAGCTCTAATGAAAATAGTAAAAGATACAATACAACTTAGTGGATAAATATAATTGTGATTGTGAGTTTTTTGGTTTAAATCCAGTTTTGAACATATAAAAATATAGTTATTCAGTATTAAATGATGGATTAAATTATGGGAGACCTGCGGGCATCACAAGATTGTATCCTCTTAAAAAAAAAAGCAGGTATTGGATTGACACAGGCTGTGACAGGAATGTATGATATGACACATTAACATTGGCAATACCTATCACAGCATCATCTACTGAAGTGACAGTGCTTAGGGGAGTTTTCAATGAAAGTGTGCCACGTGTCCAAATTGAATATATAAGAAATAAATATAGATTGGAATTCAGTTTGCTTACATTTCCTATCACATGGTGCACCTTGGGGAAGCCAGTAATGCTGTAGAATTCCATGGTCCTAAATTGCTGCTGCCCTGATGTGTCCCCTCACTTTCCAGTAAAATGTATCAGTCACCAGACAAATGCATGGCTATACTTCACCGTGGCTAATATTACATGGATTTTCCATAGCTGCCTGAAATCTGTCTGCGCAATAGACGCAGAGAGAAATGCTGACAGATTTTGTGGCTTCAAGTGCTCATCAAGCAGGTGACAAAGCACCCCTATTGTCCTTTTGGTGAAGTGCACTCATAGATATCTCAATAAGATCCTCATGTGATTTGTGCTGTCTGGATATTCTGTATATTCTATGGACAGGGGGTAATATTTTATGGACTCAATCCAAAAATAATGCCTGACGCTCCTTTGCTCCGCCATGTGCTTTTGCACCTCCTCCTTGATAATGAGATACGAGGATGTATCCAAATGGAACACCATGTGTGCTCCTGAGACTGGAGAGATTTAAAATGTGCCAGTATTGTCACGGTCAGAAGCAGTGAGAAGCAAGTGAAGGTGTGTGGGTGCAGAATGCCAAACAAATTGTTGCAAAAAATCATACACAGCTGCAGAAATCACTGTTGAAACACTCTTACTCTTCAAGTTCACAAACTCTTCTGCCGCCTTTCTGAGCTAATTCTCGCAATGGTTGTGCCATATAATATTCATTCCAACTTGCCCCAAGTGCATTGTGAGCGTAATAGGAGGAAAAGCAGGTCGACAGCTCTACTGGCCATCATTATAATATGTAAATTTAATGCTACTCAGGAGTTGGTTGGGTGGGTTGGAGGAATGGCCAAAATGCACAAGGGATTTCAGGGTGGGGAGATCGACTTTCAAGCAGAAAACTGATAGAAATGGTTTCTCCCATTTTGCTGCCAAAAAACTTCTCTTGATTATGTACTGAAAATATACCAAAATGTGTGGAAATAGGGGCCTTAATATTGTGCTTTTTTGGGGCAGGCATAGTAAAAGCATATGCAAAGTATCGAATCCTCTACTCAGCCCCAACAAAATGCTTTAATCTTTAGTGTTGCAATGTATTTTTTTCCATTTACCAAACCAGCTATTCTTATGGATCTCAGACAGAGATTGGGAATTTAATGCTGTAAGGTAGGCAGTTTGTGCTTTGAATTGATTCATTGAAACCAATTTATTTTACATAGGACTTTTTTTAGTTGTCAGGGAGAGACGTCTTTAATCTCACCAGTTGAGATTGTATATTTGAGTTTGGGTCTGAAGTGAAAGGACAAAATATTAAACTATTATGCTTATGGGAAGAGTGTTAATAAATAGTCCATCCACAAATTGAATGATTATGGTCAAGCATTTTCACCCCTTGATATTGTCAGATATATCAAGAGCTTTTTATTCCAGACAGAGTAACACCTTGTTGATCATGGCTGAAAATAGGCTTCAGATATTAAGCAGTCACCTTATAGTTGATTGCTTAAGTGGTCCTGATTTATCATAATTATGGTAACAATATTTTCCTCAGAGTCTTTTACATTTGTTGCCATTTATTGAGAAGAATATCTTTTGCAATTCAAATGAAATGAATTTACCATAGAAATGGCATTAAAAATATATGTTTTGTTTATTGGCCTTACTAATAACATGGGCTGGACTTTGTGCTGGAGGCAGCGCTCCCAGCGCCGGGCCAAAAAGGCTTGGTGAACCCTGCCTCTGCCTTTTGTGGCCCCCCCCACCTCCCACCACAGGAGCAATCTTCTGGTCTTTTTAAATCAAAGTTTCAGGAGACAGGATCCTCATCCCTTTAAATTCTTTAAAGGGAAAAGGATCCCGCCTCCAAGAGCTGTCAGACAATCAGAGGGCCAGCAGCATCGGCAGCGACCCAGGAGCAGTGACCACTGCCAGTACTGCAGAGGCTTTGGACTCGGGGCCCAGCGCTGGAATCCCAGAACAGAGCTGATAAGGCGGGGTTGCCGGGGACAGTCCAGAAGATCCCGGCGATGGGGGGGGGGCGGTGTCACCTTGCCAGCGATGTCCACATTCCATGAAATAATTTTTTTTAAACTGTGCACCTGAGCCAGTGGTTTTCCCCATGTCCATTTTCAATTGCTCACCCATATTTCACATAGCAATGTTGAAACTCTCATCTGTGGCTTTGTCATCTCGAGATGACACTCGTAATACCTTCACTAACTTCCCAAGATGCACTCTACATAAACCCCAAATTCTTCTGAACTCTGTTACCCAAATCTTTTCCCGCCCTAAATCTTTCCTATTCTTTTCCTCTGTTCTTGACAATCCGTTCATCCCTTCCTGCCTGGAGCAGAGATTGTATAATTTACAAGCCCCTCTGGGGACTCACTCCACTGTAGTACTTTAACTTCCTCCACCCTTAAATCCCGCCTCTTACCTTGCACTCTTCTAACTCTGGTCTACTGTACGTTGCCCTCCTCCGTCTGTTCCATCAGTGGTGGTAGAAGCTTCAAGTATCTCATACTCGAATAGGAATTCTCTACTCATTCCCTTGCATTTTGTCACATCTTCAGAAGCCTCTTTAAAGCCAACTTGTTCAACCACACCTTTGGCCACCTCCCTTAATTCTTCTCCCTATTCCTGCTTGAGTCATACCCCTACCCTACCCTGATCCACCGTTGGTCAGTGAAAACAGGAGCAATGAGTGAACAGGATTTGGTGCGATTTAGGATACAGCAGCGTTGGGGAGGAAGGTGGAAGGCTAGCCAGGAGAGCAATAGAATAGTCAAGTCTAGAGGTCATGAAGTCATGGATAAGGGATTCAGCAGCAGATGAACTGAGGCAGAAGCCGAGTCAGGCGGTTGATTGGAGGTCGAGGTAGGTCGGCTCAGTGATGGAGTGGACCTCTGGTTGGAAGCTCATCTCGTGGTCAAAGTCATTTGTGATGGGACTGAAGACAATGTTTTCCGTCTACCCAATATTTATTTGGAGGAAATTTCAGCTCATCCAGCACAGGATGTTGGGCAGGCTGTGTGGCAAATCAGAGACATTTGCCGAGGAGGTTGGGGGTGGGGTGGTGGTGTTGGCGTGAGGGATGGGGTGAGGTCGAACTGACTTGTACAGTTTGCATGTGGAACCTGATGTGTTTTTGGATGATGTCACCGAGGGCAGCATGTAAGGTCAAAATCCTGGAACTCCCTCCCTAACGGCACCCTGGGTGTACCTACACCACATAAACTGCAGCGATTCAAAAAGGCAGCACAACACCACCTTCTCAAGGGCAATCAGGGATGGGCAACAAATGCTTGCCTTGCCAGCGATGCCCACATCCCATGAATGAATTTTTAAAAGTTGAGAAATAGGAAGGGGCAAAATATAGATCCTTTGGGAACTCCAGAGGTAACAGTGAATAAGCTGAAGGAGAAGCCATTGCAGGTGATTCTCTGGCTACGACTAGATAAATAAGAATGGAGCGAGGTCAGTACAGTCCCGTCCAACTGGTTGGCAGAGGACAGGCGGACGGTGTGGTCAACCATCTCAAAGGCTGCTAACAGGTCGATAAGAATGACCAGGGATAATTTACTATGGTCACAGTTACATAAATGTTATTTGTTACTTTGATAAGTGCAGCTTACTGTGGCAGGGCAGAAACCTGATTTGTGGGAAATATTGGTATGGATTTGGAAAGTGACTACACGTTCAAGGACTTTGGAGAGGAAAGGGAGGTTGGAGGTGGAGCAGCAGTTTGCAAGGACAGGGGTCGAGGGTGGATTTTTTTGAGATACTAAATCTGTGTACAAAATCCCATGCTGTGACTGGAAAATGCTTTTGTAACTGCACAGATGTGTACTAACAGTACATCTTTTATTTTTGAATCCCTGTATGATACAAGACATCTTGGGGATGAAAAGCTTCCTGTCAATTTTTACTGAAAAGTCAGAATAAGTACAAAATGGGAAATCCTGGTCTCAAAGTTGCATTTAAGAAGCAGCTCAATGCTGTATTGAGGAGATGGGAGGATGAGATCAAATGGGCTGTAGAGACTTTTTTTAACCTGTCCCTGTCTTCTGTGCATCCCAATAATTGTATTTGATAATTAGAAGAGCTTTCTCAAGAATTATAGAATATAAAAGCCAAGAGGTAGTGATGAACCTATATCAAACCATAGTAAGAATTCAGTATGAGTACTGTATTGTGCTCCAAGCTATATAAATATGAGGAAAGACTTAAAAAATTGTGTTTTGCTTCCAGTTAGAACAATGCAGATTACAGGCGATATAATAGAAGTGTTTAACATGATAAAATAATGTGATAGGATAGATAGAAGACAATTTTTTCTTGTAGTTGAGGATTAAATGTAAGAGATTTGCAACAGAGGGCAAGAAAGAGAGTTGTGAGGCTGTCGAATTCATTTCCAGGTCTCATGGCTGAGGCAGAATCTTTATCAACATTCAGGATTAGATCAGATAGGTTGATGAAGGAAAAGGGATCGAAGGGAAATAGAAATAAGGTCGGTAAATATATCATTTAAACTTTTTCCTCATGTGTAGGGTAAATCTTGACAAAAAGTGATTGGGCCGAATGCCTGTTTGGGTTGTACTTCTATATCCTGGAATTGCAATGCTTGATTGGCCTCTGGTTAGAACAACCATCATCTTAAATGCAAGTATAATTCAACCACTGGAGGGTTTTTCCCTTGACATCTCTATTAACATCAGTCTTGCTGAGATGCTGTACTCAGACAAGTATTGTTTTGATGTTGAGGGCAGCTACTCTCATCTCTCCTCTGACATTCAGTGCTTAAGTCCACATCTTGATCAACACTGTAGGTGAGTCCAGATCTGAGCGGTTTTGGCAGAATCCAAATCCAGCTTTTTATGTCTGTGTTGCTCGATGGTGCATTTGATTACTCAGTTATTGGTGCAATTTATGGTGCATCCAGTTTTGGTGTGCATGCCCTCAGCACTACATCTGGGATGTTGTCAGTGCTTGTTGTACACAGTGTGCTTAGCTGCTTCTTAATACCATGGTGAGCTGAATTAGCTGGACATTAGCATCCATGATTATTAAGGCTGAATGGAATCCTGCACTTGGCACTTCTAGCTGAAAATGTTTGCAAAAATTTGTTTCTTGTGCTCACATGCTAGGTTCTGCCACATTTGAAGATGGAGATGTTCATAGAGTTTCTTCCCGCAAGTTGCTTTATGGTCCACCATCATTCTTGACTGGACATAGTGTAGCTACAGAAATTTTCTTTGTTCCATTGATTGTGGCACTCTTCAGTTCTGTCTGTTGCCTGCTACCTTTTCTGCTTAGTAGTCAGGTATCCCTATTTTGTAGCTTCAGTAGGTTGGTGCTGCACACCCTCTATACTCATTTACCATCAAGCACGGAGTCAGGCCATGAGGTTACAGATTGTGATTGCATACAATTCTTTTGGCCGACAGCATCTAATAGGTGTCCAGTTTTGGACTTCTAGATCTGTTCCACAGTAGCAGTGCCACACAATGCAATGGAGCATGTTCTAATTGTGAAGGTGAGACTTCATTCTTCACATGGACTGTGCAGTGGTCACTGCTGCCAATGCTATCACATGTCGGTAGTAGGTAGGTTGATGAAGATGGTGCCAAGTCAATTGCTCCCTTGTATTGATATCTTCACAACCTGATTAGTCTGTTCTGGCATCAAGTTTAGAGCCAATGTTGAGAACTCTCGGTGAGCCTACCAACTGCATCCCAATGTGCCCCCACCTGTAATGGGTCTAACCTGCCAGTGGGACAGGTCATAGAATAAAAACAGAAAGTGCTGGAAATACTGAGCCATGTTCTGATGAAAGGTCACCAAACTGAAACGTTAATGCCGCTTCTCTCTCTCCACAAATGCTGCCACACCTGCTGAGTATTTTCAGCACTTTCTGTTTTTATTACAGATTTCCAGCATCCGTAGTATTTTGCTTTTATTTTAGGACAGGTCATAGAGTTGGCTGATAGATATGACTGAGATTTTGAGTATCTGGGTGATGCTTGACGAACCAGTGGGACAATATGGAGACCTTTGCCAGTTAAATTGAGCTGATCTGATGACCTTAAGAGCATTAAGCGTCAACTACATACTGTGGAATTGGAATAATGTGTAGGTCAGTCCGAATGGGGTGGCAGGCTTCCTTCCCTGAAGGACATTTGTGAACCAGTTACATTTTTACAAAAATCTGGCAGCTTTGATTCACAAATTACCAGATTTATTAAATTCAGTTTCACAAATTGCCATGGCATGATTTAATCACATGACTTCTGGGTTGCTCATCCAGTACTGCATGAATGTACCCTTCTGTTCTTTATAAGAACAATTTTGTTGAAGTGCAAAAAAAAAATGGAAAATTATGCTTCACTATCCATGGAATAACTATGAATGCTTTTCCCATTATAAATAAGTAATGTTTCATAAATAACTCGCCTGTACCAATATTGCAGAGACAATTTCTTGATCTCTGTTTCATATTGGCCTTTGTACAACTCATGCTTGTTTGGCAGTTTTTCCCTTTCACTGGATAAAAGCAATATTTAAGGAATTTTTAAGATCAATATTTATTTCAGTTTTTAAAAACCCATTTTTTTTAGGTGTTTTTCAAGTTGTATTTTTAGCATCAAAGACCAGGAGAAAATTGGGTAAAACATTAGAGCCCAAAAAACAGTAAATTGAGAGGACGTCAGTAAAATCAGTTTTTGTTTGGAAAATCACTAACATCAAGGAAACAAAGTACAGTTAATCTAAATGACAACTCATAATTATTCACAAGCCAACAGGGGGAATAAACAGGAAAGTGTGAAAACAACTCCACCAAGAAATGTCATAACATCTGTCTGTAACCTTGACAATTAAATTACCAGCGTGATTTGATTGATTATATGTTGATCACATTATTTTGTTTCCCCTGTCCACTATCCCTTTATTTGTTTCAAAGGTATATGCATGTACTTGAAATTCTATGGTCCAAGATAAAAGCATCAATCCCACGCACTAACAGCTATTATCATGGGTATTGTTATAAAGTTATTTTTGAATTCGTTCTTTGCAGCAATATCAAGAATTTTAGTGATGGAAATCATTTTTTGAAAAAGCACATTTAAAGATTTCTAACATGCTTGTATTTTAGAATGCTGGCTGAGAAAATGTATAGTACTATTTTCTGTGTAAAAGCTTTTTAAAGATGGTAGCAGTAGCATGTAAAAAGGAACAATATTTTTCATGCCTTTGCAATTAAAAAAACTTCATAAAATTTGTTTTAAAATGCCATCACACAATTCCCATTGCTCTCAGCCAGATATATAATATACTGAATGATCTTAGCTTTCTGTGACTATTTAGAGTATCTCACCTAATTAGCACCACAGTATTAATGAATATTAATAGTTGAGATCAAAATTGATTGTAGAAATCCGAGCAGAACTACCAGTTAAAGCTCATAACATATGCTTAAGTGCACAGACATTGGGTAGGTTCACTGTGGGTACGCTACCACCTCCTAATAATCCGCATTTATTGTTGAAATTTCTTTGTTGCCCTCGGTAGACGAATGTTTTACATCCAAAATGCCAAAAATGGAAAGCATAATTTGTTCTAAATATCTTAAAGGAACATATTTGCACAGTAATGCACATTCCCCAGGCATTTGATCTTCCCTAATATTTTCTGGAACTTCAGTTGGACCAACGTTTTGTCACTTTTTACCTTTCCTTATTGCACTTTATTTATTTATTTATTTAGAGATACAGCACTGAAACAGACCCTTCGGCCCACCGAGTCTGTGCCGACCAACAACCACCCATTTATACTAATCCTACATTAACCCCATATTCTCTACCACATCCCCACCATTCTCCTACCACCTACCTACACTAGGGGCAATTTATAATGGCCAATTTACCTATCAACCTGCAAGTCTTTGGAGGTGGGAGGAAACCGGAGCACCCGACGGAAACCCACGCAGACACAGGGAGAACTTACAAACTCCACACAGGCAGTATCCAGAACTGAACCCGGGTCGCTGGAGCTGTGAGGCTGCGGTGCTAACCACTGCGCCGCCACTTGGAATGCATATTATTCCTGAAGTCATATGTTTGTAACCTGTGAGGTTGTGGAGTCCTTGACTTTGATATTGAAACCCCCATGACCTTTTATTTACAGCAGCTGATATTGAAGTGTCTGAGTGGCGAGGCGGGACCCTTCATTAACGTATTTAAGTTGGGCTCCCACAATGAAATTAGGAGCCCAAATTAAAAATGACTGATGCTGCATTGGTTTCTCAGGGGTTGGGAAACCTGGGAGTGAAAGGGAGGCAGGAACTGCTGGCTTCACAAGGTAAGTGCTTTGCAGCCCTACTTGTGGGCCAGCAGGAGCAGGAGTGCTTCTCCTGGCCCTCAAGGAAGTCTTAAGCCTCCCCTCGACAATCGCGACCCCTCTCCTTCCCCCCCCGGCCACAATTGCCGACCTCCAGACCACCCTAGCACCGATGACATCTCTCTCACCCTGCCACAATCTGAGTCCTTACCCCCCACCCCCCGCCACACACCCCACATTGTCTGGGACCATCCCCAAGGTTTTCTGTATGCGGCCTCCTGCTTCTGGGTTTCCTTCCCTGCCGCCAGCCAGGCTAACAACGGGGTGGGAAATGGAACCAAAAAGTGATAATGCAGTCCTGTTGTTGTTTGGCAGGGCTTCTGCATCCCTGATTATTTTCAGGGTATGTAGCTGTTTTTAGCCTCACCCACACTCTCCCTTCTTGGAAATATCAGTGCCCTTGACTCATTGGACTGATCACCCAGTTTGATTGACTTCCTCCTCGCAACCCAGTGTGAAAATTCTGCCTTTCTACTTGCTAACCAGATCAGATAGTGCTATTTTCTCAAATATCTGTCTCTTGCTTTTTGGTTTTGGTTTACTGATCCAGATGTTATATTCCAGAAAGCCAAATAGTGAAGCAACTGGAGCCAGTCTTTACACACTTGTGTCAGCACTTAGTTACAGAGATACACATTACGGCATGCACCTCCTAACTCAACAACCACAATTTCAGTCTGTTTCTACTTATACCACTTTTGAACAACCAATCAAAAATAAAGGAGACTAGATAACCCTAATGAAGGGGCACCAGCACCTGTTCCTATTTATGGGAGACATAAATGAATCTCCAGTTAATGTCCACCACCTGCATACAAGTAATATACAATTAACACTAGACAGTTACATTTTCTATATTTGACCACCCTTTTAACATATCTTGCATTTCAGTTCTTGAAAGGCTGCCAGGTTTTCTACATTACACAATAGTGACCACAGTTCTTTAAAAAAGTAATTTATCAGCTGTAAAACACATTGGAACGTCATGAAGTCATGAAAGGGGTTATTTAAAATGCAAGTTTTGATGTGCTTTTGGAGTCAGTTAAAAATAATTTTAAAATGCTTGTTCACTGCATACAATTTTATATCTGGCATAAAATCAACACAAATAAATCCTTTTTGGTTGAATGATTTAACCTTATGTTAATATGCAAACAGTTCAAATGTTTGAATGTAAGAAACTGTCATGGATGCCATCACGAACTTTTTCAGTAACAAAGTTGAACCCATTTACTGATATGTAAAAAGGTGCCCCTTACACTTCAGCAGCTTCAGTGAGTGGTTCATTTATGAGAAAGTGTGTGATTTCAAAGATCAGTGGTGCTATGATAGATGGTTGTAGCGCTTGAATATATTTTCTAACATTGTGGATTTTCGATTATAACTTATGTGGAACTGTGGGACTTCGAGTGGCTGAGGCATAAAACTATATTGAAATCACTGAGAAATAGCTGAGGTTGGAAATTATCATTATGTCATGAAGGAAACTATATGGATTGTGGTAGCTAAGCTTTTCTGAGGGTTGAGTAGTTGGTTGATAACTTCATTAATTAACTTCGCTTAGGAAATGTTGAATTGTGATTATTATCCTAATGGAACTCCATAATGTAATTGAAACATTTTTTTCATTTTAAGGCACGATCCCACATTAAAGTAGGAGGCAATGATGATACATATCTCTTTGAGCAAAATATTGCAAAGACGCCAGTGTGATTGGAACTTGTCCTCAAGTGCACCTGTTTGTAAAGTCTCCTGAATAGCTATTATAGGCAGGTTTTATTGTACCACATCATGTCTTTTCACTTTTTCTGGTTTTGTTACTATGAAGATGCATCACATTGCCAAACAAGTATGCTTGTAGAGAAGTAAGTCATAGTTTGTTAATTATTATTTATAGAACTTACAAACCAGAGCATACCTGGCCTGGAGGACACAGCATGGTGCAGAAGTAAATTTCTTCATAGAATCAAACCACACAGAAGGTAGCCATTTGGCCCATCGTGCCAGTGCTGGCTCTTTCTCCCTATAACCCAGAAAATTAGTCCTCTTCAAACACATGCCCAATTGCTTTGTGAAAGTTCAGATGGAATTTGATTCCACAACCGCTCCCTACCTCCACCCCCCGACACCTTTCAGGCAGTGTGTTTCAGATCTTAACAACCTTTGAGTGAAAACATTTCTCCTCATTCCCCTCTGGTTCTTTTACCAAAGATTTTCAATCTGTGATCTCTGGTTACTGACCTACTTGCCAGGGCAAACAGTTTATCCCAACTTGCTCCATTAAAACCCCTCATAATTTTGAGTACCTCTATTACAGCTCCTCTTGATCTTATCTGCTCTAAGGAGAGCAGTCCCAGCTTCTACAACCTCTCTGCATAACTGAAGTTCATTGTATCCTGGTAAACCTCCTCTGACCATCTCCAAGGCCTTAACATCCTTCTTAAGGTTTGGTACCTAGAATTGCACACAGTGCTCCAGCTGAGGCCTAACCAATGATTTTTAAAACATGACTTTCTTGTTTTTGTATTCAGTGCTCTGTTTACAAAGCCAAGTATCCCCTATGATTTCCGAACTGCCTTATCAGCTCGCCCTGCCTCCTTCAAGGATTTGTGAGTACGCACCCTCAGGTCCCTCTGCTGTTGCACCTCTCTCCATATAGTACCATTTAGATTATATTGCCTCTCCATGTTATTTCTCCCAAAGCACATCACTTCACATTTATCTTATTAAACATATATCTGACATGTGTCTGCCCATTTTTTTCATTCTTTCATGGGATGTGGGTCTTGCTGGCAAAGCCAGCATTTGTTGTCCACCCCTAATTGCTCTTGACAATTGAGTGGCTTGCTCGGCCATTTCAGAGGGCAGTTAATAGTCAATCACATTGCTGTGGGTCTGGAGTCACATGTCGGCCAGACAGTGTAAGGACAGCAGACTTCCTTCCTTAAAGAGCATTTGTGAACCAGATCAATGATTGTTTCATGGCAGCATTACTGAGACTAGCTTTCAATTCCAGATTTTTTAATGAATTAATTGGATTTAAATCCCATCAGCTACCATTTGAATCTGTGTCACCAGGTTCAGTGATATTTCCACTACACCACCATCTCCCCAGTCAATGTCCTCTTGAAATCTGCTGCTATCCTGCTGCCTATTTGCTACATTGCCAAGGTTTGCCAAATCTTAATCAAGTCCCATTATGCAAAATTCACAATTTTTAATACCTTTTTCTTGGAGCAGTCTTTCAACGACAACTTTCTCTTCTCCAGGCTTTATGACTGTAGGTGATTACATGGATGCTTGAAAGCTCCACACATACTTTGTCATTTTTACACTATCTAGTTTACAGTTTATTTCTGAAAACTACATACTTCTCCTTTCCCACCTGTGTGAGAGAACCATCATTCTCAATGATCTGTAACTTTAGCTGTTTGCAAGCAGAGATAAACCTTGACATACTCTTGCTATGTAACACGTTATCAGATTGCTGTTATTACTACTTCATTTGATCTGGTATCAGCTTGTGATGAATTGGATCAAATGCCAGTTCTTTTAGTTTGTATCGGCATGGGGTCAATCTGAACTATATAAATGCAGTTTCTTCCTTCCATCCTTATAATTTTCCCTTGTGCTGAGTTTAATCAGTTAATTTAATTTCCCAGCATTTTTTGCACCTTGGACGTTGAATGGCCATTATTATTCATTGCAAGGTACTTGGACACTGTGAAGTAATGATGATGTATATTAAAACACATGGAAGTAAGTAGCAAGCAGCCATTTATTAAGCATAAGTCAAATACTGTGGATGCTGGAAATCTGAAATTAAAAAAGAAAATGTTGGAAATACTCAGTTTTGGGTCCATTACTCTATTCAGTTTTTTAAACGGCCAAGACTTGGGTTTAGGGATCAGCATTATAAAATTTGTAGATGGTACAAAACTTGACAATGTTACGACTGGCCGCTCCAAAGCCCCCAATCAAAATATATGATTCTGATTGTGGTGGGAGAAACGCACTTAATTCAATCCTGTCCCTTCACAGATCGCTTAACATATCATTTTAAACTTTCCTGATTAATGAAAGACCCAGCCAAATTGTACCATATATTAACCCCCCAAATGAGGCTAACCAAATCAGGTGTCTTTAAATAAACAAATTAACTGTTTAATTAGAAAAACTAAATTCTTAAACACTACAAAGATATAAAAAACATTTAAAATAGAAAAAATTAGAGTCCTTGCAGATTTACACTTCTGCCAGATGTGGAACAGTCCAAGGTTGCTTGAAGTCCTCAAAACCTTTCAAAGGGGGAAAAAAGGTTCTTCAACAGTAGAACAGTCCGTAGTCTAATTCAGAAGTTGAAATTGTTGCTCCTTCTCCAGCGATGAATTTCAACAATTAACAACTTTCAAACACTTTTTAATGAATCAATTTAGCTTTAGAATTTTTTGAGGGATGAAAGATTGTCACAGTCTAACTTCCCTTCCTTTAGTTTAAATTATCAGAGATTTCTGTTTTGGCTTGATTTTTTAGAATTTTGAGAGAAAGTAATAAATAGACTAAATTCTCTTCCTTCAGTTTAAATGGTCTGAGAGCACTCCTTTCAGGTGCTAACACGCAGCTGTCTGACTGTGTCCTCAGTCAGAACAGGCTATTTTTTTCCACTATAAGCCAGTTCAAAATTAACTTGTAACAAATGTATCTCTCGATGCTCAGTCCGAGTGGCTGTATCCAAGGCAACCAGAATGCACTCTTTGAAGCTGGTTGGTTCCCTCTCTGTATGGTTGTGTCCAATGGCAACCAAAATGCACCTTCTCGGTAACTCCTGAGGCTTGCTTGTTCTTAAATCAGTACTGATCCTTTGCTGTCTTAAAGACACACCACATATTTCCTGGAGGAAAAAAAAGACAGGATCATGACAACAATGTAATAGATAGTGATCCGGATAGATTTAGACATCAGGATGACATAGACAGGATTGGGCAAAAGCATGGCAGATGGAATTTAATATGGAGAATTTGAAGTGATGCTCTTTGAGAGGACTAATATGGGAAGACAGTACATTGTAACTGACATGATTTTGAAAAGTGTTGATAAGCAGAGAGACCTTGGTTCTATTTACACAATTCCTTAAAGGTGGCAGGGTAAGTTGATAAGGTGGTTAAAAAGAAAGCATATGGGTTACTTGGGTTTAGAAGTAGTGGCATATAATGTAAAAACAGGGATCATCCTAGAACTTTATAAATTATTGGTTAATCAGCTGGAGTAATGTGGACAGTTCTGGGCACCACATTTCAGGAAAGATGTAAAGGCCTTAGAAAGGGTGCAGAGGAGGTTTACCAGGCTGTTACCAGGGATCAGAGCTTTCAGTAATGAGAGGTTGTAAATGTTGGAACTGTTCTCCTTGGAAGAGAGAAAGTTAAGAGCAGTGCCCTTGTGGAGGTTTTCACCACGATGAGAGTCTTTGATAGAGTAGATGTGCAAAAAACAATTCCTTGGGTAAGAAGGTCAGTAACCAGAGGTAACAGATTTGAAATCATTGGCAAAAGATCAAGAGTGGAGATGAGAAATTTTTCTCTCAGTTTTCGGGATCTGGAACACATTACCTGAAAAGGTTTTGGAAGCTAATTCCATAAATAATAATAAAAGTGAGTTGGACCGGTACTTGAGGATGAAGAACTTAACAGGGTTATGGACAGAATGGCAATGTTGGACTAAGCATGACTGCTCTTTCAAAGAACCGTCACAGGTATGACAGGCTGAACGGCCACCTTCTACATATAAATGAATGAAATAAAGCAGGTAATGTGCAAAATCAACCAAATTGGGTGGCACAGTGGTGCAGTGGTTAGCACCGCAGCCTCACCAGCGACCCGGGTTCGGTTCTGGGTACTGCCTGTGCGGAGTTTGCAAGTTCTTCCTGTGACAAGCGTGGGTTTCCGCCGGGTGCTCCGGTTTCCTCCCACAGCCAAAGACTTGCAGGTTGATAGGTAAATTGCCTCTAGTGTAGGTAGGTGGTAGGAGAATGGTGGGGATGTGGTAGGGAATATGGGATTAATGTTCTTTTCTTTTCTTTTGGGCCTCCTTATCTCGAGAGACGATGGATACGCGCCTGGAGGTGGTCAGTGGTTTGTGAAGCAGCGCCTGGAGTGGCTATAAAGGCCAATTCTGGAGTGACAGGCTCTTCCACAGGTGCTGCAGAGAAATTTGTTTGTTGGGGCACAGTTGGCTCTCCCCTTGCGCCTCTGTCTTTTTTCCTGCCAACTACTAAGTCTCTTCGACTCGCCACAATTTAGCCCTGTCTTTATGGCTGCCCGCCAGCTCTGGCGAATGCTGGCAACTGACTCCCACGACTTGTGATCAATGTCACACGATTTCATGTCGCGTTTGCAGACGTCTTTATAACGGAGACATGGACGGCCGGTGGGTCTGATACCAGTGGCGAGCTCGCTGTACAATGTGTCTTTGGGGATCCTGCCATCTTCCATGCGGCTCACATGGCCAAGCCATCTCAAGCGCCGCTGACTCAGTAGTGTGTATAAGCTGGGGGTGTTGGCCGCTTCAAGGACTTCTGTGTTGGAGATATAGTCCTGCCACCTGATGCCAAGTATTAATGTAGGATTAGTATAAATGGGTAGCAAAATGAATGGCCATTTATTGGTTGTTGTGGGAGGACTGTTGGCTAGGACACCAGGAGAACTCCGTAATCTATTTCTTGATCTTTAATGCCCCTCAGTTCAATGTCTCATCCAAAGAATGTTACTCTGACCTGATTTTGGACATACATTTCTATTCTTGTATAGTCACTGAGAGTTTTTGTCAAAATCCTGGAACTCCCAACCTAACAGTATTAAGGGAACACTTTTACCACACGAACAACAGTGGTTCATGAAGTGCAGCTCGGGATGGTGTTACGACCGAGGTGCGAGGAGTGCACTGTCTTTTCTAGTTCCACTTCTCCACAGGTCACATATATTTAAATGTTATCCAGTTACCGATATGGTCAATCATATACTCTATCTCAGAATAAAATACACCAACCAGGTTTCGTTAATAAACATGAAAATTATCAGTTTATTATCAAACGAGACTTATCCAGTAATGAAGCAGAGCATTAACACACAGATTGAAATATGAAAGTTCCCTTTTTAAATACCACCCCCCCCCCCCCACCCCCCAACAAATGCACAGGAAAATAAAATTCTCTCTGCAGAGTTCTTTTACCAAAAAAAAGACAAAAAAAAGGAATACTTTGGCCAAATACCTGCTAATTCTTGAAGAAAAAAAGAGAAGCTATGGAAGGATGTCAGTTGTCCCTTTTGGTCTGGGGTCTGGATATATGGAGATGGGTCACTGGGATCTTTTCAGAAGCACTTCGTTCTGGAGACGTGAGAAATAGTCTGGGTAGGCTTTCCAGGAGAAATGTGACATCAGGGATTTCAGTTATCACATTCTGGATTCGCAGCACTTTTTCAAAGAGGTAGAGAAAGAGGAGCTGACACTGGATTTCTCAGGGTCTCTTAGAGAGATGCAGGAACGATGAACTGGAGGCTTCTTTTCAGCAGGCTACAAAACTAACTGCTTTTTAAAGCTGTCCACACCCCAACTGAACCAAAACAATATCTCGGAAGCAAAACCACCTCCTTACCCTCATAAATCTTGACATGTCCCTTCTCTGTAAACATCTCCCCCTAGTCACCAAGGTTTCTGTTGTTTATTGAGCTTTAGGAATGTGATATCCAGTAAAGGTTGTTTTCGAACAAGACCTCCAGTGTCCTTTCAGTGAACGTTCAACAAAAAAAATCCAGCATCTATGAAATCTTCAGTCTTCCAAAATGAATCCATTTCCACACTTTAAATATGAGTCCTCAAAGAATATTTAACAAAAAATGGAAGCACTTTCATAACAATGGGCAATAATGATGTCCTTGCCAGCAGTACCCATATCCCAACAATGAATTTTAAAAATTAATGGAGCACTCAGGTAGTACTGCAATGGTGTTGAAGTCCAAATTATGGATTTACTTCTTTGAACACAATGGGATTTGAATCCATAATTTTGAGTTCCAGAAGTGAGTGCTACCAAAGGAACACTCCTTGATATCAATTCAATAAGTATAATTTTTTTCAGTATTATAAAAATGCTTGAAATTTAAAATAAAATTACACGAGTATTTCAAAATTGTAGGTAAAATTATAGTTCAGGTTTTCAACCAAATATATGGGCCTAAATTTTGTAATCCACGGCAAAGCAATGGCGCACGCCACTGGCCTTGAAGAAAGCTGCCCACAAAGATCAAGCAATCCCTGTGGCATGGATTTCCCCTTTCCCGAAGTTAATTTGAATCTGGCGCCAAGTCAAAGATATCTCCAGGTGGTCAGCAATGGTGATATCATCAATTGAGGTAAGCAGCCATTCACATTGAATAATTCTCAGACAGCAAGCCAGGAAGCAAAATGCACTGATTCAGCTTTTATAAGTTTTCTGGAGTAAAATAAAGATTGGAGCATATACATTAGAAGCTGAAATATCATAAACTTAAAAAATTTTATTATGTAGAATTATGGAATTATAATGGAAGAATTGACATCACACAATATAAAATTTGTTTTCCAGGACACGAGAGGTTCTTCAGCAGTAGTTATGACTTACTATACCATTAAAAACCCAGTTACATCTCATTAACAAAGGTTACTTTTTTGGGGGAGTTTTTAAACAGCAATACTACAGCACAAAGGGCAAGTACTTGTCAGTTAAATGATTTCTAAGTGATTTTCATCTGCAAGGACTTCAACAACGGACCCTGTGGAGGAGCAGGGAATCACTGACAGCAACTAAAGATTTCCATGTTTAACTGCGCACGTGTGGGCAACAGAAGTTGCTGTCAGCTTCATAGTTGTAATGACTCTATGACAGTGAACGCTGACAGTTTTGCCATTATTACAACCTCAAAATCTGGGCCGTGGTTGTCTCCTTCACAGATTGCTGGCCAGTGTTTCTTTAATTTTGGATACATCCTTGTGAAAGTATATACAGATGAGAACATGTCTGCACAACAGTTGTAAACAAGTGATTGTGAGTTTGTGTTCATAGTAGGAATAACTTGGACCAGAAAGTAAGGATTAAAAACATTACCAATAATGGTTTTGATAACATTGGTGGATTCCAGAAATAGATTACCAATTTAGAATCAAATGTACAAGAAATAGCTTGTGCTTTGCCATGTTTTACATTTATTTTCAGACTGATTGAGCATGTAATAGTAAGGTTGCTTTGATTTGACCTTTTCCAGAAAACTCATTCTCATCAGCATTTCAAATAATTTTTTAAAAATTCATGGGATGTGGGCGTCGCTGTCCATGCCAGCGTTTATTGCCAATCCCTAATTGCCCTTGAGAAGGTGGTGGTAAGCTGCCTTCTTGAACCGCTGCAGTCCATGTGGGGTCAGTACACCCACAGTGCTGCTAGGAAGGGAGTTCCAGGATTTTGACCCAGTGACAGTGAAGGAACCACGACTGACCTTTTTGGAAGCTTGAGGTAGAATTTGGTGGCTCAATGTTTAAATCAGGACGCAGACTTTGCAGATTGAAGAATAGACTTAAGCGCTCACAGCTTAAAAAATACAGAAAAAAAATGGAAGATGCTGTGAAATTGATGGAGCCTGTTTCATGAAGTAAAGTTAAAGAAACATAATGAGTGAGAAAATTGATGGTTTACAAATGATAGCTTATATACTGTAAATGGACAAGCAGGATAAATCGATGCAGTGCAAGGAAAAGATTTTTTTTTTAAATATACCCATTTGGATTGTATTCACTATTAATTTTATCAGAATAATTCATATTTTGATTTTAAAAGCCACCATCATTTGATTTTGACTAAAACAGATGCCCTGCCCTCAAATCAGCAGACTTGCTCTGGAGCAGGTAGAGTTAATAAAGTGCATTTGTTTACGGATTTGTTTCTTTGTTTATGCAAAAGAATAAATAATTGAGATTAATTATATTGGAATTGGGTTATTTTTGTGAGGTCCCAGCAAATACAGCAATTGCTACAAGGTTCACTGTTGACACCTTTTCGAGCTAGCTTCTGAAACCGCAGAAGGCACTGGAAGTACAATTCTTGCATTTCCAAAAAATGGAAATATATCTTATAGTGGTTCGTAAACATACAGTCAGTATAACAAAAAAAGGTGGCTAATGCTGTATTGTAGTTAACTAGAACAGTTAGATAATCAAAATTGTTAGAAATTAAAAGCTGCTGTTGACACTAATAGATCTGAGTGCTTTATGAAAGGTCAGATTAGTGGTTAGAGTTGACATTAATGCATCATGTCAACAGAGATTGTATGGTACTGTCACCTGATTGTAATGCAGCAACACAAATGATGCTATTAATCATGAATATCAGCAAGACTTAAAAAGAGGATCCATTATTCAGATTTTTTAGTGTATAGTCTATTAGTTCAAATGACACATTGATATGTATCAATTATACCATTCCTCCTCATTAATGTTGTTTCCCAAATGCATTGAATATAGTTTTAAGTGTTTTAATACTGGAAATTGAGATGGAAATAGAAATTTTAATGAGATAATATCTTATGCTTGACATTGTAAATTCCTTTTATGCAAAGTTTACCATCTGACGCATATTCTTTTTTCAATTAAACATTAACAAAACACGACATGTTACAGTATCAGTTACCCTTTAACAGCAAAAGTTTTTTTTATTTGTTTATTGGATGTGAGTATCGCCGTCAAGGCAAATGTTTATTGCCCACCCCTAATTGCCTTGAGAAGGTGGTGGTGAGCCGCCGCCTAGAACCGCTGCAGTCCTTGGGTGTAGATAGACCCACAGTGCTATGAGGGTGAGAGTTCCAGGATCTTGACCCAGCGACAGTGAAGGAATGACGATATAGTTCCAAGTCAGAATGGTGTGTGACTTAGAGGGGAACTTTGCAGATGGTGTTGTTCCTATGCATCTACTGCCCTTGTTCTTCTAGGTAATAGACGTCATGCATTTGGAAGGTGTTGTCGAAGGAGCCTCGGCGAGTTGCTGCAGTGCATCTTGTAGAACATAGAACATAGAACAGTACAGCACAGTACAGGCCCTTCGGCCCACGATGTTGTGCCGAACCTTTAACCTACTCTAAGATCAAACTAACTACCTACCCTTCATTCTACTGTAGATGGTACACATTACAGCCACTGCGACAGTGTTGGAATGTAGTGGGTGGGGTGCTGTTTGGGTGGGTTGTCTTGAGCTTCTTGAGTGTTGTTGGAGCTGCACTGATCCAAGCAAGTGGAGAGTATTCCATCACACTCCTGGCTTGTGCCTTGTAGATGGTGGACAGGCTTTTTGGGGAGTCAGGAGGTGAATTACTCACTGCAGGCTTACCAGCTTCTGATCTGCTTTTGTTGCCATTTATATAGCTGGTCCAGTTAACTTTCAGATAAATGGCAACCCCTAGGATGTTGCTGATGGGGGATTCAGCAATGGTAATATTGCTGAATGTCAGTTAAATTCTCCCTTGTTGGAGGTAATCATTGCCTGACACTTGTGTGACGTGTATGTTACTTGCCACTTATCAGCCCAAGCCTGAATGTTGTTGAGTTCTTGCTGCATGCGAGCATGGACTGCTTCATTATCTGAGGAGCTGCGAATTATACTGAACACTGTACAATCATCAGCAAACATCCCCACTTCTGACCTTTTGTTGGAGGGAAGGTCATTGATGAAGCAGCTGAAGATGCTTTGGCCTAGGAACCTGAGGAACTCCTGCTGAGATGATTGGCATTCAACAACCACAGCCATCCTCCTTAGTGCTAGGTGTAACTCCGACTAGTGGAGAATTTTCCCCTGTTTCCCTTTGATTTCGATTTTGTGAGGGTTCTTTGATGCCACACTAGGTCGAATGCTGCCTTGATGTCAAGGGCAATCACTCTCATTGCACCTCTGGAATTCAGCTCTTTTGTTCACATTTGGAACAAGGCTGTAATGATGTCTGGAGCCAAGTGCCCCTGGCAGAATCCAAACTGAGCATTGATGGGCTGGTGATTGCTGTGTAAGTGTCGCTTGATAGTACTGCCGACCTTCCATCACTTCGCTGATGATTGAGAGTAGACTGATGGGGCGGTAATTAGACTTGTCTTGTTTTTGTTGGCAGGGCATACCTGATCAATTGTCGAGTAGTTGCCTATGTTGTAGCTGTACTAGAACAGCTTGGTTAAGGGCACAGCTAGTTCTGGAACACAGATCTTTAGTATTATAGCTGGGATGCTGTATCTAGCACTTGGCACTTCTCTCTGAAGATGTTTTCAAATGCTTCAGTCTTGCCTTTTGCACTGATGTGCTGTCTCCACCATCATTGAGGATGGGGATGTTTGTTAAGCCTCCTCCTATTATTGTCCACTATCACTCACAACTGGATGTGGCAGAACTGCAGAGCTTTGATCTGATCTGTTGGTTGTGGGATCACTTCGTTCTTTTTAGCTTCCACTGCTTGTAGTCCTGTCTTCTAGCTTCATCAGGTTGGCATCTCAGTTTTTAGGTATACCTTGTGCTGCTCCTTACATGCTCTCCTGCACTCATTGAGCCAGGATTGGTCTCCTAGCTTGATGATAATGGTACAGTGAGGGATATACTGGGCCGTGAGGTTACAGATCGTGCTTGAATATAGTTCTGCTGCTGCTGATGGCCCACAGAGCCTCTTGGATACCCAGTTCTGCGCTGCAAGATCTGATCTGAATCTATCCTATTTAACGGGCTGAATTTTGTTGAGCTCCCAACGTCGGGCTCCGTGGCAGTGGCTGGAAGATTGCTGAGGCAGCGGCCCACTACGGAGCCTGACGCCGGGACTGCTGGGCCCGATCTTCCCAGTGGCGGCGAGACTCCATGGTGAGCCCCTGCTGCACGGCGACAGGACCCAACTTTAAATGTTTAAATAAAGGACGTGAATAAATTAACATACCTTTCACTATGATCTTGCTGGCTGTCTGCAATTTTGTGCACAGCGGCTGGCACACTCATGCCTTCACTTTCCTGCACAGGGAAAGCTGGCGCCACTGAGGTGGGGAAAGGGGGACTTAGAACTATACGTCATGTAGGGGAGGAGGAGGAAGGGGTGACCTCTACACTATGTGCAGTTGTCGGTGTGGGGTGGTGGGTAAAGGTCACATATTAAATACTAGGGTTTTGAGGGGGAGAGCAGGGCAGCAATTTATTTTCTTTGTATTGGGGGTTGGTGGGTACGGACCAAAAAGCAATTCAGTGTTTTTGGTGGTGGCGGGGGTGGGGGGGGCGGTATGGAGGTGGGGTACGGGCTTCAACTGTGCAGGTCTGGCAGCCCTTTAAAAATGACACCAGTGCCTTGCAGAGGCAGCTGATGTGGTTGCCGGGTTGCAGAGCCCGCCCCCGCCACGTGATTGGGGCGTGTGCGTGAGGGCCGCCATTTTTTCCGCCCACTGCCAGATTCAGCCCCACATGGTGCTCATGCCACACAATACAATGGAGGGTGTACTCTGTGAAGACAGGGACTTTGTCTCAACAAGAACTGTGCAGTTGTCACTCCTACCAATACTATCATGGACAGATGCATCTGTGACAAGTAGATTGGTGAGGACAAGGTCAAGTAGGTTTATCCGTTTTGTTGTTTATCTCTCAACCTGCCGTAGGCCCAGTCTGCAGATATATCGTTCAGAACTCAGCCAGCTCAGCCAGTAGTGGTACTACAGAGCCCATTCTTGGTGATTGACATTGAAGTCCCCCACTCAGAGTACATTCTGTCCCCTTGTCACCCTCAGTGCTTCTTCCAAATGGTGTTCAAAATGAGAGAGGACGGAAGGTGGTCGTTGGCAAAATGTTTCCTTGCCCATGTCTCACCTGATGCCGTGAGACTTCAAGGAATCCAGAGTCAATATTGAGAACGCCCAGCACCATTCCCTCCCAACTGTATACCACTTTTATTTATTTAGAGATACAGCACTGAAACAGGCCCTTCAGCCCACCGAGTCTGTGCCGACCAGGAACCACCCATTTATACTAACCCTGCAGTAATCCCATATTCCCTACCACCTACCTACACTAGGGGCAATTTACAATGGCCAATTTACCTATCACCTGCAAGTCTTTGGCGGTGGGAGGAAACCGGAGCACCCGGCGAAAACCCACACGGTCACAGGGAGAACTTGCAAACTCCGCATAGGCAGTACCCAGAACTGAACCCAGGTCCCTGGAGCTGTGAGGCTGCGGTGCTAACCACTGTGCCGCCCTAACCACTGTGCCACTGTGCTGCCACCTCTGGTGGGTCTGTCCTGCCGGTGGACAGGACAAACCCAAGGATGGTGATGGAGAAGTCTGGGACATTGGCTGTAAGATATGATTCAGTGAGTATGATTATGTCAGGCTGTTCCTTGACTAGTCTGTTGGACAGGTCTCCCAATTTTGGCACAAGCGTCCAGATGTTAGTGAAGAAAACATCACAGGGTTGAATGGGCAAGGTGTGCCTTTGTTGTTTTCGGTGCCTAGTCCGGTTTTTTGTTCTTCAACTTTTCTGTATCTGTTTGATACAACTGAGTGGCTTGCTAGGCAATTTCAGAGGGCCGTTAAGAGTCACCCTCATTGCTTTGGGTCTGGAGTCTCATGTACACCCGACTGGGTAAGGACGGCAGATTTCCTTCCCTGAGGGACATTAATGAACCAGATCGACTTTTATGACAATCCAGTAGTTTCATGATCATCATTAACTAACTTTTTATTCTAGATTTATTAATTAACTGAATTTAAATTCCTCTAGCTGCCATGGTGGGTTTGAACTCCTGTCTCCGAAGTATTAGTCCAGGTCTTTGGTAACACCAATATTAACAGTAACGCTAACATTACCGCTATGCTGCCATTGTCATTACTGAAGTTTTCCTGCAACTGTAGTAGTAGTAATTCGTAATTGCATTTGTGTTTCATATATGAAAGTTTCTATAACTCTGTTGCATAATGTATACTCTTAACGGTTTAAATCAACACATTTGAGTTTCAGCAAAGACGTAGATGTAAGTAGGCAAAATAATGTTTTTTGTGACTTTTGATCTTCTCACCACTAATTCATTGCACAATTAATGGAGAAACTGGCTAAATTGGTTGCGCTGTCATTTTCTGTCTTCTACTGAATGTGGGAAATTGTGTACAAGAGGAACTCTGGAATGAAATGACAAGGAGAGCAATCATTGAAGTCATGACTTTATGGTGCCTGTTAGTTGAATAAATCTCCAAAGCATTATAACTGCCAGCCGATTTCATCTAATTTATGGGCTGACAATAAAGAACACAACAATAATGCACCATTTATTTTTATTAGATTATCAATTATAAAACCCAAATGCTACATGGTTCTTTACTGATGTTGACTTGAATTTTAATATTCAGTTGCAATGGGATAATCTTCTGTAAAATTTGAAAATGCTAGTAAAAGATTGAAAAAGCAAACCCCAATAGTAATGATGTAATACTAAAAACTCCCTCTACCAGAACACTGGTATGTTAATTTTAGACCTACCTCACAGAATAAAATATATTGACTTCTTGTCTTTAGATTATATTCTTTAAAAATATATAATTACACCACCAGAAAAACAGGCCAAAAGAATTGTGCACGTGAAACTCTGAAGCACCCTTCTCATTATCTATTCAAAATGAGTTGTTAAGGTCAAAGTTGAGACAAACATTTTATGCCCTTATTATTTCAATTTTCTTTTTTAAATGCTGCATTTTTTTTCTTATTTGAGCGCTATGTGCTGGCTCCAACTTCAGATACATATATTTTAAAAGTTGGGGAAGTGTATTCCTTTCAAATTGAGAAACATAATACAGGGTATTTATTTAAATTCACCTGTTCTCAATTTTCATCAGTCCTGCTGGAGTACAAGTTCCATAGGTGCTGTCTGGCCTGAGGTACATCACCTAAGTGATCATTCTTCAAGAATTACTCTACCCTTTGCCAGACAAAAGGATCGAACAACAGTGCAAAGTACTTAAAACAGTCATCAATAGAGTTCAGGAGAAATATACTCCCTTTTTAAAAGAAAACTAGCCAATAATGATGCATCATGGATCAATGAAAGATCAGGGTAAAATTGAAACTAAAGAAGAAGGCATACACTAAGCACTTAGACAATAAAGAAGATGATGACAAAAGGGATTACAAAGAAGTTCGGAAAGAAGGAAAAAAATTAGGAAAGCAAAGCAGAACTATTAAATTAAAATATCAAGGAATATAAAAAGAAATAGTAGAGCATTCTAGGAACACATAACAAAAGAAAATTCAAGATAGGGATAGGAATACTATGGGATGCACAAGCTGAACTCAATCTAGTGGCAGCGAAGTGGGTGAAATATTGAATAGTTACTTTGCCTCAGTATTTATCATGGAGATGAACCAGGTGGGCATGATGTTAGAAGAAGAGTTCAAAAAAGACATAAAGACATTTAAGATAGAAGTGCAGAGATGACTGATAAACTAATGAAAGTTGGAGAGGATAAAACCCCTGGTCCAGATGCATAATAAGTAGTTAAGGAAGAGATAGCAGAGGCACTATTGCCTGTATACTACAATTCATTTGAAAAGGGACGAGTGCCAGAAGATTGGCAGACTGCAAATGTTGTTCCTATATTTTAAAAGGGAGCTAGAACAAGACCACAGAACTATAGACAAATTAGCTTAAGTTCAGTGCTAGGAGAGATATTGGAATTATATTCAAATATGTAACAGAGAAAACATCTATGTCCTGGAGTTTGTGGTATAATGATGGCAAACTGTCAACATCGCCGTCATTACCGTGTAAAACTAACAGCAATTTCTGGCATCTGCACATGCACAGTTAAGTGTGGAAATCCAGAAGTTGCTGTCAGTTGCTCCACAGGATGTGCTGTTGCAGTCTTTGCAGATCCAATCAGCACAGAATCAGTGATGTGGTGTGAACATCAACTTTTTACACACTATTGTAAATACCACCGAAAAAGTTAAGCTTTGCTGAATAAGGTGTAGCTGAGGTTTTAAAAGCATATTGAACAACCTCTCTGGGCCTGGAAAACTAGTTATAAAAGTCCAGAGTGCCATTCCCTCCGTTCCAAGATAATTCCATAGATTTTTAAAATAATAAAACAAATTTTTAATGTTTGTTTATGATATTTAACTTTGACCTTAATCACAATGTGTACATCCAAATCTTTATTTAGCTCTTTGTAAAATCATTAAAAAGTAAAAGATAATCAGTGCATTTTACTTCCTGGTTTGCTGTCTGTGGGAATTTTCAGTCTGATTGGCTGCTTAACCTGCTTGCTGAATTCACTGTTCCCGGATGTCAGAGTTCCTCTATCAATGATGCCAGAATGAAATTGGAATTGTTATAGGGGAAATCAATGCAACAGAGATCACCAGATCTTTGTGGGCAACTTTCTACGAGGTCTGTGGTGAGCGCTGTCCCTTTGCCACTCACTGCAAAATCTGGGCCTTAAAAGTCAAAAATATATGCTTAGAATTTGCGGTCAGCAGTGAAGTGATGGCGCTTGCCGCTGACCTTGCAGAAAGTTGTTCACAAAAATCTAGTGATTCCTGTGGCATGGATTTCCCCTTTCCCAAAGTTAATTTGATTTTGACAGGGGATCTCTGGCGTCCAGGAAAAGTGATGTCATCAATCAGGCTTATTGAAAAATTCTTGCAGAAAGCAAACCAGGAAGTGAAATGCACTGATTATCCATCACTTTTTATAAATTTTACATAAAATTAAATATAAACGAGTGCATACATGTTAGAAGCTGAAATATCATAAATTATTATATTAATCTATGGCATTTTTATCATAATGGAAAATATTGATATTACATGGGGCCAGAGAGATTGTTCAGCAGTAGTATCCTGTTAAAAGTCCAGTTCCATCTCATTACCACAGTGCTACTTTTTTGACGTAGTTTTCACAGCAAGATTATAGCATAAAACAAGAAGTTCCTATCTGTTCAATAATTTCTAAAGACTCCAATCTAAGGGAACTTCAGTGCACCCCATGGTGGAGCAGGGAATCACTGACAGTAATTTCTGGATTTCCACATTTAATTGCGCATGTGCAGACATCAGGGGCTGGAGATTTTCAATCACTGCTGGGGGCGAGGTCTGGTGCTGGCGCACATTGAAAATCATGATCTCAGATGGTATCACTGGCTACTGACGCCTCCAGAACGTGGTGCAATTTTCAAAAGGAGGGTGGGGGGAGCTGGCATCCTGCAAGCCTCTAACTAACAGCTTGTTGAGCGCATTGTGGAACTCATTAAGTGTCTATGAAGCAACAGTTTGTAATTTTCAATTGAAAAGCACAGGAAAAATTGATGGTCTGTGACACATTAGGGTCTAATCTTTGGGAACGCAGCAGGCAGCCATGAGTGCTAACGAATGCAGTGTTCAAAAATTGTGTGAAACGGGAAATTTAAACTCGGATCCTCCTGCTTACTTGTGCGGAGTGATTCACTCAGTGCTCCCCATTATAAGCTGGATTGAGGTCCAACCGAGATGAGTGTGTCTGCGCTGGTGGAAGGTGCAGAGGAATAATGTGATAGTGCAGCCTCAGGGACATCTCTCCCCGCTGAGGAGGCCAGTGACGACTGAGCCTCTGCATCTTGCTCCCCCCTCTGCAACTGGCCCTGTGGGAAACGCAAGAAGGTGTTCATGAGAATTCGGCCTACCCAGCAGGTTCCTCAGCACAATCAACCCAATAGATGACAGTGGCTGTATAGCTATAGCGGCCATTGGGTAGGCATGACATCCATGTTCTTGACCTTTAGATTGAGCTATCAAAAGATGCCCTGATCTTGATAACCTCTCATCTCATCACCCACGGCTTGATGCAATAGCACCCTCACCATCTCCAGGGCTGCCTTCTCCATAAGGGTCAGTGTGGTGAGATGTGGCACACCACCAGTCCGAGACATCTGTCGTTGACTGCGTGCTCTCTTCTACAGGATGAAGAGACAAAGATTTATGAGTGGGCTGCTCTCCCTCACCCATTCCAACGTGACATTCACATGAGATGTAGCACTCGTCAGTGATGCCCTCTGCTCAATTGCACCCCATTATTGAGGGTTGCTGATGTCTCAGTGATGCAGATAGCCACTTGATCTGACAACGTCAAGGAGAAGTATGGGCACTCCGTATGCTTAACTCGTGTGGATGCTGGTGTATACCGCGTTAGAGGCCTGTCACCCTGGTATCAATTGCCACTCGCCTTTCCAGACCTTAGATCATTAAAGCGCTTTCTGTACTGCACCCACGTCCTCCAAATTACTCCCTGGCTGCTGACCTCTGCAGTGACCTCCATCCATGCTCTCTTGGTATGGCTGGGAGGATTTCTTCTTCTGGAAATAGGGAAGAGCATAGCTCTCAGGGACATCTGTCAATGTATGAAGGGAGGGATGGGAAAATCATGGGACCACCCAGAGAAGCCTACCCAGACCAGGGCTGGACCTCTGACCATCCTGCTGCTCCATTCCTCCAGGCAACGGCAAGCCCAGTTATGGCTGCCATTTGCCTTTAAAATCGCCCTCTGACATGAGGGCCCACCTTCAGGCCTCTCCCAGCGCCACTAATTGGGCAGTGAACTCGCCTCCAGCCCAAATAGAGCCTTTGTCCTTAAAAATCACATTGTGTCATTGATTCTAGCACAGCACAGGGTTGGGACCTAGAAATGATCCGGCCGTCAGGTTCCCGACCCCAGATTGAAAATCCAGCCATAAGTTTCATCAAACGTTGACATTTTCACTGTCATTATAACCTCAAAATCCAGGCCATAATAAAGAGTAGTCTGCACAGTTTTTGAAAGGGAAGGCAATGCTTGACCAACCTTAGGGAACAGAAAGAGTACACAAGGGTAACGCAGTAGATGTAATGTATCTGGATTTTCAAAAGGCCTTCAATGAAGTACCACATGGTAGACTAAGGTGGAGTTAGAAGATGGGTAGCAGACTGGATAGTAAGTTGGCAGTAAAATGGAAAACATTAGGGGTGAAGCTACTTAGACTGCAAATGCTGAGAAGTGTTATTCCACAGGCATAAGTGCTGGGCGCATTGTTGTTCACAATTTACTTTAACAATTGGACTTGGGAATAGTACAATTTCTAAATCTGCGGTTAACAATAAATTGATGGTTTAGTTAATACAAAGGAAGATTGTGACAAAGTACAAGAAGACATTAAAACATTTGCAAATTGGTGTTTAATTGGCAAATTATTTCAATAAAGATAAGTATGAAGGGGTGTGTTTTGGTTAAGATACACAAATCATGTTTTTTTTTTAAAAAAGCATTGCAGATCAATAAAACCATTATTAGAATAAGAAACCAGCTAAGCACATGAGAGAAAAGAACAGAACAGTATGCTGTTAGGGTTAGGTGAAGAGAGGTGGGAGGGGGCTCATGTGGGACCTGTTGCTGTGCCGTAGATCTGCTGTCTCCAAACTACAATGAGTAGGCCATTTTTAGCCCTTGCATCTCAGTTCAATTTTTTCCCACCTTCTTACTCACTGGTTTGTTTTGATTTTGACTTTCCGGGCTTGGAGACTTGGAAAAGGATATTCCAAGATTTGTTATCTCATCACTGGAATAATCCTGTAATGGAACACCTAGATCTATCAGTATCTAACCTCAGAGATATATAGATAATTGGAAACATTAATTTAAATGCCATATGTGATTCTCCAAAGCTCCATCGTACACATCTAAAAGTCCCTGGACTAAAGTAATGCTGGACTATCCTGGCCTAGAACGTGACTGCTACTTTGTTACTTTACCAGTGGTGACATCACAATTATGCTCAATCCTACCTTTAGCAAATGTCCACATTTTCCAGCAATGGTCTTTGGATAGCAATCAGGAGCAGGAACCTTGACTGATGTTTTTCCTGCTTCTCTAGCCCAGAACACTGAGGTCAAGTGTTGCAATCCCCCTACTCCCTCACTCACATCAGAATACTCCAGTGTCAAACTTGGGACATTCTCTACTCTTAGTTGTAAATTGCCTTTGCAAAATGAGTTGGTAAGAGAGATATATTGTGAGTATTTAATGCTAAACTTTTAAATAAGGAATTTTTTCCTTTTGTGAAAGAAACTGAACAAACCATGATTGAAAGTTTGAATAAATTCTGTAGGTTAATTCTTTCAATGCTTTTTGTTGTCTTGCTTTATTCAGAATTAAGACTATTGTAAGCACAGGAAATTCTTCAATACGCTCTTTAACGTTATATGAGCTGATACTCACCCAGATTTTTCTGGAGCTTTTTGGCTTCCATAATGAATTACCTGTACAGTGACTCTTTGCACCACCAGCACCAAAAACCAACCACCACCACTCCCCCTGCCCAGCCCCCAACCCTCCCAAATACAATCATTTTTGGCTGTAAGTTGCTCTGCTCTTCTGAGCCTTGTTTGGGCAGGCGTCCTGGCCTTAGCAGTTAATGCTGCTTTAGTGGCATACCAACATGGCTCAGGGTGACAGTCCCTAAAAACGCAGGGAAGTTATGCTGAATCTTTACAAAGCCCTGGTTAGGCCACAGCTAAAGTATTGTGTCCAATTCTGGTCACCACGCTTTAGGAAGGTTGTGAAGGTCCTTGAGATGGTACAGAGGAAATTTACCAGAATGGTGCCAGGGATAGGGATTTTAGCTACAAGGTTAGGTTGGAGAAGCTGGAGTTGTTCTCCTTGGAGCAAAGGAGGTTGAGGGGAGATTTGATAGAGGTGTCCAGAATTATGACAGGTTGAGATAAGGTAGACAAAAAAAAGCTATTCCCATTAGTTGATGGTACAAGGACTAGGGGACACAGAATTAAGGTTTTGGGCAAGAGATGCAGCGGTGATGTGAGGAAGAACTTTTTTACACAATGAACGGTAATGGCCAGGAACTCATTGCCTTGGAGGGTGGTGGAAGTGGAGGTGATGCATGATTTCAAAAGGAAATTGGATGGGCACTTGAAGGTAATAAACTTGTAGGGCTATGGGGATAGAATGGGAGAATGGCTCTACAGCAAGCAGGCATGGACTCGATGAGGCAAATAGCCTCCATCTGTGCCATAATGACACTTTCCTTCCCCATGGAGAAGCACTTTGTCTCAGCTTGGTAGTTCTCCACAACAGCATTATTGGGGAGGCATGGCACAGTATGTTGGTGTGTCCCAGTATTCTTGCCTTCAAAACAATATTTCAATCATTTGCCTCAGAGCTAGTTTTCTGACTACAATGACAATTAAGCAATGTGTACATGTAGCCTTCCTGCTAATGGGGATAAGCTTGTATTTTAGTTCCTTTACTGAGAAAATATTGATGGTTAGTGATGAGACTTTGTTCTGTGTGTTTTCCCTTGACAATATAAGCAAAGATAGACAAGTAATTTTTTCCTTGAGCGGTACAGTTCTTAAATTCCAGTCAACTATAACAATGTTCAAGCATTCAAAAATGAACATTTCAGGAGCTCAAAGTACACTACTTCTTAACAGAATATGTTCACACAACCTTCAAAGCTGTGGATAGCAGAAGGAATCCACTATTATTCCAACATGGCATTTTTAAATTCAGACTTGAGATATGGGTGTCGGTAGCAGGGCAGCATTTATTGCCCATCCCTAGTTGCCCTTGAGAAAGTGGTAGTGAGCTACCTTTTTGAACCCCTATAATCTATGTGGTGAAGGTACTCCCACAGTGATGTTGGGTAGGGAGTTGCAGTAGAGCATGGCTACCCGACCCGAATCCGACGTGTTGGGTTTGGGTCGGGTTGCTCTTCCAGGTCCGGCATTCGGGCTCGGCTCGGGTCGGATCAGACACAGTGACAGCCAGGACTTCAAGGCGGGAAACACTCCGCACTAGTCTGCAGTGAGCGATTCCATCCAAGGTAGAGTACAACCTCTTTATTGTAATCAACTTTATTCGGTGGTCGGGTCAGACGTGGGAAAAAAATCAAAGGACTCGGGCTGGGTCGGAAGTGGTTCTGTCGGGCTCGGGTCGGGTTTCAGTTGCAGACCCGAACAGGCCTTTAAGTTGCAGGATTTTGATGCAATATGATGAAGGAACAGTGATATATTTCCAAGTAAGGATGGTGTGTGATTTGGAAGGAAACTTGGAGGTGGTGGTGTTCCTATGTGCCTGCTGCCCTTGTCTTTCTAGGTAGTCAAGGTCGCGGGTCTGGAGCCGCTCTCAAAGAAGCCTTTGCGAGTTGCTGAAGTGTATCCTTTAGATTGTACACACTGTAGCCTCAGTGCAGTGGTGGAGGGAGTGGTTGTTAAGGTGGTGGATGGGCTGCCAATCAATGGGACTGCTTTGTCCTGGATGGTTTTGAGCTCCTTTAATCTTTTTGCAGCTGCACCTATCCAGACAGGTGGAGAGTTTTATATTTCACAAACGAGAAGGGGAAAGGTTTTCTCAGCGAGGTTTATGCTTCTTAGGATATTCAGTGCGTTCACATTTTCCTGCACATGCGGAGCAAACACAAATTAACCAAGCTTGCCTTCAAACTCTTGAGCACAATCAGTTAAACTCAATGATTCAATGACAGGGGCACAAATTTTGCTGTAGCAGTGCAACTAACTGCTCCTGCTGTTAGCTCAACTTGCCCTTGCTCATTTAAGTTTTTAAATGCTTTGCGGGTCAATTGCTGAAAGTGCAAACTGATAACATTACAGCGAGGGAAATGAGGCATTTGGGACCTGAGTGAATAGGGCAACCAACCAATCAGATTGAAGAATTGTGAAATTAACAGCTGAAGGACTGAGAAGGAAATGTGAATTAGAGTGGATGAAATCAGTGCCAAATCAGGTACAGAAAGAGAAATAAAGAGAGGAAAAGAAAGATTGGACTGAGAGAAAAAAGTAAAAATACTAAATTTTACATTTTTAAAATCTCCAACAATTAAAACCTGAAAGAATGAGTCCACACTTCTTTGGGCCTCCTTATCTCGAGAGACAGTGGATACGCGCCTGGAGGTGGTCAGTGGTTTGTGAAGCAGCGCCTGGAGTGGCTATAAAGGCCAATTCTAGAGTGACAGGCTCTTCCACAGGTGCTGCAGAGAAATTTGTTTGTCGGGGCTGTTACACAGTTGGCTCTCCCCTTGCGCCTCTGTCTTTTTTCCTGCCAACTACTAAGTCTCTTCGACTCGCCACATTTTAGCCCTGTCTTTATGGCTGCCCGCCAGCTCTGGCGAATGCTGGCAACTGACTCCCACGATTTGTGATCAATGTCACAGGATTTCATGTCGCGTTTGCAGACGTCTTTAAAGCGGAGACGTGGACGGCCGGTGGGTCTGATACCAGTGGCGAGCTCGCTGTACAATGTGTCTTTGGGGATCCTGCCATCTTCCATGCGGCTCACATGGCCAAGCCATCTCAAGCGCCGCTGACTCAGTAGTGTGTACAAGCTGGGGATGTTGGCCGCCTCGAGGACTTCTGTGTTGGAGATATGGTCCTGCCACCTGATGCCAAGTATTCTCTGGAGGCAGCGAAGATGGAATGAATTGAGACGTCGCTCTTGGCTGGCATACGTTGTCCAGGCCTAGTTAGTTTTTAGTGCCAGAGAGGTTAACTGGCAACAGTTAACACTTTTTAAGTCATTAAAATGATACTTAGAGTGGAATGCACAAAACTTAACTTTCTGTGGCGAGTTTAGTTCATCAGAATACAAACAGAGCAACGTCATACCAATCAGTGCATTTCAATGGTGAGCCAACAGTGTGATGCTGTTTCTGTGAAGCTAATACTAGAGCAGTGCAACTCAAGACAGCAACTTTTGGATATTTTAATTTTAGCTGCACATCTACCCTTCACCTAAAGTTGTTGTGCTATTGTTTAATAAATAACAAAGAGCACCATCAGCCTCACCATTATTTTGACAGAAAAATCCGGGCCATCAATTCAAAATTCAGCCAGTTGACATGCTTCAGTTGTCTTCCGAAGGAGCCTCTTGCTCCCTCCTCTGGAGGTGAATGACATTGCATGCTAGTGACATTGCATCTCTGGAACCTAAATAAGATCAGTTTTTTTTTGGCTAAAGTGGTGCAGTTTATGTTGGATAACATAATCTTTAGCTCTTTAGACAATACTTTAACTCAGTTTATTATCTGTAAGACTTGGATTAACACAGCACATTTCACTACTGTGACTTGTGTTCATCTTTAGCCCAAAATAGTAGATGAATGTCTCAATTTTTTTTGTGATGATCCTGTATGAAGTTGAGGCAACCTTAACCCCAATCCTGGAAGGGGAAGTGGTACTAAAGTGGCCATTTCAATTAGAAAATCCATAAATAAATAAAAAAATACATTCTGTAAATGCCAAAATCTTGAAACAGTAAATGCTGAGAACAGATGGTTGGTGTTTCAAGTTCATAACTATAAAAACTGAAAGATAAGAGCTGAACAAGCTTGTTAATAGAAGCAGTACAGGGGAGGGGGATGGGGAAATGTAGACAAAATGCAGAGAGGAATTATCAGTATAATTATTGGATGATTGAACAGATCGTGTGAGTCAAATTATGGAACAAAGTATTAAAAAGGTAAACAAAGGATATGCAAATAGATAAGGGAGTGGGAGGCCGAAGGAAAAGACAACAATATAAGGAAAAATAGGGATCAGATTTGAAAGTAAACCAAAGTATGCTGGAAAAGTAGGTTGGACCCATAGGTCTGGCTGGCTTGGGGAATAGTAAGATTTAAATTGGCGCACTGGAGGGGGGGAAATGAGGTTAAACTATGTGCTTCCTCACAAGAAAAGAAAAATTGTACCCAACCACCCTTAAAGTTATTGAGAAAGATGTGGCGCATGGGAGGAGTTTGAGAAGCAGCACATTTTAATAGGTCGGGAGTGAGGGTTCGGGGGGTTGGGGGGGGGGGGTGCAGCTGTATAGGCAGGGAAATCAAGAAGGAGTGAACTAACATCCAGTATGTTTGCAAATTGCTCCAAATGTTTTATTTTTTTTTTAACTTGCACATTTATTGAAAAGAATTTCTGGAATTTTGTTTTCAGTTAGCTGTTTTTCCATTTCTTTGGCTAAGGTGTATGGTGTTTTCTGTTCCATTTCATTCGCACATCAGGTTGAGTGTTTGAGTTTCAAGTTTATATAATGAGATTAACCTGCATTTTCGATGTAAAAAAAGTCATGGGTTTGAAAAATGTTAATCTGTAAAAAAAAAAATTTACATTTCATATCAGAGCAATGTCTATGGATTTATAATTTCTATGTTTTTCATTTGCACAATTTAAGTTGGGTTCAGTCAGTCAGACTGGTTGCACACATAATTAAAAACTCAGTGCATCTCATTCTGTTATTAGTCAGGGATTCATTAATATTATTACGACCAAGGTGGGAGGAGTGCACTGTCTTTTCTAGTTACTCTTCTCCACAGGTCACAACATATATTTAAACGTTTACCCAGTTACTGACATGGTTAATCATATACTGTACTCTTTATCCCTGAATAAAATACACCAACCAGGTTTCTTCAATAAACAACAAAATTATCAGTTTATTATCAAACAAGACTTATCTAGTAACAAAGCAAAGCATTAACACACAGATTGAAATATGAAAGTTCCCTTTTTACCTTAGCTGCTCTCTCTCTCACACACACACACCGGTTAACTGAAAAATAGAGATTTTCTCTGTAGAGCTCTTTTACAAAAAAAAAACAAAAAAAAACTTTGGCCAAATACTTGTTAACTCTTGAAAAAAAACAGATGAGATATGTTGTGTCCCAAAATGGCATACAGTCTAGCATCCGAATACACGTAGATGGGTTGCTGATTCTTTTCCGGAGCAGTTCTTTTCAGACGGCATCGAGAATTAATCTGCAAGCTTTCCAGGAGCTCCTCAGGAGAAATGCAGTGTTTCACAGAGACATGAGGAAAGAGGCAAGCTGGGTGTTTCTCTCTTGGCAGGTTAATCTCCAACTGCTTTCAAACACAATCCACACCCCAACTGAACCAAAACAATATCTCAGAAGTGAAACCAAACAGCAAGTCAGAACCTCCTGACCCTGATAAATCATGACATGTCACATCTCTGTAAGCATCTCCCCAAGTCACCAAGGTTTCTGTTGTTTATTGAGCTTCAGGCATGTGACTTCCAGTAAAGGTTGTTTTCAGACAAGACCTCAAGTGTCCTTCCAGCGACCTCTTTTGAAAAATAAAGTGCTACATCTATGAAATTTCTGTGTTTCTATGAATTACTTCAGTTCTCCAATAGATCCATCTCCAAAATTCTAACACACAAATCCTCAAAAAAAAAAATTTAAAAATAGAACCACCTTCATAACACCTCCATCCTTGGAGGAACAAAACACCATTTTTAAATGTGTTTCAAGGTAAAGTATGGAAAAAGAGGATGAAAAGAAAACTGAAACACATTTACACACTCATTCTTATTCACTCTTTGCCTGTAGCTAATACAGTTCTGCTTTGCACTGCAAAGCATCTGCAATTTTGTTTTTATTCATTCATAGGATGTGGGCATCGCTGGCCAGGCCAGCAATAATTGCTCTTGAGAAGGTGGTGGTGAGCTGTCTTCTTGAACCACTGCAGTCCGTGACACCCATAGTGCTGTCAGGAAGGGAGTTCCAGGATTTTGACCCAACAACAGTGAAGGAACGGCAGTATAGTTCCAAGTCAGGATGGTGTGTGACTTGGAGGGGAACTTGCAGGTGGTGGTGTTTCCATGCATTTGCTGCCCTTGGCCTTTTAGTTGATAGAGGTCGCGGGTTTGGAAGGTGCTGTTGAAGGAGACTCGGTGCGTTGCTGCAGTGCATCTTGTATATGGTACACACTGCTGCCACTGTGCATCGGTGGTAGGGGGGAATGAATGGCATCCCATCCACAAACAATCAAGTGGGCTGCTTTGTCCTGGATGGTGTCGAGTTTCTTGAATGTTGTTGGAGCTGCACCCATCCAGGCAAGTGGAGAGTATTCCATCACACTCCTGACTTGTGCCTTGTAGATGGTGGACAGGATTCCTAGCCTCTGACCTGCTCTTGTAGCCACGATATTTATATGGCTACTCCAGTTCAGTTTCTAGTCAATGGCAACCCCTAGGATGTTGATAGTGGGGATTCAGCAATGGTAATGCCGTTAAATGTCAAGGGGAGACGGTTAGATTCTCTCTTGTTGGAGATGGTCATTGCCTGGCACTTGTGTGGTGCGAATGTTACTTGCCACTTATCAACCCAAGCCTGGATATTGTCCAGGTCTTGCTGCATTTCTACACTGACTGCTTCAGAAGCTGAGGAGTTGCGAATGGTGCTGAACATTGTGCAATCATCAGCGAACATCCCCACTTCTGATCTTATGATTGAAGGAAGGTCATTGATGAAGCAGCTGAAAATGGAGGACACTACCCTGAGGAATTCCTGCAGTGATGTCCTGGAGCTCAGATGATTGACTTCCAACAACCACAACCATATTCCTTTGTGCTAGGTATGACTCCAACCAGCAGAGAGTTTTCCCCCTGATTCCCACTGACTCCAGTTTTGCTAGGGCTCCTTGATGCCGCATTTGGTCAAACGCTGCCTTGATGTCAAGGGCAGTCACTCTCACCTCACCTCACAATTACGTTATATTTCCCCGCAATGTGGATAATCTTTAAGTAATAAGGTTGCAATAGTAAATTCCATCAGAATAGTCTGGCATTCTGGTTTTGGAAATTTTCCACAAAGGCTAGGGGGTTATGGTCAGTATATACCAGTGGCTCTCTGTAGTTGTGGCAGACATAACTTCAAAATGCTTAAGAGCTAGTAATAAGCCCAGGGTTTCTTTTTCCACTGTTGAGTATTTCTTTTGGTATCCATTTAGCTTTTTGGAAAAGTTTACCACTGACCTTTCTATGGCCTATTCATTGTCTTGTAACAGGGCTGCACAAATCCCCAGGTCACTCGCATCATTTGCTACCTTGAAGGGCTCAGTAAAATTTGGGGCAGCCAACACTGGTTCATTAATCAACATTGTTTTCAGCCTCTCAAAGGATGTTTGGCACTCCCCTGACTATATGACGTTGGTTTTCTTTTTATTTGAAGAAATTCGATCAGTGGAGCAGCTATAGCACTAAAATTTGGTACAAACTTGTGGTAGAAACCACACATTCACAAAAACCTCATCATTTCTCACTTAGTCTTAGGGGAAGGGAACTCTACCAATCCTTGTACTTTTGCTGCTCTTGGCAACACTTGTCTTTGCCCTACTATACACCCTCGGCAGGTTACCCTTGCTTTTGAAAATTCACTTTTGGCAAGGTTTATCACTAAATCTGCTGACTCTAATTTTCTAAACAGATCTTCTAGTTGTTCCAAGTGATCTTTCTAGGTGTCACTGAATACCAGCACATCATCAAGGTAAACCACACAGTTAGGAACACTGGCTACCAATTGGATCATTAGTCTCTGAAAAGTGGCTGGGGCATTTTTTAGCCTGAATGGTGGTTCTATTTTTAAATTTTTAACTTTTTGAGGATTCATGTATTCGAATTTTGGAGGTGGATCCACTGGAGAACTTAAGTAATTCCAAGCGAGGAATTGGATAGGAGTCTGCCTTTGTTACTGCATTAACCTTTCTGTAGTCTAAGCAGAATCTAGTTGAGTCATCAGGTTTAGGTTCTAACACAACTGGGGAACTCCAGTTGCTCTGACTGGGTTCAATTAGGTGGTTTTCCAGCATGTATTGGATTTCTGCTTTTACCTGGGCCCGTTTCAATGGACTTGAGTGATAAGGATGCTGTTTTATAGGAAAGGATTGCCCTACATCCACATCATGTATAGCTAAGGTTGTACATTCTCGTTTGCTTCTACAGACCCCTTCAAAAGCTGTGAGTAGCCTTGTTAGGTCTTCTCGTTGTTCTGCATCTAAATGTGAAAGTATAGTGTCCAATCTCCCTAACAATTCAGTATTAGCTAACCGGATAATAGGTTCAAATTGAGAATTGTCGAGGCCTCCTTCTGCCTCATCCTCACTATCCCTTTCATCCTTCACACTCTCTACTACCTGACATACCTGTGCTTGTTTATCTGCCTCCC
This sequence comes from Heterodontus francisci, assembly GCF_036365525.1. NCBI lineage: Eukaryota > Metazoa > Chordata > Chondrichthyes > Heterodontiformes > Heterodontidae > Heterodontus > Heterodontus francisci. The sequence goes on from NC_090389.1 coordinate 51,677,755, forward strand.
TGCGGTGATATTGTTTCAACATATTGCTATGACACCGCCGATTCTTTTTCCAGCGATCTGGGGTGTCAATCAAATAATTTACCTAACCAATTCTTTTGACCACTTTATATTGTCATGAAGACCCCCACCTGCCAAGAATGAGGCATATTAATTTTATCATATGAACATTAATTTTAAAGTGTTGCTGGAGTGAAGAAATTACTTGTTTAAGGAGATCACCAGACATTTGGCTGGAGGACATTTGCATAATAAGAGATGATGCTTGTGGAGACAAAGCAACTACTCTAGTCCAATTAACCCAAATGGATTTTGATTATCAGACATTTGAGGGTTAAGAAGGTGCACATTCTGCTAAGATGATCGAATCCACAAACGCAGGAGTGGTTAAACCAGCTGGCCACATGACTAACCTGCTGGTCCAGGCTTTTTTGAACTACACACAGGACAGTTTGTAGACAGTCTGCAGATTGCAATTGAACTTGGAACAAGAGAGCCTCTCTCCTGGCTGGTTTTCTCACACTTTCTCACAACCCACTAAAGTCGCTTAAACCTCAAGAGTCAAGACTTCTACATCGAAACAAGTTAAAGCGCGCACTAGGCCCCAAGACTTAACAGCAACCAAACACTCCACATTGAACTCAAAGGACTGTAAATACACTCAGCTATTGCCTCAACTTTTCCCCTTTATTCTTTCTACTTTTTCTGTCTCTATCTGCGTGTGTGTTTATCACGTATGCATGCTAGCGTGGTCGCGCTGCATATTCGTAGTCGTTAACCGGATTAGAGTTTAAGGTTAATAAACTTCCACCTTTCTGGTTTAAATCTAAGAAAGCCTGTCTGATTTCTTTGCCTTACAATTGGAAAGTGGTGAACAAGGATTCACCGAGGTGGAGCTAAAACACGGTGTTTTTTAAAATTAAACCCTATTACAGTTAAACCATGCAAAGGCTGAGACAGAACCCCTTTCTCACCTGATCGTTACAATCACTGTTATGACCAGCTTTCAGCAGTTCACCCTATAAAAGCAGTAATACTAACACCTCATCCCCTGGTTGAAATATATGGATCTTGGCAAGCTTGTCTGCCCATTTCTTCATGGTTGTTTGGGAAGCTTTCAGGTGTTCCTGAGCCACTGTGCAGGCTCTCGTGAGCCACTCGCGGAACACGGATACATAATCCAACACGGAATATTCGTCCCTCTGTTCTGAAAATCTTTCATTAATTAGTTTTAGAGGACCTCTTATCTTATGTTCATAAACTAATTCAAGGGGACTAAAACCGGTAGACTCATTAGGTGAATCCTGAGTGGCAAACAAAATAAATTCTAGCCCTTCATCCCAACCGTGGGACTATTCATGACAGTATGCCCTTATCATAGCTTTGAGGGTCAGATGGTACTGTTGTAAAGCCCCTTGTGTCTGTGGGTGTATGCTGAAGACTTTAACTGTGTTGTACCCAAATTACCCATAACTTCCCGAAAAATTTTGACATAAAATTAGAACCTTGATCCGACTGAATCTCAGTCAGTAATCCATATCTCGTGAAGAACTGGGTTAACTTCTTTACCACTACCTTAGCAGAGATTGTTTACAAGGGAATGTCCTCTGGGAACAGAGTAGGCATATCCACAGTCGTGAGTATATATTGGTGTCCCGCTTTTAATTTCGGAACAGGGCCTACACAGTCTACCGACACCCTACTAAATGGTTCCTCAAAAACTGGTATGGGAATTAGACATTAAAAACAAGAAATGCTGGAAATACTCAGCATGTCTGGCAGCATCTGTGGAGAGAGAAGCAAAGTTAACATTTCAGGTCAGTGACCCTTCTTCAGAACTAGCAAATATTAGAAATGTAAAAGATTATAAGCAAGTAAAGCAGGGGTGGGGCAAGAAATAACAAAGGAGAAGGTGTAAATAGGACAAGGTCACAGAATAGCTGACCAGAAGGTCATGGAGCAAAGGCAAACAATATGTTAATGGTGTGTTGAACGACGAAGAATTAGTACAGATAGGGTCTGTCATCAGAATCCCAGTTTTGATATAGTAACCTTCCAGAACTCCCTTTGCCTCAGCTTCCGTTACAGCCGATTGTGCCACTTTATTTAACTCTGGATCGGCTTGCTGAGCCTTGATCAGAGACGACTTACTGAACGTTTCCGTTGGATTATCCAAATCCTCAAAGAAAGTTTCAGATATTTGGCTATCTGTCTGTGGTGCCAATTTTACCTCTGACAATGGAACTTGTTTAGCCATTGCTCAGGTCACTACACATGAAGGAAAAATTCCTGGAACCCTTTCTGTTTCTTTGACTTCACTTGGTCTTTCCGTGACTACTGGAGAAGCTATAACCTTCACTCGAGCCAAGTCATTCCCCAGGAGTAGGTCAACTCCAGCTATAGGGAAACTATGGACAACCCCTACGATGACTGTTCCAGGCATTAAGTCACATTCAGGTGCACCGATACAAAGGTATATGTGTATACTCCCTGCCAACACCATTCACTAAAATCCTGGCATTCAGTGCGCTCTCTGGTGGAAATGTTATGCCTTTCCCCAGTAAGAGTTTGGATGGCTTCTGTATCCTGAGGTATAACTATAGGTTTTCCTGCCTCACTTGAGGGATAAGGAGATATTTTTCCTTTTGACAAGAATTCCCTCGAACTCAGGTATTTTGTTCATGTCCCCTGCACTCAAAGCGGCCTTAGAGCTGCAGTCAGAGCTACAGCCTGATCTGTCATACTCTCGGTCAGGGCCCCTTTGTCTGCATTGGCCTTGTGTAGCCCAAAAAGTCCCACGGGTTTACCTCGCAACTTCCAGCATTCTGCATGAAGGTGTCCCACCTTGTGGCAGTGGTAACATTTAGGCTTGTGGACCTCCTTTCCACCCTCAGCATCTTCCTTTCTGGTCTGAGAAGATCCTGGGGCATTCCCAGCTGTCCCTTCTTGTCCCTGGCTACTTGCCTTCTTTTCACCCTCCCTGCTTCTATCCTTCTCGGGTTTGTGAGGGTGACGGACAAATGGTTTGGGCTTGTAAATTAGCTCAAAATCATCAGCAATCTCAGCAGCCTGTCTGGCAGTTGAAACATTCTGGTTCTCTATATGGGTTCTTACTAATGGAGGAAGTGAATTTTTAAATTCTTTCAGATTCTGGGGCATTGGGATTGGTTCTGGGGAAGGTCAAACCAGTGCATGCTGGACGGTCTGCACCTGAACAGGACTGGGACAAACATCCTTGCAGGAAGATTTGCTAATGCTGTTGGGGATGGTCTGAACTAGTTTGGCAGGGGGATGGGAACCTGAGCGCAGTCTTATATGGGACAATTTCAGGGAAGGGAACAGGAGGCAGAAAACTGGCATGTGACTCTGAAAGACAGGAGAAACAAAGGTTAAAAAGCGCAGCACAGGATTTTAGCAGTGTTAGAGGGTATTTATTTAAATGCAAGGAGTATAGTAAATAAAGCCGATGAGTTGAGGGGACAGATTGACACATAGCAACACAATATTGTTGCGATAATGGAAACTTGGCTTAAAGAGGGGCAAGAATGGCAGGTTAACGTCCCTGGATATAGCGTTTTCAGGTGGGATAGAGAAGGAGATAGAAAAGGAGGGGGTGTAGCATTATTAGTTAATTTTATTTTATTTAGTTAGAGATACAGCACTGAAACAGGCCCTTCGGCCCATCGAGTCTGTGCCGACCAAGAACCACCCATTTATACTAACCGTACAGTAATCCCATATTCCCTACCACCTACCTACACTAGGAGCAATTTACAATGGCCAATTTACCTATCACCTGCAAGTCTTTGGTGGTGGGAGGAAACCGGAGCACCTGGCGAAAACCCACGCGGTCACAGGGAGAATCAATAACTGCTTTGAGGAGGGATGATATGCTAAATGAATCATCAAACGAGGCCATATGGGTGGAGCTCAGAAATAAAAAAGGGGCAGCCACACTACTAGGAGTGTAGTATTGACCCCCAAATAGTGAGAGGGAGATAGAAGAACAAATATGTAGGCAAATGTCTGAGTGCAGTAACTATAGGGCAATAATAGTTGGGGATTTCAACTATCCCAATATCAACCGGGATACAAACAGTGTGAAGGGCACAGAGGGGACGAAATTCTTGAACTGCATTCAAGAGAACTTTTTTAGCCAGCATATAACAAACCCAACAAGAGGGGGTGCAATTCTAGATTTAGTCTTTGGTAATGAAGCTGGACAGTGGATGAAGTAAGAGTGGGTGACCATTTCGGAGATAGTGACCATAATACAGTTAGTTTTAGCATAATCATGGAAAAGGACAAAGGTAAAATAGGAACAAAGGTTCTAAATTGGGGGAAGGCAAATTTTACGAAACTGAGAGGTGACCTGGTGAAAGTGGACTGGATGCAGCTACTTGAAGGAAAATCTGTGGCAAACCAGTGGGAGGCATTCAAAAGCGAGATACTACAGGCACAGTGTAGGCATGTCCCCACAAAGATTAAGGGTGGTACTGCCAAATCTAGAACCCCCTGGTTATCAAGAAGCTTACAAGGTAAGTTAAAGCAGAAAAGGAAAGCTTATAATGATCACAAATATCTTAATATTTTAGAAAGCCTAGAGGAGTACAGCAAGTGAAGTAAAAAAAAAAATTAGAAAAGCAAAGTGAGGACATGAAAAATTATTGGCAGATAAAATCAAGGAAAACCCAAAGATGTTTTATCAGTACATTCAGAGCAAGAGGATAACAAAGGAAAGGGTAGGGCCTATCAGAGATGTACAAGGGAACTTATGCGTGGATGCAGAAGATGTGGGCAGGGTTCTTAATGAGTTTTTTTGTCTCCGTCTTCACAAAGGAGAGGGTTGATGCATACATTGTAGTTAAAGAGGAGAAGTGTGAAATATTAGATACTGATACGACCAGGTGAGAAGGGATCTAGGGGTTCCCTCTCAACCTTTGCCTGGTTTAACCATAACAGGGTTTAATTTTACAACACCGTGTTTTTAGCTCTCCCTTAGTTCACTGTTCCAATTGTAAGGCAAAGACATGAAACAGGTTTCCTTAGATTTAAACAAGAAAGGTAGAAGTTTATTAATCTTAAACTCGAATCTGGTTAACGACTACGAATATGCGACGCGACCACGCTAGCATGCATACGCGGTAAACACACACGTAGATAGAGACAGAAAAAGTAGAAGGAATAAAGGGGAAAAGTTTGAGGCAATATCTGGTAGTTACAGCCTTTTAAGTTCAATGTGGAGTCTTTGATTGCTGGTAAGTTTTGCAATTCGTTGGGGCCCAGTTCATGCTTCAACTTGTTTTTCTCTCTTGAGGTTTACATGTCTTCCGTGGGTCCTGTGGCTTGGGAGAAAGCGAGAGAGAGAGACAGCCAGGCGAGAGACTTGCTTGTTCCAGCTTCAGTTGCACACTGCCTCCCGAATTCAAACTGTCCCGTGGCTAGTTCAAAAAACCTGGGGACCAGCCAATTGGTCATGTGACCAGCTGGTTTAACCAGTCCTGCCTCTGTGCATTGTATCATCGTAGCAGGGCCTGGAATGTGCTTCCTTACACCTTTAATGTCTGGTGATCAAATTCCATTTGGGTTAATTGAAGCAGAGAATAGTCCTTTGTCTCCACAAGCAGCATCTCTTAGTATGTAAATGCCCTTCCAGCCCAATATCTGGTGATCTTTAAACAAGTCATTTCTTCACCCCAGCAACAGTTTAAAATCAATGTTCATATGACAAAATTAATATGCCTCATTCTTGGCAGGTGGGGGTCTGCATGACACCTCGACACCCAGCGGAATGAAAAGCAATTTTATTTTTTAAAAAGCATTTTATTAAAAGGGACCAGAGAGAAGATAAGGACAGGAAAACACACATGCATCTCTCGCATTCATTCAGAGCCCTAACAATTGTTACAGCCTATCTTTTCTGGGCAGCAGTGCTGTTTTAAACGGCCCTTTTTGACCTCCCAATAAACATGTGGTTTTTGGGAAGTTTTTCAGTTTTTGTTCTTGAGGTCTGCAGGGTGAGGATTAGGTTTAATTAGCCCTAGTTTGGTGTTCGGCTCAGGGGCGGCAGCTGTGGACAGTTCCACTCTGAACTCTCTTTCAGTGCTTTGATGAGACATGCAAGGGCTTTTCACCTCGGGGAATGGCAGGTTCCCTTTTCACCTGACTGAGGGCAGATTCTTTGCTAATCTTCCCTTTGTCCCAGAGGACACTCCTGCTTGCAGGTATTTGTCCAGATTCTACTGCAATCCCCTGCAGCACTTCAACTAGGTGAGGCATCACCCTCACAGTTTCTCTGCCCTCTTGACTTTTTTTGTCACTCCACGTTCCTGTAAATGCTGTTAGCAACTCTGGTGTGGTGCTTCTAGTGTCTGCATTTACATAGGAGGATGTGGGCTCTAATTTTTCAAACATTTTGGGGTTGGCTGACCAGACAGTAGGGGTTTTCATCCGGGATTCTTCCCAGACTTCCTTTAACCTGCCCTTTTGGTACCTTTTCCCTCTTTCTTTTCTAACCTTTTGCCAGCCTTGTGCCTGCCTGTCCCCTTTTGTTCTCGGCAGGGGTCCCTTACAGTTCACCAGTCCTCTGCTGGAGGGTCCTCCAAATACTGATACAGGACTTAGGGGTGCAGATTTCACTATAGGTTGGGGTTTCCCCTCAACCTGGTGCATGTAACCAATCCTACAGTACTCCACCACATCTTTGTGGAGTTTTGGCCAATCAAACTGCTGTCTTATGCGGCCTTTGGTTTTTCATATACCGACATGTACAACCGAGTGTATCAGGCCTGTGTCCTCAGCACCTTGCTCTACGGCAGCGAGGCCTGGACAACGTATGCCAGCCAAGAGCGACGTCTCAATTCATTCCATCTTCGCTGCCTTCGGAGAATACTTGGCATCAGGTGGCAGGACTATATCTCCAACACAGAAGTCCTTGAAGCGGCCAACATCCCCAGCTTATACACACTACTGAGTCAGCGGCGCTTGAGATGGCTTGGCCATGTGAGCCGCATGGAAGATGGCAGGATCCCCAAAGACACATTGTACAGCGAGCTCGCCACTGGTATCAGACCCACCGGCCGTCCATGTCTCCGTTATAAAGACGTCTGCAAACGCGACATGAAATCGTGTGACATTGATCACAAGTCGTGGGAGTCAGTTGCCAGCATTCGCCAGAGCTGGCGGGCAGCCATAAAGACAGGGCTAAATTGTGGCGAGTCGAAGAGACTTAGTAGTTGGCAGGAAAAAAGACAGAGGCGCAAGGGGAGAGCCAACTGTGCAACAGCCCCAACAAACAAATTTCTCTGCAGCACCTGTGGAAGAGCCTGTTACTCCAGAATTGGCCTTTATAGCCACTCCAGGCGCTGCTTCACAAACCACTGACCACCTCCAGGCGCGTATCCATTGTCTCTCGAGATAAGGAGGCCCAAAAGAAAAGAAGATGTACAACCACTGTAATCTCATGGGCCATTCTTACTATTTCTCTCCGGTACCTCTGCGGCACCAATTACTGGTGAACCACTGTTCGCTCCTTGCTCTCAGGTCTGTGAGGAGAACTCCACTTCCTCATCAGTACTTCATTCTTTAAATATCAGCAATCAGGGACTCGCTCTGCTTCAATTTCAGCTTGGGCAGCCTGTGCTAACTCTTGCAAGACTGGGTCAGCTCGCTGAGCTTCAGCTAGGGAAAATCCATTTAATTCATTCCCTGGCTCTTCGAACTTGCCAAAGAAAATCTCAGACAGACAGACCTCATGGTCATCTGCCTGCAGTGCCAATGCAGTCTCCTCTGGGGGAGCTGGTGTGATTCATTTACACATTCAGGAAACTGCAGAAGACCGTCTCCTGCCACTGCCCTGTTTCTTTGACCTCCTGTGGTCTCTCTTTCACTACTGGGGAAGCTACCACCTTCATCCCAGCCAGATCATGACCTAGGAGTAGGTCAACCCCGTCCATAGGCAAACTAGGGACAATCCCTATGGCCACCGATCCCGAAACTAGGTCGCACTCCAAGTGCACCTGGTGTAAAGGTACAGGCATATGCCGCCCTCCAATACCATTCAGCACCATTTAGGTATTTACTTCACTCCCTGCGTGAAAGGTCAGGCCTTTTCCCAGTAAAAGGGATCTAGAGGCCTGTGTCCCTGAGAATTAATATGGGCTTGCTTGCCCCACTTGAGGGGTATGGGGTTACTCTCCTTTCAGACACAAAATCCTGATAACCTTTAGGAATCCTATTAAATTGTTCTGCTGTGCTTTCCATCAGGGTCCTGTCTTCACTGAGTGGGTGTGCCCTGATTAATCCTACAGGTTTTCCCTTTAGTTTCCAGCTGGAAGCACACAGGTCTCTGGGTTACACTCATGCTTACTGCACCGTTTTGGCTGGAGGAGGGCCCCATGTTCTCCTGCTTTTCTTTCCCTTCCAGGACTGCTTGTGGGGATTAGAGGGGACATGAGGAAAAACATTTTCACCCAGAGGGTAGTGAGTGTCTGGAATTCGCTGCCAGGAATGGTGGTGGAGGTAGAAATCCTTGATTCTTTGAAAACATAACTGGACAAGTACTTGAAGTGCTGTAACCTGCAAGGTTATGGACCAGGTGCTGGAAGGTGCGATTAGATTGGATGGCTAGTTTTTTTGGCTGGCACGGACATGATGGGCTGAACGGCCTCCTTCTGTGCCGTAATTGTTCTATGCTTCAATGAGAATTATTTCCCAAAGGTTCCCATACTTTTTTTTTATTCATTCATGGGATTATGTGCATTGCTGGCGAGGCCAGAATTTATTGCCCATCCCTAATTGCCCTTGAGAAGGTGGTGGTGAGCTGCCCTCTTGAACCGCTGCAGTCCATGTGGGGTAGGTACACCCACAGTGCTGTTAGGAAGGGAGTTCCAGGATTTTGACCCAGCAACAGGAACAGCAATATACTTCCAAGTCAGGATTGTGTGTGCTTGGAGGGGAACTTGTAGGTCGTGGTGTTCCCATGCATCTGCTGCCCTTGTCCTTCTGGGTGGCTGCCCTTGTCCTTCTGGGTGGTAGAGGTCATGGATTTGAAAGGTGCTGTCTAAGGAGCCTTAGTGCGTTGCTGCAGTGCATCTTGTAGATGGTACACACTGCTGCCACACTGCACCGGTGGTGGAGGGAGTGAATGTTTGTGGATGGGGTGCCAATCAAGTGCTGCTTTATCCTGGATGGTGTTGAGCTTCTTGAGTGTTGTTGGAGCTGCACCCATCCAGGCAAGTGGACAGTATTCCATCTCACTCCTGACTTGTGCCTTGTAGATGGTGCACAGGCTTTGGGGAGTCAGGAGGTCAGTTACTCGCTGCAGACTTCCCAGTCCCTGACCTGCTCTTGTAGCCGCAGCATTTATGTGGCTGGTCCAGTTCAGTGTCTGGTCAATAGAGGGGGATTCGGTGATCGTAATGCCATTGAATGTCAGGAGCAGATGGATTCTCTCCTGTTTAAGATAGTCATTGCCTGGCACTTGTGTGGTGTGAATGTTACTTGCCACTTATCAGCCCAAGCCTGGATATTGTCCAGGTCTTGCTGCATTTCTACACTGACTGCTTCAGTATCTGAGGAGTCGCAAATGGTGCTGAACATTGTGCAATCATCAGCAAATATCCCCATTTCTGATCTTATGATTGAAGGAAGGTCATTGATGAAGCAGCTGCAGATGGTTGGGTCCAGGACACTACTCTGAGGATCTCCTGCTGTGATGTCCTGGAGCTGAGTTGATTGCCCTCCAACAACCACAACCACCTTCCTTTGCGCTAGATACGACTCCAACCAACAGAGAGTTTTCCCCCTAATTCCCATTGACCTCAGTTTTGCTTGGGCTCCTTGATGCCATACTCAGTCAAATGCTGCCTTGATGTCAAGGGCAGGCACTCTCACCTCACCTCTTGAGTTCAGCTCTTTTGTCCATGTTTGAATCAATGCTGTAATGAGGTCAGGAGCTGAGACGCCCTGGCGGAACCCAAACTGAGGGTCAGTGAGCAGTTTATTGCTGAGCAAGTGCCACTTGATAGCACTGTCGATGACTCCTTCCATCGCTTTCAAGATGATCGAGAGTAGACTGATGGGGCGGTAATTGGCTGGGTTGGACTTGTCCTGATTTTTGTGTATAGGACATACCTGGGCAATTTTCCACATTGGCACATGGATGCCAGTGTTGTAGCTGTACTGGAACAGCTTGACTCTGGGCGCGGCAAGTTCTGGAGCACATGGTCTTCTGTACTATTGTTGGAACGTTGTCACGGCCCATAGCCGTTGCAGTATCCAGTGCCTTCAGTCATTTCTTTATATCACATGGAGTGAATTGAATTGACTGAAGACTGGCATCTGTGATGCTGGGGACTTCAGGAGGAGGCAGAGATAGATCACCCACTCGGCACTTCTGGCTGAAGATTGTTGGAAATGCTTCAGCCTTATATTTTGCACTGATGTGCTGGGCTCCCCCATCATTGAGGTTGGGGATATTTGTGGAGCCACCTCCTCCAGTTAGTTGTTTAATTGTCCATCACCATTCATGGCTGGATGTGACAGGACTGTCGAGCTTAGATCTGATCCGTTGGTTATGGGATCGCTTGGTTCTATTGCATGTTGCTTATGCTGTTTGGCACGCAAGTAGTCCTGGGATGTAGCTTCACCAGGTTGACACCTGATTTTGAGGTATGTCTGGTGCTGCTGCTGGCATGCCCTCCTGCACTCTTCATGGAAGCAGGGTTAGTCCTCCAGCTTGATGGTAATAGTAGAGTAGGAGATATGCCAGGCCATGAGGTGACAGATTGTAGTTGAGTACTGTTCTGTTGCTGCTGATGGCCCACAGCGCCTCATGGATGCCCAGTTTTACATTGCTAGATCTGTTTGAAATCTATCCCAATTAGCACGGTGGTAGTGCCACACAACACGATGGAGGGTGTCCTCAATGTGAAGACGGGACTTTGTCTCCCCAAGGACTATGTGGTGGACACTCCAACCAATACTGTCATGGACACATGTATCTGTGGCAAGCAGATTGGTGAGGTCGAGGTCAAGTGTATTTTTCCCTCTTGTTGGTTCCCTCATTACCTGCCGCAGACCCAATCTAGCAGCTATGTCCTTTAGGAATCGGCCAGTTCAGTCAGTAGTGGTACTACCAAGCCACTCTTGTTGATGGACATTGAAGTCCCCCACCCAAAGTACATTCTGCGCTCTTGCCACCCTCAGTACTTCGTCCAAGTGCTGTTCAACATGGAGGAGTACTGATTCATCAGCTGAGGGTGGGTGGGATTGGGGGGGGCGGTGGTGCAGTACGTGGTAATTAGCAGGAGGTTTTCTTGCCCATATTTGACCTAATGCCATGAGACTTCTTGGGGTCTGGTGTTGATGTTGAGGACTCCCAGGACAACTACCTCTGACTGTATGCCACTGTGCTGCCACCTGTGCTGGTTCTGTCCTGCTGGTGAGTCAGGACATACCCGGGCATGGTGATGGCAGTGTCTGGGACATTGTAAGGTATGATTCGGTGAGTATGACTATGTCAGGCCGTTGGTTGACTAGTCTGTAGGACAGCTCTCCCAACTTTGACACAAGCCCCCAGATTACTCAGGAGGACTTTGCAGGGTCGACCAGGCTGGGTTTGCCGTGGTCGTTTCCGGTGCCTAGGTCGATGCCGGGTGATTCGTCCGGTTTCATTCCTTAATACAAACAAGAAATGCTGGAAACACTCAGCAGGTCTGGCAGCATCTGTGGAGAGAGAAGCAGAGTTAACATTTCAGGTCAGTGACCCTTCTTCAGAACTCCGTTCTGCGCACCCCCCGCCCCCCCACCCGCATTCAGCTGATGAATTAGTAGTCCTCCATGTTGAACAGCACTTGGACGAAGTACTGAGGGTAGCAAGAGCGCAGAATGTACTTTGGGTGCGGGACTTCAATGTCCATCAACAAGAGTGGCTTGGTGGTACCACTACTGACTGAACTAGCCGATTCCTAAAGGACATAGCTGCTAGATTGGTTCTGCGGCGGGTAGTGAGGGAACCAACAAGAGGGAAAAATACACTTGACCCCGACCTCACCAATCAGCCTGCCACAGATACATGTGTCCATGACAGTATTGGTTGGAGTGACCACCACACAGTCCTGAAATTTCTGCCAGTAAGCTTTAGGAACTAAGTCACAAGCAGCAAGAATAGCCTTTTTTGCCATCTCATAATCTGCAGAAGCCTCCTCAGAAAGCATGGCATAAACTTCATGAATTCTGCCCATCAACCTAACCTGCTTTGCATAAGCAGTGTCCAGCTTTCCTTTGACCACTTCATCTGTTTGGCTATCTTTTCAAAAGAAATGAAAAATGTATCTATGACCCTTACCTCAAACTTTGGGAGTGCTTGCATACATTTAAACAGCTCTCCACTGGGTCTTGGACTGGAGTCGGATCTTTCCTCACCAGAAATTTCCTTGGAGTCAAGGCCACACTTTTGTCTTAGTTACAGCATTTTTAATTCACATTCCCTTCCTTCTCTTTCTCTTTCTCTTTTCCTCAAGTTCAAGTTTTTTCTTTGTCAGTTCTCTTTCAAGCTCAAGTTTTTTTTATTGCCAATTGCAACTGAATCCTCGCCAATTCAACTGAACTACCAACTGGATAACCATTTCAAATGCTGTGCTATTAGTTCAATGATTTCTGTTTTCTTAACTCCTGGTTTTAACTCTAACTCCAATTTTGCTGCCAATGCTATTATCTGAACCTTGGTTAAGTTTCTCAAATCACTTAGGGGATAGTTCCTCCTTCTCAGAAAGTTTGTAGCCACTGACAAAGACATTCCGTTAGTGTAAACTTTAATCCAAAGCACAAGAAACCTGTTTTTTTCCTTTTCACTTTTCAATTATTATTACCCCACTTATCATTGCACGTCGTCAGCTTTGGGTTATCACGCACAGAGCCCCCAGTTTTTTTCTGTGACCGAGGTGGGAGGAGTGCACTGTCCTTTCTGGTTCCGCTTCTTCACAGGTCACAACGTATAATTAAGTGTTTACCTAGTTACCGATACGGTCAATCATCTACTCTACTTTTTATTCCTGAATAAATACACCAAGTAGGTTTCTTTAATAAACAACAAAATTATCAATTTATTATAAAACAAGACTTAATCAGTAATGAAGCAAAGTATTAACACATACAGTGAAATATGAAAGTTCCCTTTTTACCTTAGCCCCTCACACACTCCTCCTGGTTAACCGAAAAATAAAGAGATATTCTCTGCAGAGCTCTTTCACAAAATAAAAACAAGTAAAAGAGTACTTTGTGCAATTACTTGTTAACTCTTGAAGAAAATGGATGAGATGGCATACTGTCTGACATACAAGTACATGTAGACGGATCACTGGGATCTTTTCCAGAGCAGTTCTTTTCAGGTAGCATTGAGAATTAATCTGGCAAGTTTTCCAGGAGCTCCTCAGGAGAAACGCAGCATTTCACAGAGATAAGAGGCAAGAGACAAGCTGGGTATTTCTCTCTCGGTAGGTTGATCTCCAACTGCTTTCAAACACAATTCACTTCCCAACTGGACCAAAACAATATCTCAGAAGCAAAACCAAACAGCAAGTGTCACCTGTCAAGAATGAGGCACATTTGTTTTGCCACATGAACATTGATTTTTAAACTGTTACTGGAGTAAATAAAGAACTTGTTTTTAAAAAAAAAACACCAGACCCTTGACTGGAAAGACATTTGCAAAGTAACAGACAGTACTTGGAAAGGACAAAGGGGCCACTCCCTGCTCCAATTTAATCCACAATGGACTTTTGATTACCAGACATTGAAGGTGGAGAAGCTAGCATTCCAGGTTAACTGCCAAGATGGCCGAATAGACAAACAGACATGGTCAGACCAGTTTAATCACATGACTCATTGGCTGTTGGAGTTTTTTTGAATTTGAACTTGCCACCGAGTTTTTAACTCAGAAAGCTGTTTGCTCCTGAACGGAAAAGACCTCTTTCCTGTCTGCTCCCATCTCTTTCCCATGGAACTGAAGACCCATTGAAGACACATGAACCCCAAGAGAGAAAAGTCTACTATAGTGAACAAGTTTTAAGAAGAATACTGGATCCCAACGAAAAGCAAGACCATATCTTCAATCAAGGACTCTACAGTGAGCTAGAAGCACAGTCACAAACCCTCTTCAGAGATTGCCTCAAACTTTTTCATTTTATTTTTCTTCTCTTTTCTGTCCCTATTTGCATGTGTGTATCGCATGTGCATGCTAGCATGGGCGCGTCGTATATCCGTAGGCGTTAACCGAATTAGAGTTAACCTGAGAACACCTGGTGTGCTGGTTTCTTTGCCTTATAATGGGAAAGCAGTGAATAAGTATTCACCAAGGGGAAGCTCAAAACACCAGTGTGTTTAAAAACAAAACCCTGTTACAGTAAGTCCAGGTGAAGGCTAAAAAGGACCCCCGGACACCTTTCTCACCTGGTCGTAACACAAGTCAAAACCTCATGACCCTCATAAATGGTGACATGTCACTTCTCTGTAAACATCTCCCCCAAGTCACCAAGGTTTCTGTTGTTTATTGAGCTTAAGGTATGTGGCTTCCAATAAAGGTTGTTTTCAAACAAGACCTCAAGTGTCCTTCCAGTGACCTCTTTTAAAAAACAAAGTCCAACATCTATGCAGTTACTTCAGTTCTCCAATGAATCCATCTCCACACTCAAACATACGAATCCTAAAAAAAAAACACCTTCATAACAATACAATTTTAATTACAACTTTACCTGTGTGCTTGGTTTGAGACACATGGTCACTTGTTTCATGTGAGATTTTGCAACTGCAACAACAGCTTGCATTTATATGGCACCATTAACATAGTGAAATGTCCCAAGGAACGTCGCAGGCATGTTATCAGACAAAATTGGATACCAAGCGACATGAGATAATAGGACAGATGACTAAAAGCTTGATCAAAGAAGTAAGATTTAAGGAACATCTTAAAGGAGGAGAGAGAGTTAGAGAGGTTGAGGGTGGGAAATCCAGAGCTTGGGTCCTAGGAAGCTGAAGGCATGGCCTTTAATGCTGGAGCTATGAAAACCAGACATACGCAAGAGGCTAAAACTTGAAATGCCAGAGATTTCACAGTGTTGTGGGGCTTGAGGAAGTTACAGCAATTGGGAGGGGGGGGGGGGGCGGGGGTGGGGTGCGGTGAGGATATGGAGGAAACTGAGGAGAATTTTAAAATAGAGGTGTTGTCTGAGTGAGAGCAATGGAGATAAGGCTATCTCTGATCACTTCCTTACATCACTCTCTAACCACATCTCCCTTCCATGCCCCAACTCTACCTCCTCCTGTATCCACCCCTGAAAAAACTATCCCCCAATTCACTTACAATGGCAATTTCAAAATCCCAACTGTCTAGCCTTTGGCCCTCCGTTCACCACAACATTTCTGCAGCTACTGATTTGCTCAACCATGCCCTTAGTTCCACCTTTGATGTTCTTGTCCCCAGTAAAGCCATTACTCTGTCACCCTGGCTATTCTCCCTGGTGTGGCCCTCATCTCTGCTGCCTTAAGTCCAACGGGTGGAAACTTAAAAGGATATGGTGGATAACTAGTTTAGCCATTCACCGCCAGGTCTGGCTGAACCACATAAAACACTATTGAGTCCTGCTCTCATCTGCTAAAACTGCTCACTATTCCAGGATCATTCCGAAATGCAGAGATAACCCCCGGCTTCTTTCCTCTATTGCAAACCGTCTTCTTAAACTCCTGTCCCCTTGTCTCCACCACCTTCCCCTCCAACAATAAATGCGAGGAGCTCATGGAGTTCTTTGTCACTAAGATCAAGTGCATCAGATCAGCTGCTTCTGCTGCTTCCCTCCCTTTCACCAGCCTACCCGGCCAAACTTCCTCTAATGTTGCCCCCTACCCTTGCCCTGAACTCACATCTTTCTGTAGTTTCTTTCCTGTCTCCAGAGCTCATCTTGTCCATAAGACCCACCTCCTGCTCCCTTGACACTTCCCAAGTAAACTGTTAACCACCCAACTTCTGCTCCTGGCCACTGTGTTACCCAATATGCTTAACTGTTCTCTCTCTTCAGGCGTTGTCCCTCTCACCTTTTTAAATCCGCCCTCATCACCTCTCTCGAAAAACCAACCCTTGATCCCACCATCCTTGCAAACTATCACCTGAAGTCCAGTTCCGAAGAAGGGTCACTGACCCGAAACGTTAACTCTGCTTCTCTTTCCACAGATGCTGCCAGACCTGCTGAGTGAATCCAGCATTTCTTGTTTTTGTACCTGAAGTCCAACCTCGCTTTCCTTTCCAAAGTTGTTGTGACCCAAATCTGTGCTCATCTTTCCCGGAACTCCATGTATGAATCCCTCCAGTCGCCTTTCCGCTCTGTCACAGCACAATAAGGGCTCTTATTAAAGTCACCAATGACATCCTATGTAACTGTGACAATGGTGAACTATCCCTCCTGATCCTTCTTGACCTGTCTGCAGCCTTTGAAATGGTTGGCCACACCAATCTGCTTCAATGCCTCTACACCGTCGTCCAGCTAGGTGGAACTGCACTCACCTTGCTCCATTCTTATCTATCTAATTGTAGCTAGATTATCACCTGGTAACGGCTTCTCTTCCCACTCCTGCACTGCTACCTCTGGTGTCACCCAAGGATCTATCCTTGCCCCCCCACCCCCCCCTCCTATTTTCTCATTTACATGCTGCCCCTCGGTGACATTATTCAAAAGCACAGCATTCGTTTTCACATGTATGCTGACGACACCCAGCTCTATCTCACCACCACCTCTCTCAACTCCTCCACTGTTGCTTAAATTATAAGACTGCTTATTGGGTATCCATTGCAGGATGAGCAGAAATGTCCTCCAGTTAACTACTGGGAAGACTGAAGCTATTGTCTTCGGCTCCTACTCCAAACTCCATTCCCTAGCTACTGACTCCATCCCTCTCCCTGGCCACTGTCTGAGACTAAACCAGTCTGTTCACAACCTTGTTGTCATATTTGACCCTGAGATGAGCCTCTAACCACATATTTGTGTTATCACGAAGACCACCTATTTCCACCTCCATAATATCATGCCAACTTAGCCCCTGTCTCAGCTCATCTGATGCTGAAACCCTAATTCATGCCTTTGGTACCTCCAGACTTGAAAATTCCAACACACTCCTGGTTGGGCTCCCATGTTCTCCCCTCCGTAAGCTTGAGGTCATCCAAAACTCTCCTGCCCATGTCCTTGCTTGCAGCAGGTCCAGTTCAGCTATGACCCCTGTGCTTACTGACCTATGTTGGCTCCTGGTCAAACAACACCTCAATTTTAAAATTCTTATTCTTTTCAAATCCCTCCATGGCCTGGCCTCTCCCTATCTCTGTAATCTCCTCCAGCCCTACAGATTTCCAAGATACCTGTGCTCATTTAATTCAGACCTCTTGGGCATCCCTGATTTTCATTGCTTCACCATTGGTGGCTGCGTCTTCAGCTGCCTGGGCCCGAAGTCCTGGAATTCTCTCCGTAAAGCTCTCTGACACTTTGACTCTCTACTTCTCTTTCTTCCTTTAAGACACTCCTTAAATTCTACCTTTAACCACGTTTTCAGCCATCTACCCTAAATTTATCTTATGTGGCTTGGTGTCTACTTTTGCTTATGCTTTTGCCATCTGTGAAGTGCCTTGGGGCATTTTGTTGCCTTAAAGGTGCTATATAAATATAAATTGTTGTTGTAGATCACTGATCACATGGTGATGGGTGAATGGGACTTGGTGCAAGATAGGATACAGGCAGCAGAGGTTTGGATGAACTCAACTTTACGGGAGTGGGCTGCTGGCCAGGAGAGCATTTGAATAGTTGAATCTGGAGGTAATGAAGGCATGGATTAAGGTTTCAGCAGCAGATGAGCTGAGGCAAGGGTAGAGACGGGTGATGTTACAGAGGTGGAGTAGACAATCTTGCTCTTGGAGAGGATATTGGGTTGGAAGCTCAGCTCAGCATCAATAGGATGCTGCGTTTGCAAATGGTCAGGTATAACTTCAGCCAGTGGCCAGGGAGAGGGATGGAGTTGGTGACGAGGCAATAGCGGTCTTCCCGCTGTTTAATTGGAAGAAATTTCTGCTCATTTATTACTGGATATCAAGCAAGCAGCATGACACATGGGGTGGAATCTTAGTAAAACAGAAATGCATGCAGCAGGGGGGTCCGTACAGGTCGGAAGACATTTGTAATTGAAGCAGGTTTTTCCGTGGATCTTTAACTCAGTCTCAACGTTCGCATCCCATTTCCACATTCCCTGACGATTGACAGAGGATGGCGGGATTACGTGCCGCATTTGTCAAAGGAAGGATTTTAAACGGAAGGGTCTGAATGGCTACCTAAACATTGATTCCTGAGGCTTCAGCAAATACAGGAATGGAAAGGAGTCCTGGGAATGCTGCCCCCTCGCCCCTCCTCCAACCACTTGCCGGGTCTCTGACTCTTATGTGGAGATCTTGCTGTGGGATCTGAGGGACTGAAGTGAGGTGATGTTTCCGACCGACAGGAGGAAGAGCCCAGCCTCTTCAACCAAGCAGGCATGGACAGAAGTGATCCAACGGCACTTTTTGGGGCTTTAACACTGCCATACCCCGGCGCCCTCAAACACTGCACCCGAATCTTTTCCCCCCACCTTGGCAATTAAGATTCTACCCATGGAGTTATTTGAAACTCCTATTCAATTTGAACTGCTGACATTTTCAATGTATGTTTGTAGTAAACAGCTTTATTGGATTTTGAGATGCATTTAAATTTCCTTTGTTCCTAATCAAACTTCAGACTGTTTGAGGGTATTTTGAGGACTGTGCTCCTAGACGACCAGTCCTTCTAAGATCGTCAAATGAAAGAGGGGAGGCTCCTGTGGACACTAGCAGAATTTTGTGAAGCATCTTGCATTAATCTTATTTTTCACCAAAGTATTTCTGAAGGATCACATACCCGTATTCAAGAAAGAATTCTAACTTCAGTTAAAACAGTGCCAATTTCTGCTTTTTCCTTGTTATTGGCGATCTCCTGCTTTAAATAAAACTGTTTTGTAGGTTTTGGCCCACAACACGGTCTGACAGTGTGTTTATTTTCAGGAGACTAGCAGATCATGAAGGGGCTTGGGATCAATCCAGTAAACTGAACATGTTAATAAAGGCTTTTGTTCAATTTCTAGGCATCTAACATTGTCATATAATGCTTATATAAAGTCACAATCAAGCTCATAGAGAGCTAAGGCTCACTTATGGCAATGGTCTTTAGAATTGAGCGCAAGGAAAATATAGGAGTTGAAAGCCAAAAGTATAACACTGAAAAGTTCTATTTGTTGCACATGCAAGAATTTTCACTTTAAGCACCACCTTGTATGGTTCCTTGGTCTCTACTGAATTAGCTGATGTCTGCCAGGTTGGCAGTGGGGAAAATACAAGTCCTAATCTGTGGCGGGGAAGAAATCAATTTGATTTGCTACATCTCATTGCTATTCACTGACATACATGGAAAGTCAGCACATGCATCAGCTGAATTGCTTTACTAACCGTGATGTTAATTACATGACATCACTAAAACTGTAATATTTTCTCAAATTAACCTGCTTCTGACAAAGTCAAAAGCTACATACATTCTGTAGAATATCTGGAAATTAGAATTGATGTCAGGCCCTGCGTATATGACAAGAACACCTAGTCTACCTCATCACCATTTCCTATGTTGTCAGAATGCTTGCCTGGCATCCAGTCCTGGATGACCGGCAATTTCCGCCAAGGAATCACTGGAAAGACAAAAGTTATTGCCTTTGGCCCCTACAACAAACAAACTGCCACCGATTCTATCGCTGTCCCTGACCACTATCTCAGACTGAACCTTGGTGTCTTAATTGGCACTGAGCTGAGCTTCTGCTCTAATAACCTGTCCATCACAAAGACTGCCTCCTTAATGTTTTGCTTATACACCTGTGTCTCAGTTTATCTATTACTGAAACCCTCAACCATCTTTTGTTATATGAACATACGAATTAGGAGCAGAGAAGTAGGCCATTTGGCCCCTCAAGCCTGCTCCGCCACTTCAATATGATCATGGCTGATCTGTTTCTGACTTGAATTCCACACTCCCATCTACCCCTGATAACCCTTGATTCCCTTGCCTAACAAGAATCTAACTACCTCTACCTTAAAAAGATTCAATGACCCCGCCTCCACCACCTTCTGAGGCAGAGAGTTCCAAAGTCGCACAACCCTCTGAGAGAAAAAAATTCTCCTCATCTCTCTCCTAAAAGAACAACTCCTAATTTTAAAACAGTGTCCCCTAGTTCTGGACTCACCCACAAGAGGAAACATCCTCTCCACATCCACCTTGTCAAGATCGTTCAGGATCTTAAAAACTTCAATCAAGTCTCCCCTCACTCTTCTAAACTCCAGTGAAAATAAGCCCAGTCTGTCCAACCTTTCCTCATAACACAACTCGCTCATTCCAGGTATCAATCTAGTAAACCTCCTCTGAACTGCCTCCGACGCATTTACATCCTCTCTTAAATAAGGAGACCAAAACTTTGCACAAACTTGAGCTCATCCAAAATTCTTACCTGCACCAAGTTCCACTCACTCATTATCCCTGTGTTCGCTAATCTACGTTGGCTCCCAGTGTACCAGTACTTCAATTTTTAAAATTCTCATCCTAGTGTTCAAATCCCTGCATAGAATCACCTCTCGCTATCTCTTTAGCCTCCTCCAGCCGTAGAACCCTCCAACAGCAGTGTATTCCACCAACTCCAGTCTCCTGTGCGCATCCCAACTCCCTTTGTGGCCACCATTGGTGGCCATGCCTTCAGCCATTTAGATCTTAAGCTCTGTACTTTCCTCCTTAAACCTCTCCATCTCTCTACCAATCTCTCCTCCAAGAGGTGTCCAGTTTTGTCTGATTACATACCTGTGAAGCACTTTGGGATATTTTCCCAAGCATGATGCTGTTGTAATTTTAAATGCTTATGATATAATGTTTCAGGTTTGGTGCTTATTGTCTTATAATAAAACATGTCTGCTTTAATACAGTATTACAGTTTTACTAATTACATTAATGTTTTTATTCGTTCATGGGATATGGGCATCGCTGGGAAGGCCATTATTTATTGCCCATCCCAATTACCATTGAGAAGATGATGCTGAGCTGCCTTCTTGAACCACTGCAGTCTGTTTGGTGTAGGTATGCCCACACTGCTCTTAGAGGGAGTTTCAGGGTTTTAACCCAGCAACTATGTAGGGATGGTGATATATTTCAAAGTTGTGTGACTTGGAGGGGAGCTTTGCAGGTGGTGGTGTTCCTATGGGCTTGCTGCCCTAGTTCTAGGTGAAATTGGCTGTGGGTTTGGAAGTTGCTGTTGAAGAAGCCTTGGTGAGTTGCTGCGATGCATCTTGGAAATGGTACACACTTTGAACCCATAATGTCCCAGTGGTGGAGGGAGTGAATATTTAAAGTGATGGATGTGGTGCCGTTTAAGTGGACGGCTTTGTCCTGGATAGTATAAGCTTCTTGAGTGTTGTTGGAGCTGCACATATCCAGACCAGTGGACAGTATTCCATCACGCTTCTGACATGTGTCTTGTAGATGATGGGCAGGCTTTGGGGAGTCGGGAGGTGAGTTACTCTCTGCAGAATACCCAGCCTCTGACCTGCTCTTGTAGCCACTATGTTTATATTGTATTTAATTTCCATCAGCATATGGAAAATGTACATTTATATATGTATAGTACAACTTAGTCTGTTTTTATTTTATTTTTAGCTGTCAAGTGCACAGAGCAATTTGGGCCTATTGAGAGTGATCTGTAAAGGTAAGTATATTTATTGTTTTGGATTGACAATAACATTGTTTTGTAGTATTGATTTTCTCTCATTCTGAGATCTGTGTATTTTGATTAAAGAGATGTGAGTCAGGAAGGTCTAAATGCCTGTCTGTTTCTGTACAACAAGAGCACCAAACTGTATTCAACAGAACAAGTGATCAGAATAGATATAACTTTTTTTTTTTAAAAGGCTGATTCCTACTTTCTGAATTGCCAGATGTGTATTGAAGCCTTTTTTGCAGATTATAGCAGTTCATTTTATATTCAATAATGTGGTTCAACTTGTGATCAGTAAATATGTCACTTGCTTCCAATAAGATGTCCATAGAATCGTAGAGTGATACAGCACAGAAGGAGGCCATTTGACCCATCA
The DNA here is from genome assembly GCF_036365525.1 of Heterodontus francisci. NCBI lineage: Eukaryota > Metazoa > Chordata > Chondrichthyes > Heterodontiformes > Heterodontidae > Heterodontus > Heterodontus francisci. The sequence goes on from NC_090389.1 coordinate 51,699,965, forward strand.
TGCCTGTGCCTCCTCTTTGGTAGAGCTATCCAATTAATTCTACGTCTCTGGTGCCCATTGGTCTTTTCCCCAAATGTTAACAAAGGAGGTCATTTGGGCCAATTACATATAAATTCTTGACATTTCTTAACTAGAAAATGCTAGGAGCAGAAAGTTCAACAATGATGTGTTCTACTATAATCAGCTAGTTAGCTCTTTGTGGAAGCGAAATGTGTGTAGTTTACATTGAAAACATTGCATATAACAGTGGCGGGAAAAGGTCATGTTTTGTACTGTGACTGCATAAAACCTGCAACGTTTCAAATGTATCAATATTTAATTTCAAATATAATTGTTGATTGCTCTGTTTAATCATCATTTTGGTCTTTTGGATCTCTGCTCATTATTGCCCCACCATTCTACTAATTACAGTGGTTTGCTTCTATATCTCTATACTATATGATTGATGAGAAGGATCTGAGAATAGCCTTGGGGTAGCTCTCACTTAGGTTCTTTATATTTTTTATGGGCACCTGCCTGGCTTCCATTGGTTGCTTGCACAACACTGCACATCTGAGATTGGAGCTCATATTGTGGGGAATCATGGGCACAAACCCAGTTGCCACTCTGTCCAGAATTTTACCGGCCCACTAAGTGTGAGGTCGGTGAGGGGGGAGGGGGAGTGCGTGAAATCAGAGTGGACCGCATTTGGCTGGAAGTCTGACATTATGACATTGCTTACATATTTTACCAGCAGTGGGAATGATGGAGGGTGGACTTCTGACAATGAGGTAGTGGGACACCAATGGAGGTATCTAAATGGCCAATTAACTGCAGCTTTACAGGAGGATTTCAATTTTATCAGCAGCACACAGGGTCCCTTCAGGGGACCACAGGGCTTCAGACTACCACCTGGTGAAACAAAGTGGCAGTGAGGTGGGGATCAGCAAGGAAGTGGGGGATAAATGCTGGATCTCCAGCGATGCCATGGAGAGAGCCAGTGTGCGGTGGCCAGAAGGGTGCTTCGCAAAGGGCAGTGGCAGATGTCGACAGAAGGGGAGCAGGTGCCAGTAGTGGTGGGGGGTGAGGAGGTGTGCGTGTGCAAGGTCACATAGGGGCAGTAGCACCTGCCATGAAAAGAGGACTCCAGGCACGTTTGGTGGATGAGGCGGTCAACTTGTTGGAAGGCCTCAGATTCAGAGGGATGCCACCTGCTATGGGCCTCATTCATCCAGGCCATGTAGCCCTCATTGAGAAGGAGGGGAAGCTCAGAGGGATGCAGATGCAGGCTCTGGCGGGAACACATCACCGACCTCACAACCATCAAGAGGGCCAGCCTCAGGCTGGGCCCGGTGCAGAAGCGTGCAGAGAGGCATGCCAACAGCCACATGCCGCAGAAGAACCTATACCCAGGAGAGAGTCTACCATCCAAGGTGTAACTTTCTGCAAATATTTCAGTGGCAGTGTCAGCAAAGACTGTGGTTCTCCGGGGAGGCCGTCACTGATCTCTGCGCCATGCTGCAAGACGAGCTGAGACCTATGGGGATTCGTGGACACTCAATGTGAGTGGCACTGTAGATCACTGTGACTCTCAACTTCTATACCTCTGGCTCCTTCCAGGGATCCACCAGGGACGGGTGGGACCTCCCAGCCTGCAGCCCATTGGCATCCCAAGGAGGTGACATTGCCCTGTTCGAGAAGGATGTTGACCATGTGCATTACTCCACTGATCCAGAGAGTCAGGCGGAGAGGACCATTGGGTTTGGGTCCATCGCTGGAGTCCCCCAGGTGCAAGGTGTCATTAACTCCATGCATGTGGCTATCAAGGCTCCCCAGACCAGCCAGCAGCCATCATCAACAGAAAGGGTTTCCACTAGGTCAATGTTCAACTCATCTGTGACCACTGAAAGAGGATCCTATAGGTATGTGCAAGGTTCCCAGGAAACAGCCACGATGCCTACATACTTCAGCTTTTCTGGACCCCCGAGTGCCTTCAAAGATGGATTCTGAGAGACAAGGGCTACCCACTACAGACATGGCTACTCATGCCTGTGAGGAACCCACGCATGAATGCAGAGGAGAGGTACAACACCTGCCATAGATCAACCCGAGTGACTATCAAGAAGGCAATTGGATTTCAGAAGGTGCGATTCAAGTGCCTTGATCAATCCAGTGGAGCCCTTCAGCATGCCCCAATGAGGCTACTGGAGCTGGGGTTACTGGCAGAGGGGCTAAGGAGCCGCTGTCCACTCCAGGAGCACTCTGAGAGGAGACCTCAGAAGCAGAAGGCAGCCACTCCTTCTCCTTTGCAAGGCACACTTGTACCTCCCTGCAGACCTGAGAAGGACAAGGATCTGATGGAGAATCTCGGCTCCTTGTCCCCCACTTGCCTTGCTACTGGTACATTGAGCTCATGACCAAGGCGATGTTTTGCAGGTCTGCACACACCTCCAGCACCCACTGACTGGTCTGCTGGATTTGTCTGTTCATGAGGGTTGCCAGTCTCTCAATGGAGGAAGCCAAGCTCACACCCATCAGACACATGGCAACATTCATGGCCTGGATGGCTTCCTCCATCGTCTGCGCATGGGTGCATTTAGTCTCTGGTAGCGCCGCCAAATGTTCCATCTCCTCTGGCTGCAGCTGCAGCAGTTGCCATGTCGTGGCTGATTTTTCCAAAGGCATGCCATCAGCCTGGGGCTCAGCATGGGCTTGGCCTCTGACTGTCAGTGGCCTTGGCTGTCACAGCCTCTGTCAGCTGCTCTGGTGCGTCTGTGCTGTACTCAGCTGCTTGTGACCCTGAATATAATTGCGAACACATACCCACTGATGTGAAAGTATCTGTGCTGGTGGAGGATGTGGGGGAATAATGTGATGCTGCATCCTCTGAGGATCCCTCCTCTTCAGAGGTGGCCAGCTGGTCCCTGGTCTCTCAACATCTTCTGGCCTTGGCTTGTTCCTGACCTTCATGAGGGAACATAAACATGCAAGGGTTATGGGTCTCCCATTTCCTCATTCCAGCCTTGCTTGCTGCGGAGCTCCACGTGACTGACATTGGTCACATGGGGACTATGCCTTGTGTGTGCCTGATGCACCCTTGTGCACCTGCACTTGTTGACTCACCACCTTGGATTGGCACTCCTGTCTCACCATCAGCAATAGCACAGCCACCCTGGTATTCTGCCAACCCCATGAGGGTGAGGATGAGAAGATACAGCACAACTCTGTGGGTCTTGGCCCGCTCTTTAATGTTATGTGCCATCTTTTTCTGGCGGCACATAAAGGAAGACTGTTAGTTTCCCCACAGAGACAAGCACAGCACCTATGCTAGTAGTGGCCAAGTGGCTTATGATGGGGCACAGAGATGCCACCTGCATACAGCTACTCTTGAGGGACCTTGTAGGGGTCAGGGAACACAGAAGAGTGCTTCTCAGAAAGGCAGCCATGCCTCAGGCAGGATATGTTGCTACCTGAAACATCTTGCCACCAAATAGGTGGTCAGTCCTTGGCACCAAGCTAACGCCCCCCCCCCCTTACTACAAATGTGTGGTGAATTTCAGTAACACACCAACCTGCTGTGTCACTGGAATGCAGTGTGAGGCAACTGAAATCCTTCGACAATGCTCCTTGTTCCTTTTGTGCCAGTTATGAAAATGTCTGAAGGGAAGTAGGACAGCACGCCACTCAGCTTTGGAAACTGGATCAAATATTTGTTTCCAAAGGCATGCGCCACCCTGACAGCAGTTTAACTTTTAAAGTGATATCTTGCAGACTCCTTTTCGTGCCCCACAAACATTATCTCAGCACTGGAGTTCAAAGGTTCGGCACCGAATGACATTTCTGCTTGCCGCAGATGCATTCCATATTGTTTCACACTTCAAAAACTGGGTTTGTTATGGCAATATTGTAGGATCTTATCATACGTGACCAAAGAAATCTTAGTTCATTGCACAATAGTAGTTAAAAGACCTAAGGGGTTGCTGCTTCTGCAATGACATCGTCAAATGTTTTCTGTTATTTGACTAGAATATTTTAAACTCTAAGAGTTTTTGAGGGGATTTACTTCTGAGAAGCAGAGTGTGGTAGTTTCAGTGTGATGATGCTTAGTTATATTTTCTGAATAATCTAAAGACACATTTATTTACTGCTGCCAGTGCATTACTCAGACAGTTAAAAGGGAATGTGCAGATTTGTATCAGCAGTTAACTATTTGTCAAGTTTATAATCAAATTAGTTACTCTATGGACTGCAGCAATTCGTGAAGATGGCTCACCATCCAACACCTTCTCGAGAGCAACTAGGGATGGACAATAAATGTTGGCCATGCTAACAGCGCCCAGATCCTGAGAAAGAAATTTTAAAAAGATGGTAGATGTTACGTAGTTAAGCATTGGCTTGCATCGTCAAATATCCCAAACTTTAGCCAATAAAAGTCAAACGAAAAAGAATATTTTCATTCGGAGGATTAATAATGTTTTTGTTTAATTTTTTGATGACACTTTTGTAATATAAATAAAATATAATCAACTGAATGTTTGGCATGCTATGACCATGGTAAACTTATATGGTCTCATTACAGCAAATTAAAAGCAGTACAGCACTGCTCTATTTAACATCTTAATGGATATATTCATGCTTAAGTTAATGTCACCTGCTTCTTTAAAAACATTTGATGCTTCCTCATCTTTCAACAGCAGTGTTGGATTGGAACTTTAATTAAAATACAATGAAGCTGGCTAAAATTGCTAAATATATGAATGACTGGAAGTTTTAGCAAGTGATTATGATAAGTGCGAACAAAATCTTACCAATAAGCAGCAAGTGTTGAAGTAGGGAGCACGTCTACAATTGGTAAAGCTACAAAGTTTAGAAAAGTAGCAGGTCATAAAGCCAGAAATTATATTTTTAAAATACGAAATTAAGGGGACTGTGGTCAATTTAACAGGAATGTTTCTCTCCCCACAAGTGAATATGTCATCACGAATGACATTCATTATATAGCTCAAGGACTACTTTCCGCCATTCTTTCCTCCTTATGTTCCTTGGCAGGTTTGCCCTTCCACATGCCTCTCAGTCCCAGGTAGTGCAAACTTAGTCCTAATTTTCTGAACAGTAATTTCCAAATCTGAATTAGATAAATTTGAATGCTATTGCCTGCAATTTCTATGAACAAGGTAACATATAACTCAGGGAATTCAAGTCAGGACTGTAATTAAAAGCAAAACACTGAAAATTTGAAACAAAAACAGAAAATGCTGGGCTAAACAGGTCAAGCAGCATCTGTTAAAAGAACACAAGTTGATCTTTCAGGCATTGAACCTTTCCTTAGAACTGGAAGATATCTCAGATGAACTGGACTTAAAAAGGAACAGAACAAGGGGAGAAAAGACAAAAAAATGACCATGGCCACTGTTTGTTCACTGAGTCACCACTTGTTAACCAAGTTCCTGCCTCCTCTTGTGCACTGTGCTGACAGACATTACAACATTCTATCTGGTTGTCAATTAGGTACTTCAGATGATGTGAACCATTTGAGCAGTTTGTATCTTGTTATTTGAACTTGAGATTAGATTGGAGTTTTGGAGGATCTGGACTTTGTCTTTTTTTCTGTGAAGTGAGCTAGTTCAGCTATGATATTGATCAAAATGATAATGTGTTATGCCATGAGAATCTTTTAAGATTTATGGCATGGTAGTTTATCCAGTTTTAAATGTGTTTTAAATTCAGAGGAGTGCAACTGTGCACAATGAATTTGCTTCATAAAAGTGTTACTTTGTGAGTGTACAGGTTTAAAGCAGTAACCAAAATATGTAATAATCAGGTTGGGCCGAAATAAGAATATGGTTTCTCTAAAATCAATCAACATATTTTTAAAAAAATGTATAGGTGACTTGGAGCTGTTAGTTAGGTTTAACAGATGCATTACTCAGAAAAAGGCCATCTGTCTTCCCAAGGTTGGCATTTCAATTTCAGATTCTGTGTCTTTAGTCATCAGGACCACTGTTCCTCCATTGAACCACCGCTTCTTGTTAACTAAGACCCTGCTGCCTCTTGTCTGCTGTGCTGGCAGGGATTGACATTGAAAAGGTTGAACACATGATATAGAGGTACTCTCAGACTGTTGAATAAACATAATGTTAGACTTCCTCTAACTACAATGTTGCTAATGATGTAACGACAAGCAATCAAATGTCAGATGAGCTTGGTGCCTCTGAGTCAGGAGATCATGGCTCAAGTCCCATTAATCTAGCCTGACACTTAAACGGAATAATGAGGTAGTACTGCATTGTTAGAGATGCTGGCCTAGGAATTGTCTTACGACCAAAGTGGGGAACCTGGGTCCAGACCAATGAGGCTGGTGGCAGAACCATGAAAAATTGGGCTGCTGGCAGCATTGCTATGTCATACTCGGAGGCAGCTCGCTGAGGGTGGGGAAGTGAGGGTGAAACCTGAACAACCGACTGGGATGAGGGCCCAAGTCCAAAAAGATAGATGCAGCCAGTTGGAGGACATGTGAAGCTGGCAGCATCCCCAGTTTTAATTTGGAAACCAGAGGAGTCGTTTTCTTCTAATGCAACTTCTGGTGCCGACTGAGCGAGCGCACACCATATTAGATGCTTTGAAATCAATTAGGTTGCTATCTTTCAGCTGAAACATTAAGCTCATGCCTGTCTGCCTTCTCGGGTGGCAGTACAAGATTCCATGGCACTATTTGAAGATGAAGAAATTTCCCTGGTAACCTGGTCAACATTTATCCCTCAACCAATACCGTAATGAGTTCTTTGTGTTGTCTGATGCAAAGTAAATGAGATGCGTGGATTCCAATTGGTTGAAGATCTCTAACAGGTTTATTAAGGCAAAACTATTATTTATAGTACAGAGCAAACTATTTACAGAATCTTACTCTGGGTGTTACTGTTGCAGAGTGACTCTGGCTTTGAGTCACATGACTATGTACTGTTACTTAGCTCATTAGCATGCTAAGATCTTAAAGGGACATCACTCTTAAAGGCAATCATACAACATCCCCTTTCTTTCCAAAGATAAGTTTCGTATGCTACAAGTAAAAACGTATAACATTGGACAACATCAGAATTAATTATACGGGGTCGAGATTATAAAATTTACAGGTACAAGGATAGGGATTGTGAAATTTGCAAGTGCAGAGGCTTAAAAGTCCATGTGTCGTTTTGGTGGTTTGACAACTCGTGTTTGGGGAATTTGCATCTCAGCTGTTGCTGTTCTTTCTGAAATGTCTCCCTTTCTGCATTCACTTTCTGGTTCTTCAGCCTACTAATATACTCTGTTGCTTTTCTCAGGATGACAGCTTTTGAGGTCTTGTCATTCTTGGAAAGTTCCGGCACCTCATCTCGAAGAGCTAACAGACAATGCTTCAACTCATTCCTTCTCTGCCTCTTCAGGACATTGCGTGTCCTTCGCCTCTCCTCATCCCCCACATCTGAAGACCTGGGGCTCAAGTTTGAGGACTTGTTGGGGGAGGAGCACTTGTCCACATGGAGGTATCGGTCCATTCTGGCTCGTTGTGATGCTAGCAGTTCTCTAGAGAGTGGAGGTGAAGGCGTGGCATAGCTGTGCTGTTGCTGGGTTTCTGGACTGCACCATTTGATGCTGGCAAGAGTCTATGAGTGAGTTCTGATCCTTGGAGATTTCCCCTTGGGACTGTTCCCCACTGCCTGCTTTTGCTTCTCAGTGGTTGCAGTGTCAATCTCTTCTTCTGAGTCGTTGGAGCGCGAAGGGACACTGCCTGTTGACAAAGAACTTTTACCATCTGATTTTGGATCTTCATCCTCTTAGTATGGGCGTCTCTGAGAAGGGGCTGATACTCTCCAAACCAGAACTACTGAGATCCTGGAGGAACTGTGACTCAACTTGGATACTATTGGTCTCTTCTGCTATAATGGGTGCATTGGTGACCTTGTGGATGGTTATGATGTTGAGGTCCTTACATGCTGGTAGTCCTGCCACTACTGGTCCACTTGTGTCTACCAGGTAAAATATTTGTGGTTTCCATGCTGACTTGCAATAGCTGCATTGCATGGTTAGTGTGTCACTGCACAGGATGGGTGACCTGTTGTACGCAGATAACTTTGTAGTTGTTGGTTGTATCATTGATCTCCAATGACTCTGGTACATAACCTTCAGGATTCAGATTGGTAGGATTTTGCACAGCACTGGTGTCAATCTTAACCCTGAGTGTATGTTTGTCAGCTTCTTTGGGCACATGATGTTAATGGTAGGAAAACCTTCCAGTTGTTAGACTTCATCAACATGATCTATCAGGTTCACAATGTGAAACGCCTGTTCGTCTTCTGCCCGAGAATCACTCTTCTCTGAGTCTTGTCTCAGGTTTGTTTTGCTGTGGACTTTGTGTATCGGCTTGTGTTTACGCTTCTGTCCTACTGTGACTTCTGGCTGTGTCATTGGAGCCAGATTTCTTGCATTGGCGCACGCCTTGCACTGGTCTTGAAATGCAGGACAACTTTGCGGTGAGTGGGACCACACACACCAATGAGATCTTTGTGTTGTCTGATGCAAAGTAAATGAGATGCGTGGATTCCAATTGGTTGAAGATCTCTGACAGGTTTATTAAGGCTAAACTATTATTTATAGTACAGAGCAAACTATTTACAGAATCTTACTCTGGGTGTTACAGTTGCAGAGTGACTCTGGCTTCGAGTCACATGAATATGTCCTGGTACTTAGCTGATTAGCATGCTACGATCTTAAAGGTAATCATACAACAAATACCACCATTTATTTTATTTTATTGTCAGTGGGACTACATGTGCAAATTCTCTGCAGCATTTGCATACATAACACCAGGACTATTTTGAAAGTAGTTAACCGACTGTAAAGTGTTTTGGGATATCCTGAGGATATGAAATGTACCATTTAAATACCAGGTCTTCCCCGTTTAAAGGGATGAAATGTAATTCTAAACGGTATGTATGATTGAAAGTCCTTTTTTTTCCTCTTATAAATTGGGAGTTGTTTTGTAATTCCATTTGGAAAAACTTGGAGTTGAAGTTAGACTGCCATCGACATTTTGGATCAAGCAAAATAATGGTAACAATGGCTCCCCAATCAATAATAATAGAATTTACAGCCTTCCATTGTTTAAAAATCAGAGCTAAAACTTGAATTGTGACTGGATGTGTGGGTACTATGTGTATGACATCTTAAATGATTGAATTACAAATATCAAATGCACGTAGTCCTGCTAGCTGATAAAATATCCAAAATGTCGGAATCTTCTCTGTGATTCTGTGATTCTGTGATCCTATGAATCAGATCAGAAGGTTATATATTCAAATCCCACTCCAGGACTTGGGCAAAAATCTAGGCAGATACTTCAGGCATTAATGAGGGTGTGTTGCACAGTCAGAGATGCCACCATTCAGATGAGATTTTAAATTGAGGCCCTCTCTGCTGCCTCAGGTGGTAATCATGACCCCTCCCCACCCCCACCACCCCACGCCCCCAGCAGTATTTGAAGAAGTGTGGATGTGTTCTCTTGGTGTCCTGGCTAATATTTAAAGCAACATCACTAAAACATATTATCTGGTTTTTTATCCCATTGCTGTATTTGGAGCCTACAGTGTGCAAATTGGCCACTGTGTTTCCCTATATTACAACAGTGACTATGCTTACAAATTATTTTGATAGGCTGTGAAGTACTTTGGGATTCTCTGAGATCATGCAGCACGCTATTTATGTGCAAGTCTAATTATTTTGTGCTGTGGATTGCTCTCAAAATTCACAGTGCTATGGGACATGTAGGTGATCCCTTTTTTAAAGGGGAGGTTTAAAGAAAACTGGAAACTTAATATTCATTAATTGTGTAAAAGTTTCAGTTTCTCCTCTTGTTCTGCTTCCTGCTTTCGATCATAGCTGCCATCCTACCTTGACACTGCTTTTCTTCACTTGGAAATGTGCAGTTATCTGGGCTGTAGATTGTGTAGCCACCGTCAATGTTACCTCATATTGGCCAAGAGAAGGTTCCCTCGTTCCTCCTGAGATTGTTGCTTTTTGTAATACTGCTTTTTGTGAAATAGCAGGGAATCTGCAAAGCACTTCCATTAAGAATGTCCAAGTGCTGATATTGGTAAGGCTGGTATTCAAACTTGGGCACCAAAAATGGAGACTACTGCCTTACAACACAGGCTATAGCACCATGATTTGACAGTCTAATAATATTGAAATGTTTCAGAGGGATCTCTGATTTCTGCTAATCAGTAAATTTAGATTGAGTAAGATGAGCAAAAATGTAACAGGGAATTAAGATCATATGAAATAGGAGCAAAAGTAGGCTATACAGCCCCTCTGGCCTATTCTGCTATTCAATAATCCTCACTCCACTTTCCTGCCATATCACATATCCCTCAAGTCCCTTAATCCCCAAAATTCTTTTGTAGAATCATAGAATTATTACAGCACAGCAGGAGAGCATTCAGCCTATTGTGTCCATGCCAGCTCTCTGCAAGAACAACTCACCTACTCCTACTCCGCTCCCTTTTCCCCATAGCCCTGCAAATATTTTCACTGCAAATAATTATCTAATTCCCTTTTGAAAGCTTGATTGAATCTGCCTCTACCACACTCAGAGCATTCCAGATCCTAACCATGAGCAGTGTAAAAAAAAGTTTTCCCTCATGTAACCATTTCTTCTATTGTCAATCACCTTAATTCAGTGTCCTCTGATTCTTGACCCTTCGACCAACAGGAACAGTGTCTCCCTTTCTATTCTATCCAGACCCCTCATGACTTTGGAAAATTCATTCAAATCTCCTCTTAATCTTCTCTTTTCCAAGGAGAACAACCCCAGCTTTTCCAATCTATCCAAGTAACTAAAATTCCTTATCCCTGGAACTTTTCTGCACCCTTTCTAATTCCTTCACATCCTTCCTAAATTTTGGTTCCAAGAATTGGACACAATGGCCTGAATTTTACCCTCGCTGGACAGACCAAATAGCCAGTGGCGATCCCGCCTCTGCCTGATGGGGATCCAGGCCACATTTTAAGGTCCCCAGGCCCTTAATTGGTCTGAGGCAGAACTTCCACCTCATTGAGGCAGGAAGTCCCACCTAATGGAGCTGCTGGCCAATCAGCGGGTCGGCAGCTGTCTGTCCCAGCAGCACCACCGGGAGCAGTGGCCACTGCTGGGACTACAACCCAGATGAAGAAGGAAGATGTTGGGAGCCCCGGAGAACGGGTAGGTTTTTGGGGCCTCGCCGGGGGCAGTCGGTCGGGCCCCAGCGAGGCAAGGGTGGTCTATTGGGGGTGGCGGTTGGGGCATCGGGGGCAGTCAGGCCATCAGAAAGCTAACAGCCAAGGGTAAAATCCCCATGGCGGCAGGTGGAGGCCCTTAAGTGGCCATTAACTTGCCGTTTAAGGACCTTGATTGGCCTGGGGTGGGTGGGCAGTTTTTTGCCACTGCCACCCCAAATAAAATGGCGGCGGAGGCAGGAGTGGGTCAGCAAGGGCACCCCGAGCCTCCCACTTCATTTTACGCCCCCCACTCCCCAGGCCACCATCCTGCTCTTTGTGGGGGGGGGGGTCCGTAAAATTCCAGCCAATATTCCAGTTGAGGCTAAACCAGGGTTTTATACAATATTAACATAACTCCCCTGCTTTTGTACTCTATGGCCCTATTTATGAAGTCAGGATCCTGTATGCTTTATTAACCCCCTTCTCAAACTGCAACAAGCGCATGGGAAAGGCTTCCACTGCTATGTCCAGACTGGCCAAGAGAGTGTGGGAAAATGGCGCACTGCAACGGAACACAAAAGTCTGAGTGTATCAAGCCTGTGTCCTCAGTACTCTATAGCAGCGAGGCCTGAACAACGTATGTCAGCCAAGAGCGACGTCTCAATTCATTCCATCTTCGCTGCCTCCAGAGAATACTTGGCATCAGGTGGCAGGACCGTATCTCCAACACAGAAGTCCTCGAAGCGGCCAACATCCCCAGCTTATACACACTACTGAGTCAGCGGCGCTTGAGATGGCTTGGCCATGTGAGCCGCATGAAAGATGGCAGGATCCCCAAAGCCACATTGTACAGTGAGCTCGCCACTGGTATCAGACCCACCGGCCGTCCATGTCTCCGCTTTAAAGACGTCAGCAAACGCGACATGAAGTCCTGTGACATTGATCACAAGTCGTGCGAGTCAGTTGCCAGCGTTCGCCAGAGCTGGCGGGCAGCCATAAAGGCGGGGCTAAAGTGTGGCGAATCGAAGAGACTTAGCAGTTGGCAGGAAAAAAGACAGAAGCGCAAGGGGAGAGCCAACTGTGTAACAGCCCCAACAAACAAATTTTTCTGCAGCACCTGTGGAAGAGCCTGTCACTCTAGAATTGGCCTTTATAGCCACTCCAGGCGCTGCTCTACACACCACTGACCACCTCCAGGCGTTTACCCATTGTCTCTCGAGATAAGGAGGCCAAAGAGAGGCAGGAACTGAAGAATTTAGATTGGGGGCGGCTGTTTGAGGGTAAATCAACATCTGACATGTGGGAGTCTTTCAAATGTCAGTTGATTAGAATCCAGGACCAGCATGTTCCTGTGAAAAGAAGGATAAGTTTGGCAAGTTTCGGGAATCTTGGATAACGCGGGATATTGTGAGCCGAGTCAAAAAGAAAAAGAAAGCATTCGTAAGGGCTGGAAGGCTAGGAACAGACGAATCCCTTGAGGAATATAAAGACAGTAGAAAGGAACTTAAGCAAGGAGTCAGGAGGGCTAAAAGGGGTCATGAAAAGACATTGTTAAACAGGATTAAGGATAATCCCAAGGTAACTAGGGAAAGGGTTGGCCCACTCAAGGACAGAGGAGGGAATCTATGTGTGGAGCCAGAGGAAATGGGCGAGGTACTAAATGAGTACTTTGCATCAGTATTCACCAAAGAGAAGGACTTGGTGGATGATGAGCCCAGGGAAGGGAGTGTAGATAGTCTCAGTCATCTCATTATCAAAAAGGAGGAGGTGTTGGGTGTCTTGCAAAGCATTAAGGTAGATAAATCCCCCAGGGCCTGATGGGATCTACCCCAGAATACTATGGGAGGCAAGGGAAGAAATTGCTGGGGCTTTGACAGAAATCTTTGCATCCTCATTGGCTACAGGTGAGGTCCCAGAGGACTGGAGAATAGCCAATGTTGTTCCTTTGTTTAAGAAGGGTAGCAAGGATAATCCAGGAAATTATAGGCCGGTGAGCCTTACATCAGTGGTAGGGAAATTATGAGAGAGGATTCTTCGGGACAGGATTTATTCCCATTTGGAAACAAACAAACTTATTAGCGAGAGGCAGCATGGTTTTCTGAAGGGGAGGTCGTGTCTCACTAATTTGATTGAGTTTTTTGAGGAAGTGACAAAGATGATTGATGAAGGAAGGGCAGTGGATGTTATCTATATGGACTTCAGTAAAGCCTTTGACAAGGTCCCTCATGGCAGACTGGTACAAAAGGTGAAGTCACACGGGATCAGAGGTGAGCTGGTAAGATGGATACAGAACTGGCTCGGTCATAGAAGACAGAGGGTAGCAGTGGAAGGATTCTTTTCTGAATGGAGGGATGTGACTAGTGGTGTTCCGCAGGGATCAGTGCTGGGACCTTTGCTCTTTGTAGTATATATAAATGATTTGGAGGAAAATGTAGCTGGTCCTATTAGTAAGTTTGCGGACGACACAAAGGTTGGTGCAGTTGCGGATTGTGATGAGGATTGTCAGAGGATACAGCAGGATATAGATCGGTTGGAGACTTGGGCGGAGAAAAGGCAGACTGAGTTTAATCCGGACAAATGTGAGGTATTGCATTTTGGAAGATCTAATGCAGATGGGATGTATACAGTAAATGGCAGAACCCTTAGGAGTATTGACAGGCAGAGAGATCTGGGCGTACAGGTCCACAGGTCACTGAAAGTGGCAACGCAGGTGAACAAGGTAGTCAAGAAGGCATACGGCATGCTTGCCTTCATCGGTCGGGGCATAGTGTATAAAAATTGGCAAGTCATGCTGCAGCTGTACAGAACTTTAGATAGGCCATACTTAGAATATTGCATGCAATTCTGGTCGCCACACTACCAGAAGGGCGTGGAGGCTTTGGAGAGGGTACAGAAGAGGTTTACCAGGATGTTGCCTGGTCTGGAGGGCTATGAGGAGAGGTTGGATCAACTCGGATTGTTTTCAGTGGAATGACGGAGGTGGAGGGGTGACATGATAGAGGTTTACAAAGTTATGAGCGGCATGGACAGAGTGGATAGTCAGAAGCTTTTTCCCAGGGTGGAAGAGTCAATTACGAGGGGACATAGGTTTAAGGTGAGAGGGGCAAAGTTTAGAGGGGATGTGCGAGACAAGTTCTTTAAACAGAGGATGGTGAGTGCCTGGAACTTGCTGCCGTGGGAGATGGTGGAAGCAGGTACGATAATGACGTTTAAATGGCATCTTGCCAAATACATGAATAGGATGGGAATAGAGGGATACGGTCCCCGGAAGTGTAGAAGGTTTTAGTTTAGGCAGGCATCAAGATCGGCGCAGGCTTGGAGGGCCGAATGGCCTATTCCTCTGCTGTTCTGTTATTTGTTCTTTGTTCCTGCGCCCCCTTTAGAATTGTACTGTTTATTTTATATTGCCTTTCCTTGTTCTTCCAACCAAAATGAATCACTTCACACTTCTCTGCATTAATTTTTATCTGCCATGTGTCACCCATTCCACCAGCCTGTCTGTGTCCTCTTGAAGTCCATCACTCTGCCCCTCACAGTTCACAATATTTGTAAGTTTGTGTCATCCACAAATTTTGAAATTGTGCCCTGTACACCAAAGTTTCGGTCATTAATATAGATCAAGAAAAGCAGTGGTCCTAACACCGACCTCTAGGGACACCCACTATATATCTGCCACCAGTCTGAAAAACAACCATTCACCAGCTCTTTGTTTCCTGTCACTCAGCCAACCTCATATCCAGGCTGCCGCTGTCCGTTTTATTCCATGGGCTTTAACTTTGTTGCCAAGCCTGTTATGTGACATTTTATCAAATGCGTTTTGGAAGTTCATGTACACCACATCAACTGCATGATCTTCATCAACCCTCTCTGTTGTCTCATCAAAAAAACTCAATCAAGTTAGTTAAACACGAAAATGAAAGCAAAATACTGCAGAAGTGCGACACTTCCTCACACCCTGTTTCCTGTTAGGACTCCATCCCATACTTCCAGTTTCTCCGTCTCCGACACATCTGTTCTGATGATTCAACCTTCCACAACAGCGCTTCTGACATGTCTTCCTTTTTCTTCAATCAAGGATTCCCCCCACCCCTGCACTGTGGTTGACAGGGCCTCCAACCATGTCTGACCTATTTCCCACACTTCTGCCCTCATCCCTTCCCCTCCCTCCCAGAATCACGACAGGGTCCCTCTTGTCCTCACTTTCCACCCCATCAGCTTCTACAGCCAAAGGATCATCCTCCGCCATTTCCGTCACCTCCAGCGTGATGCCACCACCAAACACATCTTCCCTTTCCTTCCCCTATCAGCATTCCGAAGGGATCGTTCCCTCCACGACACCTGGTCCACTCCTCCATCACCCCCGACACCTCGTCCTCTTCCCACGGCACCTTCCCATGCACTCGCAGGAGGTGTAATACCTGCCCTTTTACCTCCTCTCTCCTTTCCATCCAAAGCCCCAAACACTCCTTCCAGTTGACACAGCAACTTACTTGTACTTCCTTCAATTTAGTATACTGTATTCCCTGCTCACAATGCGGTCGCCTGTACATTGGGGAGACCAAATGTAGATTGGATGACCGCTTTGTGGAACACCTCTGCTCAGTCCAAAAGCATGACCCTGAGCTTCTGGTTACTTACCATTTCAACACACCACCCTGCTTTCACTCCCATATTTCTGTTCTTGATCTGCTGCAGTGTTCCAACGCAAGCTCGATGAGCAGTACCTCATCTTTCGATTCGGCACTCTGACAGCCTTTTAGACTCAACTTTGAGTTCAAAAATTTCAGAGCATGACTGGAGTTTTAATTTTTTTAACATTTTATTTAATTTTTTAACCATGTGCCTGTTTTTCATGTCATGCAGGTCCCCACCTGCCAAGAATTAGGCACATTAATTTCGCCACATGGACATTAAATTTCAAATTGTTGCTGGGAAGAAGAGAAGGCCTGTTACAAAGAATTGCCAGGCCCTTGGCCGGAAACACATTTTTGCGTATTAACAGACAGGCTTGTAGACAAAGTAGCCACTCCCTTCTCCAATTCAATTCACAAACAGACGTGGTCAGACCAGTTTAGCCACATGACTGGCTGTTGCAGAGTTTGAACTGAGAGTTTTAAATTGTAGAGGCAGTGTTTGAACTGGCAGAAAGCTCTTTGCTCCTGGACTGAAAAAGACCTCCTTTCCTCCTGTCTGCTCCTCTCTCTTTCTCACGGAACTGAAGCCCACTGAAGACACATGAACCCCAAGAGGGAAAGGTCTTCAACAGTGAACAAGGTTTAAGAAGAATACTGCGCCCCATCGAGAAGCAAGATCCACCTACCAACAAGGACTCTACAGTGAGCATGAAGACCTGCAACAAAAAACTCTTCAGATTTTGCCTCAAACCTTTTCACTTCATCTTTCTTCGCTTTTCTGTTTCTTTTTGCCTGTGTATATCGCGTGTGCACGATAGTGTGGGCGCGTCGTGTATCCGCAGCCGTCAACCGAATTGGAGTTTAAGCTTAATAAAATTTTACTTTTCTTCTTTAAACATAAGAAAGCCTGTTTGTACTTGTTTCTTCATCTTATAATTGGAAGCGCTGAATGGGGATTCACCAAGGGGGAGCTAAACACACAGTGTGTTTAAAAATAAAACCCTGTTACAATAAGACCATGTGAAGGCTGAAAGGGACCCTTTGACCTCTTTCTCACCTGGTCGTAACAATGTGCTTTTGGACAGAGCTGCTCATTACTCTGCCATTAACACTCTCTCTGGACTAATGCTTTGTCTTTCACCACAACCATTAACATTATCTTTGCCTTTGTCCCATGACATCTTTGTTACTTCCCCTCTCCTGCCTTCTGCCCTATCACACACCTTCCCTTTTGTTCCCTTCCCCACCAAACCACCTCCACCCCCCCCCCCCCCCCCCCACAATTTTACTTGCTTAAAACCTAATTCTTTTCTAACCTTTGTTAGTTCTGGTGAAAGGTCACAGACCTGAAACGTTAACTCTGCTTCTCTCTCCAGATACTGCCTGACCTGCTGAGTATTGCCAGAACTTTCTGTTTTTATTTTAGTTAAACACAATTTGTCGTTAACAAATTCATACTGGCTGTTCTTAATTAATACACATTTGTCCAAGTGACTGCTAATTTTGTCCCGATTTATCGTTTGTTAAAGCTTTCCCACCACTGAGGTTAAACTGTCTGGCCTGTAGTTATTTTTGATCACAGTCTTGAATATGCTCAATGACTGAGCATCCACAGCCCTCTGGGGTAGGGAATTGTGAAAATTCACGATCCTCTGAGTCAAGTAATTCTCTTGGTCTCAGTACTAAATGGCCAATCCATTATACTGAGACTGTTGTGGCCCCTAGTTCTGACTCTCCAGCCAGGGAAAATAGCCTCCAGGTATCCACCCTGCCAAGCCCTCTAAGAACTTTATACATTTCATTGAGACCACCTCTTATTCTTCCAAACTCGAGAGAATATAGGCCTACTCAATCTTTCCTCAAAGGCCAACCTGGTCAAACCAACAATCAATCAAGTGTTTCCTCTAAGGAAAGTGTATCCTTCTTTTGGTAAGGGGACCAAAGCTGTATGCCGTATTCCAGTATTAAGTAGTATTTTATTTATTTAGAGATACAGCACTGAAACAGGCCCTTCGGCCCACCGAGTCTGTGCCGACCAAGAACCACCCATTTATACTAATCCTACAGTAACCCCATATTCCCTACCACCTACCTACACTAGGGGTAATTTACAATGGCCAATTTACCTATCACCTGCAAGTCTTTGGCAGTGGGAGGAAACCGGAGCACCCGGTGAAAACCCACGCGGTCACAGGGAGAACTTGCAAACTCCGCACAGGCAGTACCCAGAATCGAACTTGGGTCCCTGGAGCTGTGAGGCTGCGGTGCTAACCACTGCGCCACTGTGCCGCCTCCTAACAAAGTAGTTGAGTATATATTGCCGTTTGTAAGGCTAATGCAATTAATGTGTAGTTCTTTTCACAACCTTGAATTTATAATGGCACCAAATAATAACATGCCAAAATGCCATTTCGTAGTCTTTGATTTTTGCAACATTAACTAAATTATAGTGCTTTTGCATCTAGCATGTCAGATACAAATCAACTAAATTTGCTTCAGAAACTCTAATTATTTTGTGCTCACAGCAGATAGGTTGCTATAGTATGCATTTAACATTGTAAATGTATATTATAACCATTAAATTATATTATTGTGAAAAATAAATAGACATATTTGTGAATAGAAAGTGCTTCATGCGCAAACAGCCTCAACACTTCAGCGACAAAGGCTTAAATAAGCAAGTTGTTAACAAATTTAAATGTTTTCTGTCTCCCACTAGCTAATTTGTTTTCAAGTATCAAATGGAAGCAATTTAATATGATTCGAAACAAATAAATGTGGGTTGGACAAAAACTTCCTTTCTGTTGATTTTGAAGAGCTAGTTTTGGAAGATGTGAAGAGTATTTTGCATTCCCATTGCTAGAGACTGTGGAGGGGCTGAAAGTGAAACAAATAAACAAGTTCACCTTGAATCGTGCTGCCTTTTTGCCACTACATGTGCTTCTTCTCTTAGTGCAGTTGAAGTGGATTGGAAGGAACTTAGAGACACTTAAAATTCTCTTATCAACTGCATTTTTTCACATTAAAAATAGAATAAATTAAACGTCTTTTATCTTTCCTAGCTGAATGATCAGAAGTGACTAGTTCCCAGCCCTTTGTAAATGAAGCACAAACTGGTTATGAGGTTTGCAATAGTAATGTGTATTGACTTGTTCAATTTACTGTCTCCACTGAAGCACCGCAATCAAGCCAGAAGTCATCATGTAGAATAACTGATATCCTGTCGCGACAGACCTTCAGTCATCTAGCCCTCAAAGTTCTGGAAATATGACTTTACCAGCCATATAAATACCGTGCTACAAGAGCAGGTCAGAGGCTGGGAATCCTGCAGTGAGTAACTCACCTCATGACTCCCCAAAATCTGTCCACCATCTACAAGGCACAAGTTAGGAGTGTGATGGAATACTTTTCATTTTCCTGGATGAGTGCAGGTCCAACAACACTCAAGAAGCTCGACACCATCCAGGACAAAGCACCCTGCCTGATGAACATCCCATCCATTATGTTAAACATTTACTTCTTCCACCACTGGCACACAGTGGCAATAGTGTGTACCATCTGCAGGATGCACTGTAGCAATTTGCCAAGGCTCCTTCGACAGCACCTTCCACCCAAAAAGTCAAAGACAGCAGACATTTGGGAACACCACCACCTGCAAGCTCCCCTCCAAGCCACACACCATCCTGACTTGGAACCATATTCGGTTCCTTCACTGTTGCTGGGTCAAAATCCTGGAACTTCCTCCCTAACAACATTGTGGGTGTACTTACAGTACATGAACTGCAGCGGTTCAAGAAGGCAGCTCACTACCAACATCTCAAGGGCAATTGGGGATGGGCAGCAAATGCTGGCCTAGCCAGTGACGCTCACTTCCCAAGAATGAATAAAAAATATTGACTAGCATTTTTTAATACAAGCAAAGTACTTTTAACTTGTAATAATCATAAGCTACTACAAAAGTTGCAGTTTTCACAGAATCATAGAATTGTTACAGTGCAGAAGGAGACCATTCACATCTGCACTGGCTCTCTGAAAGAGCACCTTCCTCAGTTCCATTCCCCTGCCTTCTCCCCATAGCCCTGCATATTCTTTATTTTCATATATAACTGTCTAATTCCTTTTTGAATGCTTCAATTGAACCTGCCTCCACCACATTCTCAGGCAGCGCATTCCAGACCTTAACCACTCGCTTTTCCTTATGTCACTTTTGCTTGTCATAGCAAATACTTTAAATCTGTGCCCTCTCGTTCTTGATCCTTTCACAAGTCGGAACAGTGTCTCTCTATCTACTCTGTCCAGACCCCTCATGATTTTGAATGCCTCTATCAAATCACCTCTCAGCCTTCTCTTCTCCAAGGAAACAGTTCTAACTTCTCCAATTTATCTTCATCACTGAAATTCCTTGTCCCTTGAACCATTCTTGTGAATCTCTTTTGTACTGTCTCCAATGCCCTCAAGTCTTTCCTCAAGTGTAGCTCCCAGTGTTTGCTAATGTGACCTTTATTTTGTTTCCCTGATAATCAGAGACATTTATTTTATCTGCAGGTATTCTGTCATGTCTGAATATGTATACATCTAGCCTTCAAAGTTACAGCTATTTCAAAGTGCATCTTTTCACTTTCCAAGATGCCAAAATAACTTTGGTTCTAACTTAGGCCTTGCCATAATAGTATACAAATTAAGTTACTGATCTATTACCGCAGAAGATAACTTAAGCGGTGCACATACTTTTTCACACGGTTCTGCAATCTTTTGTTTGTGTGGCTTGGCTTTTAGCTAAATGGATGTCTCACTTATATAAAAAAAATGGACTCAGTCTGCCCTCCAAGGAGCTGAGTCAAAACATTTCACAGAGTGACAATCCCGCTTTACAATTCATTAAACAGTGCAGTTTATATTGTCCTGAATTAATGCTAGTGGGAAATTTTTGCGACTCTTCTACTTCGACAGTTTAACTACAGCCAGGATACGTCTGAGCATTTCCAGAAGTGGCTAAAGTTTAGAGACTGAGAAATCAGATCAATATTATCTGCAGCTGAGGAATATGGAACTTAGGTACACAGGAACATAGGAGCAGGAGTAGGCCATTCAGTCCATTGAGCCTGCCCCACCATTCAACGCGATCATGGCTGATCTTCCACTTCAATGCCTTTTTCCCACACTATCGTCATACTCCCTTATGTCATTTGTATTTAGAAATCTGTCAATCTCTGCTTTAAACATACTGAATGACTGAGCTTACATAGCCCTCTGGTGTAGAGAATTCCGAAGATTCACAACCCTCTGAGTAAAGAAATTTCTCCTCATCTCTGTCCTAAGTGGCTTCTCCCTTATTTTGAAATTGTGCCCACTGTTTCTAGACTCCCTAGTCAGGGGAAACATCTTACCTGCATCTACCCTGTCTATCCCTTTAAGTATTTTGTAGATTTCAATGAGATCACCTCTCATTCTTCGAAACTCTAGAGAATACAGGCTCAGTTTTCCCAGTCTCTCTTCATAGGACAGTCCTGCCATCCCAGGTGAACCTTTGTTGCACTCCGTCTATGGCAATGATATCCTTTCTAAGTTAAGGGGACCAAAACTGCACACAGTACTCGAGGTGCGGTCTAACCAAGGTTCTATATAATTGAAGCAAGACTTCACTATTCTTGTACTCAAATCCTCTTGCGATGACGGCTAAAATACAGTTAACCTTCTTAATTGCTTAAATGCCAGGGTTGGGGCCGACCATGACTCATGGCCCTCCTGCCTTGGGCGCTATGGCGTTGGAAGGATGAATGAGAACGGGCAGAGACTGCTTGAGTTGTGTACCTATCATAACCTCTGCATCACCAACTCGTTCTTTCACACTAAACCCTGTCACCAGGTTTCATGGAGGCACCCAAGATCACGTCGTTGGCACCAGCTAGACCTCATTGTCACAAGGCGAGCCGCCTTAAACAGTGTTCAAATCACACGCAGCTTCCACAGTGCGGACTGCGACACCGACCACTCCCTGGTGTGCAGCAAGGTTAGACTCAGACCAAAGAAGTTGCATCATTCCAAGCAGAAGGGCCACCCGCGCATCAACACGAGCAGAATTTCTCACCCACAGCTGTTACAAAAATTTCTAAATTCACTTGTAACAGCCCTTCAAAACACTCCCACAGGGGATGCTGAGACCAAGTGGGCCCACATCAGAGACGCCATCTATGAGTCAGCTTTGACCACCTACGGCAAAAGTGCGAAGAGAAATGCAGACTGGTTTCAATCTCATAATGAAGAGCTGGAACCTGTCATAGCCGCTAAGCGCATTGCACTTTTGAACTACAAGAAAGCCCCCAGCGATTTAACATCCGCAGCACTTAAAGCAGCCAGAAGTACTGCACAAAGAACAGCTAGGCGTTGCGCAAACGACTACTGGCAACACCTATGCAGTCATATTCAGCTGGCCTCAGACACCGGAAACATCAGAGGAATGTATGATGGCATGAAGAGAGCTCTTGGGCCAACCATCAAGAAGATCACCCCCCTCAAATCTAAATCGGGGGACATAATCACTGACCAACGCAAACAGATGGACCGCTGGGTTGAGCACTACCTAGAACTGTACTCCAGGGAGAATGCTGTCACTGAGACTGCCCTCAATGCAGCCCAGCCTCTACCAGTCATGGATGAGCTGGACATACAGCCAACCAAATCGGAACTCAGTGATGCCATTGATTCCCTAGCCAGCGGAAAAGCCCCTGGGAAGGACAGCATTACCCCTGAAATAATCAAGAGTGCCAAGCCTGCTATACTCTCAGCACTACATGAACTGCTATGCCTGTGCTGGGACGAGGGAGCAGTACCCCAGGACATGCGCGATGCCAACATCATCACCCTCTATAAAAACAAAGGTGACCGCGGTGACTGCAACAACTACCGTGGAATCTCCCTGCTCAGCATAGTGGGGAAAGTCTTTGCTCGAGTCGCTCTGAACAGGCTCCAGAAGCTGGCCGAGCGCGTCTACCCTGAGGCACAGTGTGGCTTTCGTGCAGAGAGATCGACTATTGACATGCTGTTCTCCCTTCGTCAGATACAGGAGAAATGCCGTGAACAGCAGATGCCCCTCTACATTGCTTTCATTGATCTCACCAAAGCCTTTGACCTCGTCAGCAGACGTGGTCTCTTCAGACTACTAGAAAAGATCGGATGTCCACCAAAGCTACTAAGTATCATCACCTCATTCCATGACAATATGAAAGGCACAATTCAACATGGTGGCTCCTCATCAGAGCCCTTTCCTATCCTGAGTGGTGTGAAACAGGGCTGTGTTCTCGCACCCACACTTTTTGGGATTTTCTTCTCCCTGCTGCTTTCACATGCGTTCAAATCCTCTGAAGAAGGAATTTTCCTCCACACAAGATCAGGGGGCAGGTTGTTCAACCTTGCCCGTCTAAGAGCGAAGTCCAAAGTACGGAAAGTCCTCATCAGAGAACTCCTCTTTGCTGACGATGCTGCTTTAACATCTCACACTGAAGAATGCCTGCAGAGTCTCATCGACAGGTTTGCGTCTGCCTGCAATGAATTTGGCCTAACCATCAGCCTCAAGAAAACGAACATCATGGGGCAGGATGTCAGAAATGCTCCATCCATCAATATTGGCGACCACGCCCTGGAAGTGGTTCAAGAGTTCACCTACCTAGGCTCAACTATCACCAGTAACCTGTCTCTAGATGCAGAAATCAACAAGCGCATGGGTAAGGCTTCCACTGCTATGTTCAGACTGGCCAAGAGAGTGTGGGAAAATGGCGCACTGACACGGAACACAAAAGTCCGAGTGTATCAGGCCTGTGTCCTCAGTACCTTGCTCTACGGCAGCGAGGCCTGGACAATGTATGCCAGCCAAGAGCGACGTCTCAATTCATTCCATCTTCGCTGCCTTCGGAGAATACTTGGCATCAGGTGGCAGGACTATATCTCCAACACAGAAGTCCTTGAAGCGGCCAACATCCCCAGCTTATACACACTACTGAGTCAGCGGCGCTTGAGATGGCTTGGCCATGTGAGCCGCATGGAAGATGGCAGGATCCCCAAAGACACATTGTACAGCGAGCTCGCCACTGGTATCAGACCCACCGGCCGTCCATGTCTCCGTTATAAAGACGTCTGCAAACGCGACATGAAATCGTGTGACATTGATCACAAGTCGTGGGAGTCAGTTGCCAGCATTCGCCAGAGCTGGCGGGCAGCCATAAAGACAGGGCTAAATTGTGGCGAGTCGAAGAGACTTAGTAGTTGGCAGGGAAAAAGACAGAGGCGCAAGGGGAGAGCCAACTGTGCAACAGCCCCAACAAACAAATTTCTCTGCAGCACCTGTGGAAGAGCCTGTTACTCCAGAATTGGCCTTTATAGCCACTCCAGGCGCTGCTTCACAAACCACTGACCACCTCCAGGCGCGTATCCATTGTCTCTCGAGATAAGGAGGCCCAAAAGACCTCTCATTCTTCGAAACTCTAGAGAATACAGGCTCAGTTTTCCCAGTCTCTCTTCATAGGACAGTCCTGCCATCCCAGGTGAACCTTTGTTGCACTCCGTCTATGGCAATGATATCCTTTCTAAGTTAAGGGGACCAAAACTGCACACAGTACTCGAGGTGCGGTCTAACCAAGGTTCTATATAATTGAAGCAAGACTTCACTATTCTTGTACTCAAATCCTCTTGCGATGACGGCTAAAATACAGTTAACCTTCTTAATTGCTTGCTGCACCTGCATGTTAGCTTTCTGAGACTTATTGACATGGACAGCCAGGTCCCTTTGTATATCTACACTTTCTAATGTCTTATCATTGAAGAAATACTCTGCACATCTGTTCCTCCTACCAAAGTGGATAACGTCACATTTTTCCACATTATATTCCATCTACAACTTTCTTGGCCACTCACTAAGTCTGTCCAAATCCCCTTGAAGCCACTTTGCATCTTCCTCATAACACACATTCCCACCTAGTTTTGTGTCATCCGCAAACTTGGAAATACTACATTTGGTCCCCACATCCAAATCATTGATACATATTGTGAACAGCTGGGGCCCAAGCACTGATCCCTATGGCACTAGTCACAGCCTGCCAACGTGAGAATGTTTATTCCTTCTCTGCTTTCTGCCTGTTGACCAATCCTTAATCCATGCCAGTATATTACCTCCTATCCCATGTGCATTAATTTTGCTAATCAACCTCCTGTGGGGAACTTTATCAGAAACCTTCTGAAAATTCAAGTATACCATGTCCACCAACTCCCCTTTATCAATTCTGTTACTAACATCCTCAAAAAAACTCCAACGGGTTTGTCAAACATGATTTCCCATTAATAAATCCATGTTGACTATGCCCAATCAGATCATTATTATCCAAATGTCCATTTATCACATCCTTTAGAATAGATTCTAGATGGTCTATAATTCCCTGTTTTCTCTTTCCCTCCTTAAATAGTGGGGTGACATTTGCAACCTTCCAATCTGCAGGAACTGTTTCAGGATCAATAGAAGTTTGGAAGATGATCACCATTGCATCCACTATCTCCATCGCTATCTCTTTCAACACTCTGGGTTGTAGAATATCAGGTCCTGGGGACTTATCAACCTTCAGCCCCATTAATTTCTCCAATACAACCTTCTTACACTAACTTCCTTCAATTCCTCACTCTCCCTAATTCCTTGGATCTCTAATTCCGGGAGATTTCTGGTATCTTCCTCAGTGAAGATAGACACAAAGTAATCATTTAGCTTCTCTGCCATTTCTCTATTCCCCATTATAAATTCCCCTGACTCTGCCTGTAATGGATCCATATTTGTCTAAGCCAAACATTTCCTTTTTACGTACCTATAGAAGCTTTTATAGTCTGTTTTTATATTTTTTGCTAGCTTACATTCATATTCTATTTTCCCTTTCTTTATCAGTTTCTTCGTCCTCCTTTGCAGTATCCTAAACTCCTCCCAATCCTCATGTTTACTCCTATTTCTGTCAACTTTATAGGCCTTTTCTTTCAATGTTATACAATCCTTAACTTCCTTTGTTATCCATGGTTGACTGCCTTTACTTTTGAGGTTTTGGGGCCTTGAAGGAATGTATAATTGCTGTAAACTATGTCTTCTTTCCTCCTCTTTGGCCTCCTTGTCTCGAGAGACAATGGGTAAGCGCCTGGAGGTAGTCAGTGGTTTGTGAAGCAGCGCCTGGAGTGGCTATAAAGGCCAATTCTAGAGTGACAGGCTCTTCCACAGGTGCTGCAGATAAAATTGGTTGTCGGGGCTGTTACACAGTTGGCTCTCTCTATGTAATATTTCTTTAAAGACTATCCATTGCCTATGTACTGTCATACTTTTTAAATGTATTTTCCCCAATACACCTAAGCTAATATGCCCCTCATACCTTCATAATTTCTTTTGTTCAAATTTAACACCCTGACTTCAGATTGAACTATCACACTTGCAAACATAATGTAAAATTGTATCATATTATGGTCACTAATCCCTAAAGGTTCTTTTACAAGAAGATTGTTAATTAGCCCTTTCTCATTACATAATACTAGATCTAACATAGCCTGTTCTCTAGTCAGTTCCTCAACATACTGCTCTAGAAAACCATCCCGAGCACACTCCAGAAACTCATCCTCCACAGCATTAGTGCTCATTAGGTTTACCCAGTCTATATGCAGATTGAATTCACCCATGATTACTGTATGACCCATGCGATATGCTTCTCTAATCTTCTGATTCATACCATGTCCTACACTACCACTACTGTTTGGTGGCCTCTAAACAACTCCTATCTGTGTTTGCTGCCCCTTGCTGTTTCTGAGCTCCACCCAAACAGATTCCACATTTTGTTCTTTCGATCTGAGATCCTCCCTTACTAATGTTCTGAACCTATCCCTTATTATCAGCGCAACACCACCTCCTTTTCCTTTTTTCCGGTCCTTCCTAAATGTCGAATATCCTTGAATATTCAGTTCCCAGTCTTGGTCACCATGTAGCCACATTTCAGTTATGGCAATTAGATCATACCCATTTACCTCTATTTGGGCCTTTAAATCATCTATCTTGTTGCGAATGCTACGTGTATTCAGGTAGAGTGCCCTTAACCTTGTCGTCTTGACGTTCTGCATTCTAAAGCTAGTTGATGCTCGCCTTTGTTTTGCCTGCCTTCTAATGTCACTTGCTACTTTTCTACCTCCTGTTACCAGCTTTACTTCCTTCCAATTTGAGTTACCCCTCCAGTTCCCATTCCCCCTGACAAGCTAGTTTAAATCCTCTCCAACAGCACTAGCAAATTACTCTGCGAGAATGTTAATTCCGGTCCTGTTAAGGCGTAGCCCGTCCATCTTGTACAGGTCCCACGTGCCCCAGAACCAGTCCCAATGCCTCAGAAATCTGATGTCCTCCCTCCTACACCAATTCTCCAGCTACGTGTTGAATTGATCAATGCTCCTATTCCTATGCTCACGAGCACATGGCACTGGGAGTATTCCTGAGATTACTGCTTTGGAGGTCCTGCTTTTTAATTTCCTTCCTAACTCCCTAAAATCTGCTTTCAGGACCTCATCCTTCTTCTTACCTATGTTATTGGTACCAATGTGAACCAGGACCTCTGGCTGTTCACCCTCCCCCAAAAGGATGTCCTGCAGCCGTTCTGTGACATCCTTGACCATGGCACCAGGGAGGTGACACACCATCCTGGAGTCCCGTTTACTGCCGCAGAAATGCTTGTCTGATCCCTTGAATATCAAATCACTTATCACTATTGCTCTTCCACTCTTTCTCCTCCCCTCCTATGCAGCTGAGCCACCTGTGGTGCCACGGACCTTGGTCTGGCTCCACTGCCCCGAGGAACCATAGCTCTCACCAGTATCCAAAATGGAAAACCAATTAACAAGCAAGATAGACTCAGGGGACTCCTGCACTCCCTGCCTAGTTCTCTTAGACTGCCTTGTGGTCATCCATTCCCTCTCTGCTTGCATGCTCCTAACCTGCATTGTGACCACTTCCCTAAATGGGCTATCCACATAGTCCTTTGCCTCACGGATCCACAACAGTCACTCCAGCCGCCGTTCAAGTTTCAAAGCACGAGCTCAAGCCACTGCAGCTGGTGACCCTTCCTGCAGATGTGTTCATCTAGGACACGTGGTGCGTCCATGACTTCCCACATACCGCGGGATGTACATTCCACTTGGCTGAGCTGACCTGCCATACTGTAACTTTAAAAGCATATTATTACAATGAGAATTAAAATAACTTATCAGTCACCAATCACCTTCTTCCCCTGTACTGAAGAGAGAGGCAGCTACTGGAGGCTGGAAAAAGGTAGAAGAAGGAAAGGAGCCCCTCCCTCACACAACAAACTCCCACTTTACACTCTGTGCACTCAGATTTTTTTTCTTAATTTATAGTTCCCCTCCTTCCCGAACTCCCTCAATTACCAAACTCCCTTCTTACTACTCTGTGCCCTCCAGCAGCACTCAATGCAGACAGCCAGCACTGAGAGTCCCCTTACTTTATAGTCTGTAAACGATGCCAGCTCTGCTAGAGCTCAGAAACCAGTTTGAGCTAGCTACCTAATTAACTAGCTACAACTACTCTGAGTGTTTGTATACCCCTGTTTAAAACTACAAGAAACCTAACTTGCCTCTTAATGGAAACAGGAATTTCAATTAATTGCTAAATATTAACAAGCCAAAACATAAACTAGTCTTGAGAGATTAACCCTTAAAATTCACTCACTTACCAAATTTCCTTCTTCACAGTCAGTGCAGACCAAAGCCCGTAGGAGCATCTTGCATCTTTTAGATTTTTTTATACGGCATTATTAGTAAGCTTGAACACTGTACAGATCCTCTCATGAGAGCTTAGGTTTATATTTGACAAATATACTATTCTGCCTGTTCCTGAACCGTGTACCCACATTGAGATTGTACAAGATAATCAGAACACAAAAGAGACCGGGAATAGTGTTCTGATGAAAGCTCACAAACCTGAAACGTTAACGTTGTTTCTCTCTCCGCAGATGCTGCCAGACTTGCTGTGTATTTACAACACTTTCTGTTTTTATTTCAGATTTCCAGAAACCATAGTATTTTGCTTTTATTTCCGGTAAAAATGGGTCTGGTTTCTCAGAATCACTGAATCACAGAATTGCTACAGCACAGAAGGAGGGCATTCAGCCCTGGCTCTCCAAAGGAGCAATTCACCAAGTTACACTCCCCTGCCTTACCCCCGCCACCCCCCCCATAGCCCTGTGAATTCTTTCTTTTCAGGTCCAATTCCCTCCTTCATGCTTTGATTGAACCTCCATCACACACTCTGGCAGTGCATTCTAGATCCTAAGCACTTGCTGCAGGATAAAGTTTTTCCTCATGTCTCCATTGCTTCTTTTGCCAATTACACTAAACCTGCACCCTCTTGTTCTTGATTCTTTTGCCATGGGAACAATTTTTTCCTATTTACTCTGTCCAGACTCCTTGTGATTTTGAATACCTCTATCAAATTTCCTCTCAACCTTCTTCTCCAAGGAAAACAGTCCCAGTCCCAACTTCTCCGATCTATCCACATAACTGAAGTTCCTCGTCCCTGGAACCATTCTCATGAAAATTTTCTGCACTCTCTCTAATGCCTTCACACTCTTCCTAAAGTGTGGAACTCAGAATTCAGCGCAATATTCCAGTTGAGGCCGAACCAGTGTTCTATACAAATTTAACATAACTTCCTTGCTTCTGTACCCTGTGCCTCTATTAATAAAGCCTAGGATGCTGTATGTTTTTTCACCACACTTTCAACCTGTCCTGCTACCTTTACTTATGCACATATACACCTATGTCCCTCTGCTCCTGCATCCCCTTTAGAATTGTACCCTCTTATTTTATATTGTCTCTCCGTGTCCTTCCTACCAAAATGAATCACTTCACACTTCTCTGCATTAAATTTCATCTGCCACTTGGCCACCCATTCCACCAACCTGTCTGTCTTTTTGAAGTTCTGCACGATCCTATTTCTGAACAATGCTTCCAAATTTCGTATCATTTGCAAATTATGAAATTGTGCCCTGTACATCAAGGTCTAGGTCATTAATATATATTAGGAAGAGCAAGGGTTCAAACACCAACTCCTGGGGAACTTCACTACAAACCTTCTTCCAGTCTGTAAAACGTCCATTAACCACTACTCTCTGTTTCCTGTGACACAGCAAATTTCATATCCACATTGTTACTGTCCCTTTTATTCCATGAGCTATAACTTTGTTCACAGATCTGTTCCACGGCACTTTATCAAATGTTTTTGGAAGTCCATGTCCACCACATCAACAGCATTACCCTGATCAACCCTCTCTGTTAACTTATCAAAAAATGCAGCAAGTTAGTTAAACACGATTTGCCCTTACCAAATCCATGCTAGTTTTCCTTAATTAACATGCATTTATCCAAGTGATGATTAATGTTGCCCCAAATTATCATTTCAAGAAGCTTCCCCACCACTGAGGTTAAACTGACTGACCTGTAGGTGCAGGGTTATCTTTACACCCTTATTTGAAAAAAGCTGCAACATTTGCAATTCTCCAGTACTCTGGCATCACTCCTCAGTCTAAGGAGGACTGGAAAATTATGACCAGTGCCTCCACTGTAGGAGAGCTTTTACCTGTGGATTGTGGTCCCTTTTGTATATAGAAATGAAAGAATGCTTTGATGCGCGGAATGCAAAAAGTAAACATGGACACCAAACTTGGAGGTGTGGCAAACAGTGAGGATGATATGAACTGCCTATAACAGGACATAGATAGGCTAGCAGAATGGGCAGAGAGGTGGCAGATGGAATTAAATACTGACAAGTGTGAGGTGATGCATTTTGACAGAAGGAATAGGGTGAGGCAATATAGACTTAATGGCGCAGTTCTAAAGAAGGTGCAGGGACAGAGGGACTTGGGGTGCATGTGCATCAAAGGTGGCAAGACATATTGTGAGACTGGTTAGTAAAGTATATGGGATCTTGGGCTTCATAAATAGAGGCATTGAGTACAAAGCAGGGAGGTTATGCTGAACTTTATAAAGCTCTGGTTAGGCCCTAACTGTAGTACTGCATCCATCTGGTCACCACACTTCAGGAAGGATGTGAGGGCTCTTGAGAGGACGCAGAGGGGATTTAACAGAATGATTCTGGGGATGGGGGATTTTTGTGACCAGGTCAAGTTGGAAAAACTGAAATTGTTCTCCTTAGAACAAAGGAGATTGAGTGGAGATTTAATAGAAATGTACAAGATTATGACAGGCTGCCTCAGGCAGATTAATCTGTCAAGTATCTAAGTTCGCACATGAAGACTGACCTGTTAAGTGAGGTACTTGAGAACCGTTCTGATGAAAGGTCAATGATCTGAAATGTTAACTATGTTTCTCTCTCTACAGATACTGCCTGACCTGCTGAACATTTCCAGCATTTTCTGTTTTTTTATTTCAGATTTGCAGCATCTGCAGTATTTTGCTTTTGTATTTCTTATCAACTTGTTTATAGGGTGTCCATTAGTTACTGGTAGGACTACTGTATTCATACAATATTCATTCTTAAAATAAAGCAAGTTACTTGTATCTTTGATCAGTTCTGATAGGTACACTATAACTATATCATACCGCACAGAAGGAGGCCATTCAACCATTGTGCCTGTCATAACTTAATAAAATGGTTCGTGGTAACAAGGAGCTGTAAAGGTTGCTGTTTTAAGATAGGAAAGAATCTATAACATTGTTTTATGTGTACTGTTAGAGACCTCATAACCTCATATATAATAGCAAATACCCATTGTAAGAGCATCCCATTAAGAACAGAATTTTATCAAGAAACTGGGCTTAATTGGAAAAATTTTGATGGAAGGAAATATTGTCACAGTTGTTACAGACGGGGGGAGATGGTGTGAATGACTTCTACTCTTTATCTCTCAATTGACTGTAGACAGTGGGCTGGATTTTTCATTTTTGCTGCCGAAATTGGCAGTGGACATGAACAATAGGAGGACCACACGTCGTGGAGTCGCCGCAATATTAAACGCACAGCTCATTTAAATGGCTAGGGTGGACCGGCCCCACCCACCGATGACATGGAGGGGGCAGGCGGTCCATCCCCGACAATGGCGTCAGGCACCACAGTGCAGGCGCTGACGCCATTTTTAAAGGGCTTCGAGCCCTAGATTGCAATTCCAAATTTAAAGGGACATTGTTTTTAAAAAATTAAATAACTTAATCCTGACCCTCTCCCAACCACCCCAATAACCATAGAGTTAAGTACCTGCCCACTTTTCTCCCCCCCCTCACCCGCCCCCAAAAAAAACCTCTTATCTGGTGCACCTATCCTTCTCCTCCCCCCAGATTCATAAACTTTAAACTTTACCCCTTCCAACCATTCCCCAGACCAATTAAATTACTCTGATGCTGATTCCCCTCCTCCAGCACAGAGAAACTTACCTGCACCCCCTCCTCACCAGGGTTCTGCCGGCCACTGGCACCAATATCACCCAGAACGTACTATGGGAGCAGGTAAGTAATTTACATTTTAAAAAATATGTAGTTTTAGCTGGTGTCGCTGAGCTACGTGGGGGCGGGTGCTGCGACAAGGCCTCATCGCCCACCAGCAATATCGGGCTGGACCTTTCCAGCATCGAGGCCCGTGGCAGGTCTCTGCCAGAAGCATTTTCTGGCCCCACCCCCCTCCTGCCACCGTGACCCCCGACTGTGGGTGGCCTAGTGTTTGTTTAGACAATATTGTTTTAGTCACCAAGTGTTATGGTGGTCAAATAAAGAAACAGCAGGTTTTCTTGTGGGATTAAAAGAAAAATAAATTATTTATTAAACAATACCCAAAAAATATCACAACCTCACCCACTCACTCACACATGCACACACTTGCACACACACAAGAGATAGCAATTAGGAATAGCATGCATTTAAGTCTGATTGTTGTAAAAGAGTTCACTCTGAAACCTCCTTGGTTTTCTGGGAGGAATTTATTTACAGCGGTGCAGGCCTGGTGTTCCTTTTCTTGGTTCACTGAAGTATTGCAGATTCTCTGGTTAAGATTCAGTCAAAGTCAGTGGCGAGAAGCCTGTTAAGATTTATCGGGTGGGGCGTTTTCAAAGTCACCTTGCAGTGTTTCTGCCTCTGTCATTTAAAGTTGTTCCGGCAGGGTCGTCTTCTTGGTTGGAATGCATGTCTCAGCTTTCTTGCTGGCTGGCTTTCTGTCTGTCTTTCAGTGAAGTCTCTTTTTTTAAGAGAAAAACTTATCAGGTTTGTTTTTGGTCAGGTGACCACCTGCTCTCCCCTGTTGTATTCATACAATATCTTTGAAAGTGGAGCCATTGTTACACAATGGGGTTTGAATGTGGCTTAACCCGATAAAAGTGGTGTTATGTCCCACCTATTATATTGGCTTTGAATCTGGATTCTCCTTGGAGGTGTGAGCCATTTAGCATTGAAAGGGCTGTTTAGCATTCCCCAGGACTAGTCCAGGTGTGATGATAGGTTTAGTCTCCACCAGTTCCTGAGTATATTTTCAGTACAGGAGAGGTCACCTAACCTCTTATTCCATCTTGTCTGCAGTAAATGTGTGTCCATTTTTTGGCGTTTAGTTCATCAGGTCATTTTTACAGTTCATAATTGCTCCAATTCACTTTAGTCCATTCCTGTTCCTTCTGTGAGCATGACACATCATAGTGTGGTCAAGTTTTTTTTTTCTTTGGTGCCTTGAGCATGAAGAAAACTAGTGGTTGCTACTATTAGATTTAACAATAGTCAACTAAAATTATTTTCGTAGTTTTGCTGGAAAAATTGCCAATATCTTAAACAAAGGTTTGTGCATTTCATTGTATTATGCCAAACCAATGTAGTCACAATGTTTTTGTGGATGTTAGTAAAATAACCACAATCACTTTCACCTGCTGTCATGATTTCAAATCCCTGTGTACATTGTTAAAAAAAGTGAAAAATCTGCAGCATTATAAATGTCGCATCAATGTATTTTGACATACAATAAACAAGGTTCAGAGAGTCAATAATCAGTCTGATATATAAACACTTTCACTTTGCGCTTCAATTTACTGGTATTTAAGGGAAGGAACTAAAATGATCCATGACCATGCGCCCTCAAAGGCAGGAAAGTGGTGTTGAGATGCGCCGGGGCCAGTTAGACAGACCCCGGCGAGGGGGCAGGGGTCGCTGAGGGCAGATGGTGCTGGGGGACCCCTCCGTGGGCCAAAGAGTGCCTGAAAAGGAGGTCCCCCCCCCACTGTGGATCCTGCCAGGAGGCTGCCAGGGTTTACCTGGTGGTCCCTTCAGGTGGTGGATACTACCCCCCCCCCCCCCCCCCCCCACCCGAAGTGGTGGTAAAGTGCCAGTGGGGGCAGGAAAAGGCCCTTAATTGGCCACTTAAGGGGCTCAATTGGGCTCCAGGCAGGCCATCTGACACCTTGCCTACCGCTGGCAAGATGGCATGTCGGCGCAAAAATGATGGCCATTCCACCCGGCACCTTCCTGCGCCATTTTGTCAGCTGTTACAACCAGATGAGAAAGAAGCCTTGGGTTCCCTTTCAGCCTTCACCTGGTCTTACTGTAACAGGGTTTTATTTTTAAACACTGTGTTTTAGCTCCCCCTTGGTGAATCCTTGTTCACCGCTTTCCAATTATAAGGCAAAGAAACCAGCTCAAACAGGCTTTCTTAGGTTTAAAGAAGAAAAGTTGAAATTTATTAAACTTAAACTCTAATTTGGTTAACGCCTACGGATACAGGACGTGCCCACCCTAGCATGCATATGCGATACACACATGCAGATAGAGACAGAAAAGAGCAGAAGAATAAAGTGGAAAAGTTTGAGGCAATATCTGAAGAGTTGTTGTTATGGTTCTTCGAGCTCACCCTGTAGAGCCCTTGATTGTAAGTAGATCTTGCTTTTCGTTGGGGCCCAGCATTCTTCTTAAACCTTGTTCGCTGTAGGAGACTTTTCTCTCTTGGGGTTCATGTGTCTTCAGTGGATTCAGAGGCTTGTGAGAGAGAGATGGGAGCAGACAGGAAAGAGAGCTTCTCAGTCCAGGAGCGAACAGCTTTCTGCAGGCTCTCAGTTCAAACTGTACAATTCAGATAAAAAACCTAGACTGCCCAGCAGGTTAGTCATGTGACTAACTGGTTTGACCATGTCTGTTTGTGGATTGTATTGGAGCAGGGGATAGCTCCTTTGTTCCAAACACACTCTGTTAATATGCAAAAATGTCTCTCCAGCCAGGGACCTGGCAACCCCCTTTCACAGGCCTTCTCTTCTTCCCAGCAACAATTTTAAATTTAATGTCCATGTGGTGAAATTAATGTACCTCATTCTTGGCAGGTGGGGTCCTGCATGACCCTAGTCTTCGCGCCTCCCGTTCTCAAAGGGCTGGTAAAATCCAACCTGAAGTTTCAGGTCAATGTCCTTTCATCAGAGCTGAAAAAATTAGAAATGTAAAAGGTTTAAAGCAAGTACAAAGGCAGGAAAAAGGGAGAACGGAGGAAAAGAACACAAGGAAAGGTCTGATAGAGCTCTGAGAGATTAAATGACAAAAGGGTTGCTGGTGCAAGGCAAAGCAAAAGAGAGTAGTAATGGGGCAAGTAAAACAACAAAAAATGGGTTTAGAGGAGGCTTGAATTGCAGAATCGTGAACAGCTGCCATCTGAAAACAAAACAAAATGAGGAAATAAAAAGGAAAACAAAATGGGGGAAGAGGTAACAATCTGCAATGTACAGGAAGAAGAGGTAAGGGAGCGGATCTGTGTAGGACAGGAACAGGGAATGTTCCAAACATCTCTCAAAAGGGCAAGCATAGCTAAGATCCAAAGCAACACCTTTCTTCAGTGAGCGGCATTGAAGGAGATGTTGTTCAATGTGAGATCAAGTTCAGCCAGGCAGTGGAGGGTGGTGGTGGATGGGGACTGGTTAGACCTACATTCAAGGAAGAAACAGCAAACCCTCAGACTAACCTGATGGGGGATGGAGGTGTAGAGCGATTAAATATTGTTAGACCAAGGCGGGAGGAGTGCACTGTTAATTCAGTTCCACTTCTCCACAGGCCACAGCATATCAATAAATTTCCCCACTGACCGAAACAGCCAATTAGATACTCTATTTGTCCCCAGAATAAAACACACCAACCAGGTTTCTTTAATCAACAGTGAAATTAACCATTTGTTATAAAACCAACTCTTAACCAATAATGAAGTAAATCTGTATACAAATTGAGATATTGGAGCTCCTTATTTTACCCTAGTCCTCATGCACATGCACATTCATCCAAAACTGGTTAACCAGGAAAAAAGGAATTTTGCTTTACAGCTGTTTCATAGGAATAAAAGGAATAAAAAACTTAGACTGCCATGATCTGGAAGGAAGTTCTTCAGGAGAGGCAGGTTCTGCCACATGTGAAGCTGCCAAATGATGCTGTGAGTTGTTCTTTTTGATGTTAGCGCCTGTTACCAGGCTGCTGTAGCAACTGGTCGTCGTGGTAGTGCACACCAATCCACAGGATGTGTCGCCATTTCTCTCTTTCACCAGCTAGTGACTCTCAAGTTCGATAGTTGACATTTAGGCCTTTCTTGTCATGCTTGCAAGCATTCTTGAAGCGAGGCTTTGGGAGCCCCACTGGTCATCTGGCCCCGGCTACTTCACCATATAGAAGTTCCCTGGTTATGTGACTGTCTTCCATCTTGCAGATGTGTCAAATTCACCGACACTGCCTCTGTTTGATTAGTGTATGTTTGACATTTGGGAGCTCTGCCTTTGAAAGGAGTGCCACATTTGTGATTTTGTCCTGCCAGGATATAATGCACCGCAGACAGCAGAGATGGAAATTATTGAGCTGCTTTTCCTGGTAGCTGTAAGTCACCCATATTTCACAGCCACACAGCAAGGTTCTAAGAACACAGGCATGGTCCGAAGGGTCAGCTTGGTGTTATTGCATGCATGTTTTGCAAGTCTGCCAAAGATGGTAGCTTCATTCCCTGTGCGTGTATTGGGCTCTGTCTGTCACTGTGGACCCAAGGTAGCAGAATTTGCTAACCACTTCCAGTGTGGCGTTATTTAATGTGATTGGGGTGGAGATGCAACACCTTGTCCTCTGACCACGGTTTCTTTCAAACTTATAGTCAAGCACAACATGTTACAGGCATGGGAGTGACAATCCATGAGTCTTTGTAGCTGAGTTTCTGTGTGAGCGACTAGCGCAGCATCATCAGCGTAGAGGAGTTCTCTGATCAGGAAGCAATGTGTTTTTGTCTTCGCTTGCAGCCTTGCTAGATTGTAGAGCTTGCCATCTGACCTAATGTGCAAGCGGACTCCTTCCATAACTGCAGGGAAGGCAAAGGTCAGGAGCATGGAGAAGATGCCAAACAGATTAGGGGCGAGGACACAACCCTGTTCCACTCTATTCTTCACTCCGAAACTGTTGGAAATGGAGCCATCAAACTGTACAGTGCAGTGCATGTTGTCATGGAAGGAGCGGATGAGACTGAGAAGATTCGGTGGATAGCCAATTTTTCCCAAAAGCTTGTAGATGCTCTGCTGATGGTGTCGAATGCCTTAGTGAAATCTATAAAAGTAAAGTTAAGAGGCACACTCTGTTCCATACGCTTCTCTTGTATCTGGTGTATGGAGAAGATCATATCCACAGTAGATCTGCTGGCACGGAAAACACACTACACTTCCGGGTACACTCGGTCTGCAAGTAAATGGAGTCAGTTAAGGTCAAGTGAGGAGGGGTCGAAGGTCTTCCCTCTTTTTTCTCTCCTTGTTTGACTGCAACAGGTTTAATTCTTTCTGAAAGTAGATGTAATGACCAATTCAGTAGGTGTTTGGTTCTTGTTATGATCAGAGCAAGTAAGTAATCAGACAGGTTTTCTTGAGTTTAACAAAGAAAGAGGTGCACTTTCTTGTCCCTAAACTGAACTAATGAAAATAATAAACTATGCGCTAACTTTCACTCACACACATACACACGCACAAATAGGTTACAGAGTGGGGAAAGGTAGATTGGTTGAGTTAGAGTCCATAGTAAAAAGGGGTAATTAATTCTCTGGAGTTTGGTGATTTGGCTGGCTTCTAGTTGAATTTGCTGGTCCTGAGGCTTTTAGTTTAAAGAGGTAGATGAGTAGTTCATGGATCCCCTGGAGACAGCGATGCAGATGATTTCCTCCAGTGGGGTTTCTGATTGTAGCCAGAATATGCAAAGGTGGTCAGTCAACAGGCAGAGTTTGAAGATTGTAAGCTGATGTGGAGAGAGGGAGGGACCCCCACTTGGGTCTGCATGTGTCAGAGTCCAGAAGCTTCTCCCTGCTGCTGTAGAGAAACACAAGCTTAAAACCACAGTTGGGGAGGGGCTTGTCACATGACAGTCTCCCGATGATTCAAACATGGTAGCAGTGTTTCTCTTCTTGATAAAAAGAGCTGGTAGTTCCATTAAACTTCCAGAGTCTAGGTTCTTGCTGGGATGAGCAGCCTTTTCATCTCCCTCCTCACAGTCCTTGCAATGTAGGATACAAGGTTGCATATTCAGTGGCCAACTTAAGCTGCCAGCAAAGTCCATCATTTATCTGTTCATTTAAAAATTTCTTTAAAAAATATATAAATTCAGTTCTCCAGTCTGTGGATTAAAGAAAATTATCATTCAATGAAGCAAGTTGTGTGACAAGTCTGTTATGTATGACCCTAGCAAAGGCCTTCACCATGACGCTAAGGAGTGAGATGCCCCTTTAGTTGTTGCAGTCTCCTCTGTCACCTTTGTTTTTGTACAGCGTGATGATTGTGGCATCACACGTCTCCTTTGGAACAGAGCTTACTTGACAGCAGAGAAGGAGAAGGTCATAAAGATGTGGCAATAGATAGGACTTTCCGTGCTTGAGCAGTTCAGCTGGGATTCTGTCCTTGCCCGTTTGGCAGGACACTGGAAGAACTCCCCTTTTGTTTCTCGAATAGTGTCTTGGGATTTTTTATGTCCATCTGAAAGAGAGGATGGTACTGCAGTTTAACAGCTCATCCAAAGTTACTTCAAGATGGGGTGAAGAGTGCAGATGCAATTTTTAAAAAACTACACCAGATTTCAAGAAAATGAACCATATGGGCACTCTCCCATAATGCAGGCCCTGAAATTATGCAGGGTGTGTTGTCGCAAAGGCATGTACTTTATCCATATTGTGCTGGTTCATCTATCTGCTAGCATTTTCAAAACTTACGTTAGGTTTTCCACCCTTTGTTTTCACGCCTTATTTACTCTGCACACCCACACAACTTTTGGAAAAGACTAACAAATAATTTGAAACCATTTCAGCGCCTTCGTAAAAGCTGGAACTGTATTTTCCTCCAAAAGCAGCCACTTGCCCATCAGTACCTGCAATCCTTTCAGGGCTGTATGCTCGTAGGATTACGCAGATCTCAACGTAATTGTATATGTTCCAAGCAGAGCGAGGTGCATATTTAAATTATATTTGAGAAGGCCTCACCCAATCCAGTCAATCCATCTCTTCAGAGTGCCAACTTATACAATACTTCACAGACAACAATCCCAGAGATATTATTGCTGTGATTGTTAAATTATCCATATGCAGAATTCAGGCCCATTTTTTTAGAATGCATTTATTTTAAAATTCAAACACTGAAGGTATTATAATCTAAACTGAAAATTGCGCTGGTACATTGTGTCCACAAAAAGCAGGACAAATCCAATTGGGTTAATTAGCGCTCAATCAGTCTTCTCAACCATCAGCAAAGTGATGGAACATGTCGTCAACAGTGCTAACAAGCAGCACTTACTCAGCAACAACCTGCTCACCGATGCTCAGTTTGGATTCTGCCAGGGCCACTCAGTTGCAGACCTCATTACAGTCTTGGTCCAAACATGGACAAAAGAGCTGAATTCCAGAGGTGAGGTGAGAGTGACTGGCCTTGACACCAAGGCAGCATTTGATTGAGTTTGGCATCAAGGAGCACCAGAAAAATTGAAGTCAATGGGAACCAGTGGAGAGTTTTCCCCCTGATTGGAGTCATACCCAGCACAAAGGAAGATGGTCGTGGTTGTTGGAGGCATCTCGGCTCCAGGACATCGCTGTAGGAGTTCCTCAGGGTAGTGTCCTAAACCCAACCATTAGCTGCTTTATCAATGACCTTCCCACCATTGTAAGGTCAGAAGTGGGGATGATTGCTAATGATTGCACAGAACCATTTACGACGACACAAATACTGAAGGAGTTCGTGCAACAAGATCTGGACAACATTCAGGCTTGGGCTGATAAGTGACGAGTAACATTTGCACCACACAACAGCCAGGCAATGATCATCTCCAACAAGAAAGAACCTAACCACCTTCCCTTGATGTTCAACAACATTGGCATCTCTGAATCTCCTACCATCAACATCCTGGGGTTACCATTGACCTGAAACTTAACTGGACCAACCATATCAGTATTGTGGTCGGTCAGAGGCTGGGAACTCTGCAGCTCAATTCAAGAGTGTGATGGAATATTCTCCACTTGCCTGGATGAGTACAGCTCCAATAACACACATACAAGACAAGGCAGCCTGCCTGATCGGCACCCCATCCACCATCTGAAACATTCACTCCCTCCACCACTGGCACACAGTGGCAGCAGTGTGTACCATCTACAAAGATGCACTGCAGCAACTTGCCAAGCTTCCTTCAACAGCTCCTTCTA
Source organism: Heterodontus francisci (assembly GCF_036365525.1). Classification (NCBI taxonomy): domain Eukaryota; kingdom Metazoa; phylum Chordata; class Chondrichthyes; order Heterodontiformes; family Heterodontidae; genus Heterodontus; species Heterodontus francisci. The sequence goes on from NC_090389.1 coordinate 51,740,516, forward strand.
AAACCGTGACCTCTACCACCTAGAAGAAGAAGGACAGCAGATGCATGGGAATACCACCACCTGCAAGTCCCCCTTCGAGTCACACACCATCCTGACTTGAAACTATATTGCTGTTCCTTCGCTGTCACTGGGTCAAAATCCTGGAACTCCCTCCTTAACAGCACTGTGCTCGTACCTACCCCACATGGACTGCAGTGGTTCGAGAAGGCAGCTCACCATCATCTTCTTGAGGGCAATTGGGATTGGCAATAAATACTGGCCTTGCCAGCGATATGAACATCCCATGAATGAAATTTTTTAAAAGTGCTTTTAAAGTCATCAAAATGATTTGTTACAAGTTTTAATATTTAGAATACATTGATTTACATATTGCAATCAAAGCAGTTTTCTCTCATCGTTTCTAATTAAATTGTAAAATTGTGTTACCTGTTATAATTTTGTCAATTGATATGAAACAAAATTTAAAATAACTTAAATGTAGAAAGTGTGAAGAACATTGCTTGTGGTTAAATTTCACAAACCACAGAGTGGTTTCCATCAGTAAATTTACTTCTGGCACACTGTCAGCAGCTGTAACCATTATCACTTCTGTTAATCATCAACAGAAGAAATAGTAATTAAGATACTCTTCTCCTGTACAAATGAAATACTCAGTGAATTAGCTTCAGGAAAAGGTGAGACCCCTTATAGTAATAGTAACCATAACCATTTGAAATGGTTTGAAAGAGGTGTTAAGGTGCACAGTATTAATGTAAAGGAGGTGTATTACATGCATCCAATAGCATCCGGGAACTGACTTTTCCCGAATTCTGAGAGTGGTTGATTGATGCAGCACAAAATGTGGTTGCTTTGTAACAGATCAAATGATCTTTTCACAATTCAATATTCATAGGTTTGATAGTTATTTTTCAGCTCTTGGCCTTATATATTGATGATGAGCTGGTCGTCGGTTCTCCTGTCGCAGGATGCACGCAGGATGCAGGTGGTATATTTCACACATCCATAGGAAGAGGAGTAGACCATTTAACCCCTTGACCTTGTTCCGCCATTCCTTGAGTTCATGCCTGATCTGCAACCTAATTCCATACACCCACCTTTGCCCCATATCCCTTAATACCTTTGGCTAACAAATACCCATCAATTTCCGTTTTCTAACTTCAAATGTACTTCATTGGCTATAAAGTGCTTTGAGACATCCAGTGGTCATGAAAGGCGCCATATAAATGCATGTCTTTTCTTCAGTTTTAAAGTTAACAATTAATCTAGCATCAATTGTAATTTGCAGAAGAGAGTTCCAAACTTGTACTACCTTTGACGTGAGGAAGTGTTTCCTAATTTCACTCCTGAAAGGACTTTCTCTAATTTTTAGACTATGATCCCACATGCTAGACTCCCCAGTCAGTGGAAATAGGGTGGATTGGGAGAATCTATCTGTTCCCCTTAATATCTTCGAACCTTTGATCAAATCATCCCTTAACCTTCCAAATTCCAGGGAATACAACCCTAGTTTGTTTAATCTCTCCTCGTGGTTTAACTCTTGGAGTCCAGGTATCGTTCTCGTAAATCTACGCTTCACTCCCTTCAAGGCCAATATATCCTTGAAAAGTTGTGTGCCCAGAACTGCTCGCAGTATTCCAGATGTGGTCTGACCAGGGGTTTGTATAGCTGAAGCATAACTTCTACCCCCTTGATTCCGAGCCTTCTCGACATAAAGGTCAGTACTTCATTAGCCTTTTTGATTAAACTGTCTTGAGCACGTACAGAAAATAATGATCTGTGTACCTTGACCCCCAAGTCTCTCTGGACTTCCACTGTTTCTAGCTTTTCACCATTGAGAAAGTACCTTGTTCTATACAGGAATTGACCTTTTTGGGATTCTGAGAGCAGTTGTATGAAGCAGCACAAAAGCGGGACTCCTCCTAGTGAGGCCACTAATTGCTTTTCCCTTCCTTGAAAAACTGAGAATGACGCTCGGGGGCCCTGGGTCTTTACTTGAATCCTGCTCACCTGGAACCCCAGCATCAATCTGCAGTGAAACACGTGACAGCTTTTAGACTCATTTAGCACCATCTATCTAGCCATATTCATTTACCTCTTCTTTAGAGCATAAACTCCATTTGAGAAGTAAATGCCGCCATTCATGTTTTTCTTCATTTGTTCTAAAATCTAGTTGAAATTTGCAGCAAAATCACTCAAGTATCAACAGCCCATTGATCAGTTTAGAAAAAGTGGTGAAAATATGAGGACTAACTTACCAAAATCGCAAACCTGGAATAGAAACCAATCATCAAAAAAGGAATTTCTTTCGAACAGTAGAAAACAATTTTTTTTTCATTTTTTTTAAAATTAGGAGATCTTTATTTCTTTGAGCAGCACTGGCTTTGGTAGTCATGGAAGAATTGTTTTAAAAAAATTGTAAATGAGCTGCCCAACTTGATTGTGTTTGAAAGGAAAAGAGGAAATGATAAGTCTGTAATACAAATAATGTATTATAATTCAGGTACACACATTGGAAAGCATATTGGCAGATTTTTTTGGATTGTAAATGGTTTGGCTGTCCTTCTGAATTTTTGATCATTGTTTGCCAACAATGAAATAGAACAAAAACTGCTGGAAATTAATTATGTATTTACTCTGCTGCATTATTCATTCTTCGTTCTGTTTAATATTAAGTGTGTCTCATCCATTTTAATAGTAGTAGAACTATGTTAGGCTGATATTGTGAATTGCTTCGAATGCATTTATGATAACTGTGTACTACTTTTAATGATGCAAAATACACTTGGCTGTTTGTTGCCACCATTGTTCTCAAAATTGCAGGTTTGTCATGTTTTTGCACAAAAGAACCAAATTCACCTTAATTTGATCTCTTTTTTAAAAATCTCAATACATTTTGTTTTACCCGCATAACTTAACAGTACAAGCTACTGGCATGCTGAATAACAAGCAAATCTGCATTTGTTGAAAGAAATTGCCTGTTTGAAAAATATTATCAGCTGCAAGAGATTTACCCAACCTCTTTCATTAACTTAACACCCTTTTAAGTATCCACTACTGGATGAGCAAACTGACCAGAGCACCGTGGTACAGGAAGACATTTAAGACGAAGGAGTAAATAGGAACGTAGAGGTAGTAGGGGACAGTACAGTCAGAGGGATAGACACAGTTCTCTGTAGCCAAGAACGAGAGTTCAGAAGGCTGTGTTGCCTGACTGGTGCCAGGGTTCAGGACGTCTGCTCAGGGCTGGAGAGGAACTTGCAGTGGGAGGGGGAGGATCCAGTTGTTGTGGCCCACGTGGGGGCCAACAACATAGATAGGACTAGGAAAGAGTTTCTACTTGGAAAATATGAGGTGCTAGAGACTAAATTAAAAAGCAGAACCTCAAAGTTAATAATCTCTGGAATATTACCTGAGTCATGAGCTAATTGGAGTGAGGTCAATAAGATTAGAGAGCTAAATACGTGACTCAAAGATTGGTATGGGACAAAAGAGTTTCGATTCATGGGCACTGGCACCAGTACTGGGGAAAGTGGGAGCTATACCGTTGGGATGGTCTTCACCTGAGCTGTGCTGGGTTCAGTGTTCTATAAAGTCATATATCTAGGGCAGTAGAGAGGGACTTCAAGTAAATAGTGGGGGTGAGGGATCAAGTAAGAGAAGACGTGATAATTTAAAGAGAGAAGAGAAGGCAAGAGAGCAAGGTAGCAATAAAGGGTAATGATAATCAGTGTGGCAGGAAGGGACAGAGCGTATAAACTTAAGAGTGTGCCAGCAGATAAGGCTAGAGGTTGTGAAAATAATAAAAAGACAGAATTAAAGGCACTCTATCTGAATGCACACAGTATTCGCAACAAGGTAGATGAATTGACGGCACAAATGGAAGTAAACAGGTATCATCTAATTGCCTTACAGAGACTTGGCTGCACGGAGACCAAGGTTGGGAACTGAATGTCCAAGGGTATTCGACATTTAGGAAGGAAGGACAAAAAGGAAAAGGAGTGGGATAGCACTGTTAATAAAGGATGAGATCAGTACATTAGTGAGAGATGAACTTAGATTGGAAGATCAAGATGTAGAATCAGTTTGGATGGAGCTAAGAAATAGCAAGGGGAAGCAAACATTAGTAGGAGTTGTTTATAGTCCACCAAACCGCAGTGGTAATGTAGGGCATGGTATAAATCAGGAAATTAGAGGTGCATGTAACAAGAGTAATACAGTAATCATGAAGGGAATTCAGTTTACATATAGATTGTGTAAACCCTAATTAGCACTAATGCTGTGGTGGACGAATTACTGGAATGTATACAAGATGGTTTTCTAGAACAGTATGTTGAGGAACCAACTAGAGAATGGGCTATTTTAGATCTAGTATTGTGCAATGAGAAAAGGCTAATTAATAATCTTGTTGTAAAGGAGCCTCTGGGAAAGAGTGATCATAATATGATAGAATTTTACTTTAACTTTGAGAGTGCTGTAGTTCAATGCAAAACGAGGGTCTTGCATCTTAAAGGAAACTACGAAGGTATGAGGGGCAAATTGGCTGTGATAGATTAAGAAACTACAATAAAAGGGATGATGGTAGACAGGGAATGGCCAGCATTTAAAGAATTAATACATGGTTTACAACAAATTTACATTCCTTTGTGGCACAAAAACCCTGCAGGAAAAGTGACCCAACCATGGCTAACAATAGAAGTTAATTATTGTATTAGATCAAGGGAAGAGGCTTATAGAGTTGCCAAAAAAGTAGTAAACCTGAGGAGTGGAAGCATTTTAGAATCCAGCAAAGGAGGACCAAAAAACTGATAGAAAAAGAGAAAATATAGTGAATTGCTCCTTCGGAGAGCTGGTGCGGATTCGATGGGCCGAATGGCCTCCTTCTGCACTGTAACATTTCTGTGAAAGGTGAAATCCATGCCATAAAGATTGCTAAATCATTGTGGGAAGCCTTCTTCAAGCCAGTGTTGAGTGCCGTCACTCTTCTGCTGACCCCAAAATCTGAACCAATATTTTAAACTTCAGACGTTATCATCAGTGCTACCCACTATTTCTGCATTTTACAGCATTAATGAATTCCACCTATAGAATTAAGAGTTTTCTGAAAAAAAAGACCTATCTCCATTCAAACAAAACTGCCTAATCTTTGAGGAGAAACCTCCTGCATCCTATATGGGCTCTAAATTAGTGAAATAAACTAAATAAAACATGCAGCATTTCAAATTGTATGAGGGATGACAAGTAACCTGATTGTACAGCACACTGCACCTATGAGAGCTCGTATGTTCTTGGGTGTGATGAACCTGTACTTTCAATGTTAATCTTTATAGAAAGCAGCTACTCCTGCCTGTGCTCTCCTAATATTAAAACATAACTAATAAGTGAGCAGGGCTCCACGTTTGCATCTACTCGTGGCCGTGTCAGGTTAACTATATTTGACTTTGATGTGATGCATAATTTATCATAATTAACAGTATCAACTGTGTTCTGACCGCGGTGGATTGAACACCGTAGGTAGTGAATGACCGGCATCTGGTTGCTACTGTATAACTATAACCGAAGCCAACCTAGTGTACATGCTTTTGGTAGAGATACAATTCATTACAAAAATTATCTTTTTAGTTGATGGTGATTAATTATTATAGAGAGAGTGCTAACCATCGATAACAAGGCCTTTTAGCTTGGGGCTGTAGGTAAACGAATATGTAGCTGACTGAGGGAGAGGCAGGTTGGTGATACATGACCACACTGCCCACTTGCACCTCACAGTTGCATTCTTGAAAAAGTTGAAGTTTTCTCTGTGGTAGTGGTGCCTACCATGGAAAATGTTAAAAGATTTTACAGCAGGAAGCTGTTGCGTTACTGGGTTCTTCAGACAAACTTACCAATCACACACTGATGAATGGTAACAAATACTTTGTTTTTTTTTATTGAAGACTTACAAGACTATATACAAGTTACAGTAGAGCTCTGCATGCACATCTTATTGGGGATCAACACAGCTCCTACACCTGTATCACAAGCTGTATGACATCACTTCCAGCAGTGATGATGCACACTCTGTGCTGGTTGTCTTCACTGTGGTCTTCCACAATTTCACTCTCAGACCTCACCCGTGAATATGTTCTCGCTGCTATTGGAGTATTGGGTAAGATGCAGTTGGACAATTCCCTTAGTTGACATCCGTTCCTCTGCAATGTCGCTCCATTAGGTGTTGTGACTTCGTATGATCTTGGCTCGCTGCAAATCATAAATACCTCTGTGGGGAACCAGGTTCCTTCTGTTGGGTAAATAACTGAAAATTTTTGCCCCATGTATAAACTAGGTAATTCCGCACCTGCATGTTGATCATTTGTAGACTTCATCTTCTGCTTCTCCATTAGTTTTTCCTGCACTGATGCAAACCTGGACAGATGATGACTCGAAGATGTCTTCTGATCTGCCTCCCGAATGTGATTTCGGTTGGTGATGGTAATCCCATATATAATGTTGTTACTCGTAAATGCATCATAGCAACCTAGAAACCTTGCTCTGTTTCCTTGCACTTCACAGTAAATGATTTACCGTAGAACTGTTCTCTTGGCAAGACCGTTGGATCTAGGATCTTGTGGAGAGGCTGTTACATGGTTTATGTCCCACTTAGCTCATGCATCCCGAAATGGTTTACTTGTATATTATGGACCATTATCTGATGCAATCTCCTCTGGTGTACCAAAAAGACTAAACACAGCACTCATCGTATTTGCTGCAGATGTGCTCCAGGTATCCCTCAACAGTCTGATGATTGAAAATTTTGAAAAGTAATCTGTGATTAAAGGGAAATCGTCACCACGAATGGTGAACAAATCCGTTGCAATCCTCAACTAGGGATGCGATGGGACCTTGTGAGGGTGTAGTGGTTCCCTGTGCTGGTTTGGTTGATCTGCTTGGCATGCCTCGCACATCCTCACAGCTCTCTCCATTACAGTTAGTATCAGGCCAGTACACAGTTTCCCTCACCAGGCGTCTTGTTCGCTTGATGACGATGTGGCCCTGGTGCAATTGCGACATATCCTAACAGAGAGATTCTGGCATCAGCACCTGTCTTCCTTTAAATGTTACGCTGCTTGAGATACCTAACTTGTCCCTATATGGCCAAAAGCATCTTAGGTTGTCTTCAATCTCCTGTATCATATCAGTCCAACCATCAACAACAATGCCTTCAGGAGTGGATCTTTGGCTGTTTCTTCTCAAAGCTGGTTGCAATTGTGCTGTCCAAAGCTCATCAAGTCAAGATTAAGTATGTCTTCGACCTCTGTAGCTATATTGTCAACTTGTATGTCTCATGAAATATCTGCTGTTTTATTGTCTAATTCAGTCTTCAGCTTTTCCTGGATGTGTACATTGCACTTCCTAGATGGGTCAATTGAAGGAATTGCATCATCTCTTAAATGCAAAACATCATCACCTTTGAAACTCCCCACAGCATCAAACCTGTTTGGGTACTTCAGCTATGTCATGGATTGACTCAATAGGGTCATTTGAAACATTTTCTTCCACCGCATTGTTGATTTTGTGTATGGTCACAATTTTGAGCTGTCTGTATACCTGAGCTCCTGCTACTGCCTGACCATTCATGCCTACCAAGTAGAAAACTTGCAATGACCATGCAGACTTGCTGTAGCTGCATCTTAATGTCAGTGTACTGATGCAATGGATTGGTGACTTGATGTAAGCTGTCAACCTGGCTGTTGTAGGCTGTACCATTGACTCCCATTGGTCAAGATACATGTCTTCTATGAAAATACGAATTAGGAGTAGGCCATTCGGCCCCTCAAGCCTACTCTGTCATTCAATAAAATCATGTCATCAAATTGAAGTAACAAGGAAGATAGATAAGGATAGTGCAGTTGATGTGCTCCACATGGATTTTAGCAAGGCTTTTGACAAGGACCCACATGGCAGACTGGTTAAAAAATAAAATCCCATAGGATCCAGGGAAATGTAGTAATGGTGGATACAAAATTAGTTCGGTGGCAGGAAACAAAGGGTAATTGTTGACGGGTGTTTTGCGACTGGGGGGCTGTTTCCTGTGGCGTTCCGCAGGGCTCAATACTGGGTCCCCTGCTTTTTGTGATAAATATTGATTTGGACGTTTATGTGGGAGGCATGATCAAGAAGTCTGCAGACGACACAAAGATTGGCCATGTGGTAGATAGCGAGGAGGATGGCTGTAGGCTGCAGGAAGATATTGATGGTCTGGTCAGATGGGGAGAAAATTGGCAAATGGAATTCAACCCGGAGAAATGTGAGGTGATACATTTGGGTAGGTCAAACAAAGCAGAGGAATACACGATTAATGGGAAAATACTGAGATTTGGATGAAGTGAGGGACCTTGGAGTAAATGTCCACAGATCCCTGAAGGTATCCTTTCCTTTATTAGGCGAGGTATAGAATATAAGAGCAAGGAGGTTATGCTGATACTGGATAACTCATTGGTTAGGCCACAGCTTGAGTACTATGTGCAATTCTGGTCACCTCATTACAGAAAGGATGTAATTACACTGGAGAGGGTACAGAGGAGATTCAAGAGGATGTTGCCAGGACTGGAAAAATGCAGCTATGAGGAAAGATTGGATAGGCTGGGGTTGTTCTCCTTGGAACAGAGAAGGCTGAGGGGAGATCTGATTGAAATGTACAAAATTTTGAGAAGCCTGGATAGAGTGAAGGTGAAGGGCCTATTTACCTTAGCAGGGAGGTCAGTGACTAGGGGGCATATATTTAAAGTGATTGGTAGATAGATTAGAGGGGAGATGAGGAAAAGTGTTTTCACCCAGAGGGTGGTGGGGGTCTGGAACTCACTGCCTGATAGGGTGGTTGAGGCAGAAACCCTCAACTCATTCAAAAGAAGCCTGGATATGCACCTCAAATCTGCAGGGCTACGGACTAAATGCTGGATGGTGGGATTAGAAAGGGTGGAATGTTTTTCGGCTGGCACAGACATGATGGGCCAAGTGGCCTCTTTCTGTGCCATAAGCTTTCTATGATTCTATGGCTGATCTGATTGTAACCCCAACTCCATCCTGCATACTCCGATAGCCTTTCACCCCCTTGCTTATCAAGAATCTATCTGCCTCTGCCTTAAACAATTTTAAAGACTCTGCTTCCACTGCCTTTTGAGGAACAGAGTTCCAAAGATTCATGACCCTCAGTGAAAAAATTTCTCCTCATCATTGTCTTAAACGGGCGACCCCTTATTATTAAATAATGACCCCTCGTCTAGATTCTCCCACAAGGGGAAACATCCTTTCCACATTCACCTTGTCAAGACTCCTTAGGATCTTGTATGTTTCAATCATGTCACTTTTTACTCTTCTAGACTCCAGCGGATACAAGCCTAGCCTGTCCAACCTTTCCTCATAAGACAACCCACCCATTCCAGGTATTAGTCTGGTAAACCTTCTCTGAACTACTTCCAAAGGATTTACATCCTTCCTTAAATAAGGAGACTAATGCTGTACACAGTACTCCAGTACATGTCTTCTAAGATTCTTAATGGCAGAATGTTGGCACTAGCTCTGGTGTCTATCTTGACTTTGATTGTGTATTTTCCATTAGCAAAACCCTCTCGCTGTGAGATCGCATCCATAGATCGTGCCATATTAACAAGTTGAAGAGCTTTCTTCATGGCATTTTCCACCTGGTTTGCCCTGTTACCAAACTCATATATATATATCTGAGCTTGCATTAACTTCTAGCACACTCCGTTTTGCTGCTGCCAGTGTGTTGCGCACACTTTTTATTTGACTGCGGCTTATTTTAGCCTCCCACCACTCTATCATAGGCAGATTTCCTGCAATGATGTGCCCAATGCCCCTTCAAGCCGCATGCCTTGCAGTGGTCTTGAAATGCTGGACAATTTCGTGACTGGTCTAGGACACCACACCACCTGTAGGATTTATTCTGTTTTGGCACCTTAGCCACTTCGCCAATAGCCGTAGCCATATCCAACACTTGCAGGTGTTGCCTTCCTGCCACAACAGCTTCCTACTTACCACCATCTTTCAACAAAGTGTCAATATCATGCCCTTTATTCCAATAGGTCTGTCTGGAAGGCTTTGATTTGCATTGAAACAATAATGAGTTCCATGATTCTCTCCAACAACTCAGCTTCAGAGAAATCAATCTCTGCCCTTATCACAGCATTGGCTTACAAACTGATCAATTGACTCCTTAGGCTGTTGTCTGAATGCCATTCATTCTAAATGGTGGATCCTGAAATTCAACTTTACAGGGAGTTGATCTTCCAGTGTATTCCAGATCCTCACCGGGTCTTTTGATCCTCATCAGATAGGCCTGATGTATTTATATGATGCAGTCTCTCATTTACAATGACTATTTTAGTCTTCACTGCCTGTCTTTCAGGTTCAGTGACAATTAAGTCCAAGAAACATAATTCCATTCTCTGGCGAGAAAGCTTAAGCTTGGTTAGGACATCTGTGGCCTTCCAAGTTATGGCAGAAAATGTAGTCATCATTGTTCCAATACTCCTTGCTTCTCAAGGATCCTTCTGGTTTACTGTGAGTTAGGTTTCCTTCGATGGAAATACTAAACAGTATTGCAGAAATAAAATAAAAGCAAAATACTGCAGATGCTGGAAATCTGAAATAAAAACAGAATGTGCTGGAAGTACTCGGGTCTGGCAGCATCTGTGGAGTGCGAAGCAGAGTTAACCTTTCAGGTTCTGATGAAAGGTCACAGGCCTGAAACATTAACTCTGTTTCTCTCGCCATAGCTGCTGCCAGACCTGCTGAATATTTCCAGCACTTTCTGTTTTTATTTCAGTATTGCAGAACTACTGTGCCGACAACTTGAGTCTTCGCCACGTCCAGACCTGGGCTCTGTATCATTGTAGCTAAATGGCACTGTAGCCTGTATCATGTGCTTTTTCTTTGGCCCCGCACACAAAGCTGTTTTCGCTGGCAACCACACCATGACGCCCCAATGACTTTGTGACCTTTCAGTCCAATTCCAAACCGACTTTTGCAGCCCGATCCCGAACAGACTCAATATTCTAACCAATCACCAATTTGGTTACCCTCCGAGTCAGTTACTCACTTTTTCAAACACTGATCTTCGACGGTGCTGTTACCTCCTAGTGTCTCTCTGGGGTGGCACAGTGGCGCAGTGGTTAGCACCGCAGCTTCACAGCTCCAGCGACCCGGGTTCAATTCTGGGTACTGCCTGTGTGGAGTTTGCAAGTTCTCCCTGTGTCTGCGTGGGTTTTCTCCGGGTGCTCCGGTTTCCTCTCACAGCCAAAAGACTTGCAGGTTGGTAGGTAAATTGGCCATTATAAATTGCCCCTAGTATAGGTAGGTGGTAGGGAAATATAGGGACAGGTGGGGATGTGGTAGGAATGTGGAATTAGTGTAGGATTAGTATAAAGGGGTGGTTGATGGTCGGCACAGACTCGGTGGGCTGAAGGGCCTGTTTCAGTGCTGTATCTCTTAAAATTAATTTCTTTTGCTTTTGTAGCAGACTGCTTGTGTTGTCCCAATTTCTTTTTGCTGGCTTCTCCCGATCTTCGGACTGGCTCCATTCCATGATCTCTGCACTGAAGCGAACCACCACAGTTCTGATCTTTACTGTTGTGCTTCAACTTCTGCAATGTGCTGTTCAAAAATGCACAGCTGGCACCATATTGTGTTACTTGGTTCTTCACACAAATTTACCAATCACACACTGATGAATGGTAACAAATACTTTGGGTTTTTTTTATTGAACACTCACAAGACTATATACAAGTTTCATAAGAGCTCTGGATGCACATCTCATCAGGGATCAACACAGCTCCAACTTCTGTGTCACATGCTGTATGACATCACTTCCTGTGGTGATGATGAACACTTACTATTTACATATTCCATTAAAGCAATATCACAACATAAGGATAGCTATAAGCTCATGAATGAGTACACAATTCTGTATCAATGAATGGATTATAGTCTTGAACTTATAAAAGGTTTAAAAGTATTCACCACAAGTGTAGTAGTACAGCTCTTGAGTTGTGGCACTGCAGAGTGGTGAAAATCAGGTTTGATTTCCTCACCCCCTCCACTTAGATGCTTAGATGAGTTCTCAGTCGCAAATATTTTGAAGCAAAGAGGCTCTTCGCACTGAGCCACCTCTTATCTCCTGGCAATCACTCTAATCAATGTTGACATCGGATTAATATTTCAGTTTTAAGCTAGTGCAAACTCTATTGAGAAGTGTTATACTGTAGGAACACTGAGAATCTTTAAAATGTTAACTATAAACAGAAATTACTGAAAATCAGCATCTGAAATTGATAAATAGCAGTTTTGGATTAACCTATTATCAGAACAGTTTTATGGTGTAACAATTTTTATGATTATCAATGTGTTTTTATGAAACCAACAATTAAATATACCAATTTTGCATGTGGAGAAAGAAAGCAATTATATTAGGCTCTTGGAAACAGATCTTCAGAGAATCATTGACATATTTACTGAGGCATATGAGAAGATAGGACTTAGATTCAACATTCAGAAGACCAGAGTCCTCCATCAGCAAGCTCGAAATGCACATGTGCCAGCCCCATTGATTAGGATTCATGATGAGTGCCTGGAAATAAAGGCCTGCTCAGGTCTGGAACTAAAAACTCCGGCCCGAACCCGACAGAACCACATCGGACCCAAACCCTGCCCGGCCTGAGTCCTTCCATTTTTTCCTGAGCCTGACCCGACCACCGGAATGTTCACTTTCTCCAGTTGACAGCATGCGTTTTACATCCATAGTGCACTCACTGTACTTACCACTTCTGGATGGATGGAATGGAAGGAAGCTGCAGCATGAGCACAATGACGTGATAGATACGCTCACTCTCTCACTGCGCAGACTCAGAGTCTGTGGAATCTGGATGCACGTTTCCCTCCTTGACGTCCCGGACTCCCAGCTCAGGCAGGCTTTTCAAATTTTGACGCTGATTTACTCAACTTCCTTTTTCATCCCAGCAGAGCAAAAGGTAGTACTGTGTGTGTCCGACCCGAGCCCGAAAGCCGGATCCGGAAGAGCAACCCGACCCGAACCCGACACGTCTTCAGGTCTTGTCGGGTTCGGGTCGGGTTGCAGGCCTTTACCTGGAAAATGGGGAACACTTCCAGTATCTTGGAAATTATCTTTCACAGAAGGCTGACATTGACGAAGAAATCCAGCATTGCCTGAAATCTGCTGGTGCAGCCTTTGGCCACCTGAGGAAGCAAGTGTTTGAAGATTGTGATATCAAAACTGAAACCATGCTCATGGTCTACCATGCGGTCTTGATCCCTATCTTACAGTACGGGGCTCAAATATGGACAATGTATAGGAGGCGCATCAAAGCACTGGAATCATTTCATCAACGCTGCCTGCGGAAGATCCTACACATCAAATGGGAGGACAGGCACACCAACATCAGTGTCCTCTCATAAGCAGGCACCACAAGGATCGAGGGTATGAGTATCTGCCATCAGCTTCGTTGGGTTAGCCATATAGTTTGGATGTCAGATACCAGGCTCCCGAAGCAGGTCGTCTTCTCCCAGCTCAGTCAGGGCTGAAGCACTAGAGAAGGACAGAAAAGGTCTTGAAGGATGTGCTGAAAGTCAACATGAAGAAATGCAACATTGAAATTAACTTCTGGGAGACCATCGCCTTGGACTGAAGCAGATGGACGCAGAGTCTGTGGGAAGGATACCAGCATTATGAGACCCAACGACAACAAAATGAAGAGGAAAAGTGAAAATGGAAAAAAGAACAAGCCATGACGTGAACTAATAAAACATGACCAGACATCCCACATGACAACAAATGCCCTCCGTGCCATAAGTCGGTAGATCCCGAATTGGCCTCATCAGCGATTTTCAGACTCATGGAAGACAATGATCCTCACCTGCGAGGGATAGCCAATCGTAATATATAGTAATATATTAGGCTCTGTGCAGAGCAGTTTCTCTTGTGGCTCAAGCTTCATTTGTTCCTCTTTGCTAATTGCTGTTTCATGCCGATGGATTGCACAATATACAATTTATTGTTATTGTTTTCCTTATTGCATGCTGGGTAGCTGCGATTCAAGTATTCCTTTTCCAAGTATTTCTATGAAAGGTATAATGCAGGTTTTGATCATCCCCACCAATGTACATTAACCTTAGTTTATGAATTATTCATTTTCTCACAAGCTATTGTAGTGGTGTCTTGGAGCAAGACTGCTAATTTAGTACTAATTAATGTCAACATATGGTTCCATTTCTGCTATGCATTTGAGTGCACAAGGAAATGAATTAAGATTGCTGAAACGTAATTCACTTATGCTTGGCAAAGAGAAGAGACTTAAGCCCATCATTCTCGGCTGGATGCAAATGCAGATCCTGGAAACTGAAGAGCACAGCATTCTCCCCAACTTCATGGTTTTTGCTCAATTCCTTACTCGTATCCTGGTCACACGACCAACATCTTGTAAACACTTTGGATTAGATGACTATATTTAGAAATGTCCCACTGCTAATTTGCTATTCAACTCTGTCTGATTGAACACTATTGCCTCATTTCACAATATTTTGGCTGTTTTTCAGAAATTTTATAAGTGAAGTTAGTGGTACATGGTGCATGCTTTTAGCCACATTTGCTCCATTTATTTAAAGTCGAATGCAATAGGCAATGAACAGACAAGCCTTTTGAAGCCACTGGGCTCTGTATGGATGAAGTGTTCTCTGTGACATTTTTTACAGTACATCTCCCAACACCATAGCTGCAATAAATGCTGGCCTTGCCAGCAATGCTCGCATCCCATGAATTTTAAGAATTTTATATGTTTCAATTAGATCACCTCAGTTTTTTTTAAACTCCAGGGACTATAGGCCCAGTCTACTCAATCTCTCCTTATCCTAGGAACCAGTCTAGTGAACCTTTGTTGTGATCCCTCCAGGGCAAGTATGTCCTTCCTTAGGTATGGAGACCAAGATTTGCACAGTTGCCTCCAGCTGTGGCCTCACTTCTTTACTTTCAGAATCCAATTGTTTTGTAACCAAAGCTAATGGACCATCTGCCTTCCTAATTGCTTGCTGTACCTGCATGTTAACGTTCTGTGATTCATATGCAAGAACATTCAGGTCCCTCTATACAAACATTTCCCAGTCTCTCACCATTCAAAATATATTCTTTAAAAAAAAATTCCTACCAAAGTGGCTAACTTCATGCTTTGCCACATTGTATTCCATTTGCCATGTTCTTTCTCATTCACGTAATCCTTCTGCAGATTCTTTGCAGCTTCTTCAATGTTTACTTTCCCACCTAACTTTGTATCATCAGCAAATTTGGATACTTTACACTCAGTCTCGTCATTTAACTCATGAATATAGATTGCAAATAGCTGAGGCCCAAATACTGATCTTTGCGGTATACCCCACTAGTTACAGCCTACCAGCCTGTAAATGTCCCATTTATTCCTGCTCTCTGTTTTCTGTCCATTAACCAATCGTCAATGCATGCTAATATGTTACCTCAATCCCATGAGTTCCAATTTTGTGTAATAACCTCTTGCATGGCACCTTATTGAATGTTTTTTGAAAATTCAACTACACTACATCCACTAGTTTCCCCCTAGGACAGAACAGATCAGCACACATATTTTTCACCCCTCCCTCCCTGGATGCTTGTCCTGTACACAGAAATGGGCAGGCACATGGCAGATGAAATTTAATGCAGAGAAGTGATACGTTTTGATAGGAAGAATGTGGAGAACAGGAACTAAATGATACAGTTTTAAATGGGGTGCAGGAACAGAGTGACCTCGGGGTGTATGTTAGGACGAGTTGAGAAGTCTGCTTTAAAAATAAAAAGCCTGTGGGATCTTTGGCTTTATTAATGGAGGCATAGAGTATAAATGTAAGTAAGTGTTACGATCAGGTGAGAAAGAGGTCCAGGGTTCCCTTTCAGCCTTCACCTGGCCGAGTTCAAAGTGAAAGGGGAAAAGTTTAGGGGGGATATGCGTGGAAAGTTCTTTACGCAGAGGGTGGTGGGCACCTGGAACGCATTGCCAGCGGAGGTGGTAGATGCGGGCACGATGGAGTCTTTTAAGATGTATCTAGACAGATACATGAATGGGCAGGAAGAAAAGAGATACAGAACCTTAGAAAATAGGCGACATGTTTAGAGGGAGGATCTGGATCGGCGCAGGCTTGGAGGGCCGAAGGGCCTGTTCCTGTGCTGTAATTATCTTTGTTCTTTGTTCTTTGTTTTACTGTAACAGGGTTTTTATTTTTAAACACAGTGTTTTTAGTTCCCCCTTGGTGAATCCTTGTTCACTGCTTTCCAATTATACGGCAAATAAACCAGCACAAACAGGCTTTCTCAGGTTTAAAGAAGAAAGGTGAAATTTTATTCAGTTGATGTCTACGGATACATGACATGCCCATGCCAGCATGCAAATAGAGACAGAAAAGAGCAGAAGAAATAAAGTGGAAAAGTTTGAGGCAATATCTGAAGAGTTTTTGTTACGGGTCTTCGAGCTCACTGTAGAGTCTTTGATTGTTGGTAGATCTTGCTTTTCGTTGGGGTCCAGTATTCTTCTTAAACCTTGTTCGCAGTAGGAGACTTTACTCTCTTGGGGTTCATGTGGCTTCAGTGGATTCAGAGGCTTGTGAGTAAGAGATGGGAGCAGGCAGACACACAGAGTGTTTTCTTCAATCCAGGCGCATTTTGCTTTCTGCAGGCTCTCAATTCAAACTGTACAATTCAGAAATCCCCAGGTTGTCAAACAGGTTAGTTATGCGACCTACTGGTTTGACCACATCTTGGCTCTGTGTATTGCATCATCTTAGCAGGGAATGGAATGCGCTTCCCTGCCTTCAATGTCTGCTAGTATGTAAATGTTTTTTTATAGCCATGGTCTGGCAGTCCTTATAGCAGGCCTTCCCAGCAACAATTTGAAATTTAATGTCCATGTGGCAAAATTAATATGCCTCATTCTTGGCAGGTGGGGGCCTGCATGACAGTAAGTTATGTTAAACCTTCATAAAACACTGGTTAAGCCTCAGCTGGAATATTGTGTTCAGCTCTGGGCACCACAATTCGGGAAGGATGTCAAGATCTTAGAAAGGATGGGTAAAAGATTCAGTGGAATGGTGCCAGGTTTTCAGTGGTAGAAGGATTAGTAATCAGAGGGCACAGATTTAAGGTGATTGGGAAAAGAATCAGAGGCGACACAAGGTAACAGTTTGTTATTCAGCAAATTCTTATGATCTGAAATGCACTGCAGGAAAGGATGGTGAAAACAGATTTAATAATAACATTCAAAAGAGAACCACTTGAAGGAAAAAATACAGGGATATGGGGAAAGAGCAGGGGAGTGGTATTAATTGGATAGCTTTACCAAAGAGCTGACACAGGCCTCCTGGGCTGAATGCCCTCCTTCAGTGCTGCAATACCATGACATTCCAGTAGATTTGGCAAAGTGCCTTTTTGAACCATTTAAAAAGCATGACCTTCTATATTGATATGGTTTTGAAGCACAACATTTTAATAAGTTGTCATTGAATTGACTTATATGGAATGGGCGGGCTGTCTTATGAGGAAAGATTGGACAGGCTAGGCTTGTATCCGCTGGAATTTAGAAGAGGAAGAGGTGACTTGATTAAAACATATAAGATTCTGATGGGTCTTGACAAGGTGGATGTGGAAAGGATGTTTGCCCTTGTGGGAGAATCTAGAACTAGGGATATATAATAAAAGCAAAATACTGCAGATGCTGGAAATCTGAAATAAAAACAAGAAATTCTGGAAATACTCAGAAGCAGAGTTAACGTTTCAGATCAGTGACCCTTCATCAGAACTGGCAAATATTAGAAATGTAAAAGGTTTTAAGCAAGTAAAGCGGGGGTGGGGCAAGAGATAACAAAAGCGAAGGTGTTGATAGAACAAGGTCACAGAGAATAACTGACCAGAAGGTCATGGAACAAAGGCAAATGGTATGTTAATGATGTGGTGAAAGACAAAGCATTAGTACAGAGAGGGTGTTAATTGACAGAAAAATGAACAGCCCTGGCCCCAAGCACAAACATGAAAAAAAAAAGTGGGTAGGGACAGTAGAAACAAACTAAACAAACTAAACAAGCTAAAATAAAATAAACAAACCGGGGGCGGCACAGTTGTGCAGTGGTTAGCACCAGCCTCACAGCTCCAGCGACCTGGGTTCAGTTCTGGGTACTGCCTGTGCGGAGGTTGCAAGTTCTCCCTGTGACTGCGTGGGTTTCCGCCGGATGCTCCGGTTTCCTCCCACAGCCAAAGACTTGCAGGTTGATAGGTAAATTGGCCATTGTAAATTGCCCCTAGTGTAGGTAGGTGGTAGGAGAATGGTAGGGAATAGGGAATTAATGTAGGATGAGTATAAATGGGTGGTTGTTGGTCAGCACAGACTTGGTGGGCTGAAGGGCCTGTTTCAGTGCTGTATCTCTTAAAAAAAAATAAAAATAAAAAGGGGTGGGGGGGGGGGGGGGGGGGGGTCCCGTCATGCTCTGAAATTATTGAACTCTGTTGTATGTGACGAGAAAAAGTTTTGTGAAGACAAATGTAGGTCCCTTACTTTCAGAAACAGGGGACTTTATTATGGGGAACAAAGAAATGGCTGACCAACTAAATGCATACTTTGGTTCTGTCTTTACAAAGGAGAACACAAATATCATACCAGAAATGTTGGTGAACACAGGGTTTAGTGAGAGGAAGGAACTGAAGAAAATCAGTATTCGTAGAGAAATGGTGTTGGGGAAATTGATGGGATTGAAGGCCGATAAATCCCCAGGGCCTGATAATCGACATCCCAGAGTACTTAAGGAAGTGGCCCCAGAAATAGTGGAAAAGGGTAGGCGATGGCGTAGTGGTATTATCACTGGACTAGTAACCCAGAGACCCAGGTATTTCTTTGGGGACATGGGTTCGAATCCCACCACAGCAGAAGGTGGAATTTGAATTTAATTAATAAATCTGGAATTAAAAGCTAGTCTAATGATGGCCATGAAACCATTGTCGATTGTTGTAAAAACCCATCTGGTTCACTAATGTCCTTTAGGGAAGGAAATCTGCTGTCCTTACCTGGCCTGGCCTACATGTGACTCCAGACGCACAGCAATGTGGTTAACTCTTACATGCCCTCTGAAATGGCCGCGCAAGTCACTCAGTTGTACCTAACCGCTACGAAATCAATAAAAAGGAATTAAACCGGACGGACCACCCGGCATCGACCTAGGCACCGGAAACGCCAACAGCAAACCCAGCCCTGTCGACCCTGCAAAGTCCTCCTTACTAACATCTGGGGGCTTGTGCCAAAGTTGGGAGAGCTGTCCCACAGACGAGTTAAGCAACAGCCTGACATAGTCATACTCACTGAATCATACCTTACAGACAATGTCCCAGACATTGCCATTACCATTCCCGGGTATGTCCTGTCCCACCGGCAGGACAGACCCACCAGAGGTGGTGGCACAGTGGTATACAGTAGAGAGGGAGTTGCCCTGGGAGTCCTCAACATCGACTCTGGACCCCATGAAGTCTCATGGCATCAGGTCAAACATAGGCAAGGTTAGCTCCTACTGATTACCACCTACCGCCCTCCCTCAGCTGATGACTCAGCACTCCACCATGTTGAACACCACTTGGAGGAAACACTGAGGGTGGCAAGGGCACAAAATGTACTCTGGGTGGGGGACTTCAATATCCATCACCAAGAGTGGCTCGGTAGCACCACTACTGACCAAACTGGCTGAGTCCTAAAGGACATGGCTGCTAGACTGGGTCTGCGGCAGGTGGGGGAACCAACACGAGGAAAAAACATACTTGACCTCGTCCTCACAAACCTGCCTGCTGAAGATGCTTCTGTCCATGACTGTATTGGTAGGAGTGACCACCGCACAGTCCTTGTGGAGACGAAGTCCCGCCTTCACATTGAGGATACCGTCCATCGTGTTGTGTGGCACTATCACTGTACTAAATGGGATAGATTTCAAACAGATCTCGCAATGCAAAACTGGGCATCCATGAGGCACTGCGGGCCATCAGCAGCAGCAGAATTGTACTCAACCACAATCTGTAACCTCATGGCCTGGCATATCGCCCAGTCTATCATTACCATCAAGCCAGGAGACCAACCCTGGTTCAATGAAGAGTCCAGGAGGGCGTGCCAGGGGCAGCACCAGGCATACCTCAAAATGAGGTGTCAACCTGGTGAAGCTACAACACAGGACTACTTGCATGCAAAACTGCATAAGCAGCATGTGATAGACAGAGCTAAGCGATCCCATAACCAACGGATCAGATCCAAGCTCTGCAGTCCTGCTACATCCAGCCGTGAATGGTGGTGGACAATTAAACAACTAACTGGAGGAGGTGGCTCCACAAATATCCCCATCCTCAATGATGGGGGAGCCCAGCACATTGATGCGAAAGATAAGGCTGAAGAATTTGCAATAATCTTCAGCCAGAAGTGCTGGGTTGATGATCCATCTCGGCCTCCTCCTGAAGTCCCCAGCATCACAGATGCCAGACTTCAGCCAACTCAATTCACTCCACGTGATATCAAGAAATGACTGAAGGCACTGGATACTGCAAAAGCTATGGACCCTGACACTATTCCGGCAATAGTACTGAAGACCTGTGCTCCAGAACTTGCCGCGCCCCTAGCCAAGCTGTCCCAGTACAGCTACAACACTGGCATCTACCCTGCAATGTGGAAAATTGCCCAGGTATGTCCTGTACACAAAAAGCAGGACAATTCCAACCCAGCCAATTACCGCCCCATCAGCCTACTCTCGATCATCAGTAAAGTGATGGAAGGTGTCATCAACAGTGCCATCAAGCGGCACTTGCTTCGCAATAACCTGCTCAGTGACGCTGAGTTTGGGTTCCGCCAGGGCCACTCAGCTCCTGACCTCATTACAGCCTTGGTTCAAACATGGACAAAAGAGCTGAACTCAAGAGGTGAGGTGAGAGTGACTGCCCTTGACATCAAGGCAGCATTTGACCGAGTATGGCATCAAGGAGCCCTAGCAAAACTGAGGTTAATGTGAATCAGGGGGAAAACCCTCCGCTGGCTGCAGTCATACCTAGCGCAAAGAAAGATGGTTGTGGTTGTTGGGGGTCAATCATCTGAGCTCCAGGACATCACTGCAGGAGTTCCTCAGGGTAGTGTCCTCGGCCCAACCATCTTCAGCTGCTTCATCAATGACCCTCCTTCAATCATAATGTCAGAAGTGGGGATGTTTGCTGATGATTGCACAATGTTCAGCACCATTTGTGACTCCTCAGATACTGAAGCAGTCCGTGTATAAATGCAGCAAGACCTGGACAATATCCAGGCTTGGGTTGATAAGTGGCAAGTAACATTCGCGCCACGCAAGTGCCAGGCAATGACCATCTCCAACAAGAGAGAATCTAACCATCTCCCCTTGACATTCAACGGCATTACCATCGCTGAATCCCCCACTATCAACATCCTAGGGGCCACCATTGACCAGAAACTGAACTGGAGTAGCCATCTAAATACCGTGGCTACAAGAGCAGGTCAGAGGCTCGGAATCCTGAGGCGAATAACTCACCTCCTGACTCCCCAAAGCCTGTCCTGCATCTACAAGGCACAGGTCAGGAGTGTGATGGAATACTCTCCACTTGCCTGGATGGGTGCAGCTCCAACAACACTCAAGAAGCTCGACACCATCCGGGACAAAGCAGCCCGCTTGATTGACACTCCATCTATAAACATTCACTCCCTCCACCACCGACGCACAGTGGCAGCAGTGTGTACCATCTACAAGATGCACTGCAGCAATGCACCAAGGCTTCTTCGACAGCACCTTCCAAACCCGTGACCTCTACCAACTAGAAGGACAAGGGCAGCAAATACATGGGAACACCACCACCTGCAAGTTCCCCTCCAAGTGACACATCATCCTGACTTGGAACTATATCGCCGTTCCTTCACTGTCGCTGGGTCAAAATCCTGGAACTCCCTTCCTAACAGCACTGTGGGTATACCTACCCCAAATAGACTGCAGCGGTTCAAGAAGGCAGCTCACCACCACCTTCTCAAGGGCAATTAGGGATGGGCAATAAATGCTGGCCTGGCCAGCATCGCCCACATCCCATGAATGAATTAAAAAAAAAGGATGCATTGGTGGTCATCTTCCAAGATTCTGTTGTCTCTGGAATAGTTCCTACAGATTGGAGGATAGCTAATGTAACTCCACTATTTAAAAAGAGAGGTCGAGAGACAACAGGGAATGAGAGACTAGTGCACCTGACGTTGGTCGTGGGGAAAATTCTGGAGTCCATTATCAAAGATTTTATGGCAGAACACTTGGAGAACAGTGGTAGAGTCGGACGGAGACAGCATGGATTTACGAAAGGGAAATCCTGCTTAACAAATCTACTAGAAGGCTTCGAGGATGTAACTAGTAGAGTTGGTGAGGGGGAGCCATTGGATGTGGTTTATTTGGACTTTCAGAAGGCTTTCGACAAAGTCCCACTTAAGAGATTAGCGTGTAAAATTAAAGCGCATGGGATTGGGGGTAGTGTATTGCGATGGATAGAAAATTGGTTGGCAGACAGGAAACAAAGAGTAGGAATAAATGGGTCTTTTTCCGAATGGCAGGCAGTGACTCGTGGGGTATCGCAGGGATCGGTGCTAGGACCCCAGCTATTTGCAATATATATTAATGATTTAGATGAGGGAACTAAATGTAATATCTCCAAATTTGCAGATGACATAAAACTGGGTGGGGGGGGGGGGTGCGGGTGGGGTGGTGAGTTGTGAGGAGGATGCAGAGAGGCTTCAGGGTGATTTGGACAAGTTGAGTGAGTGGGAAAATGCATGGCAGATGCGGTATAATGTGGATAAATGTGAGGTTATCCACTTCGGTAGCAAAAACAGGAAGACAAATTATTATCTGAACGGCTATAAACTGAGAGAGGGGAATATGCAACAAGACCTGGATGTTCTTGTACACAAGTCGCTGAAGGTGCAACAGGCAGTAAAAAAGGCAAATGGTATGTTGGCCTTCATAGCGAGAGGATTCGAGTACAGGAGCAGGGATGTCTTGCTGCAATTATACAGGGCCTTGCTGAGGCCCCACCTGGAATATAGTGTGCAGTTTTGATCTCCTTATCTGAGGAAGGATGTTCTTGCAATAGAGGGAGTGCAGCGAAGGTTCACCAGGCTGATTCCTGGGATGGCAGGACTGACGTATGAGGAGAGATTGAGTCGGTTAGGATTATATTCGCTAGAGTTCCGAAGAGTGAGGGGGGATCTCATAGAAACCTATAAAATTCTACCAGGACTTGACAGGGTAGATGCAGGAAGGATGTTCCTGATGTTGGGGAGTCCAGAACCAGGAGTCTGAGGATATGGGGTAAACCTTTCAGGACTGAGATGAGGAGAAATTTCTTCACCCAGAGAGTGGTGAGCCTGTGGAATTCACTACCATAGACAGCAGCTGAGGCCAAAACATTGTATGTTTTCAAGAAGGAGTTAGACATAGATCTTGGGGCGAAAGGGATCAAAGGATATGCGGGGGAAAGCGGGAACAGGTTACTGAGTTGGATGATCAGTCATGATCAAAATGAATGGCGGGGCAGGCTCAAAGGGCTGAATGGCCTACTCCTGCTCCTATTTTCTATGCTTCTACGTAACTCAATGTTCTGTCTGGCAGGCTGCAGCATCCCTAATCGGCAAATAAAGTGCTGTTCCTCGAGCTTGCGTTGATGTTCAGTGGAACACTGCAGCAATCCCAGGAAAGAGATGTGGGCATGAGAGCAGGGGGGTGTGTTGAAATGGCTAGCAACCAAAAGCTCGCGGTCATGCTTTTGGACTGAGCGGAGGTGTTCCGCAAAGCGGTCACCCAATGTGCGTTTGGTCTCCCCAATGTGGAGGAGACCACATTGTGAGCAGCAAATACAGTGTCCTAAATTGAAAGAAGTACAAGTAAATTTCTGCTTCACCTAAAGGTAGTGTTTGGGGACTTAGATAGTGAGGAGAGAGGCAGTAAATGGGCAGTTATTACACCTCCTGCGATTGCAGGGGAAGGTGTCGTGGGAAAGGGACGACGTGGTGGGGGTAATGGAGGAGTGGACCAGGGTGTCACGGAGAGAACAATTCCTTTGGAATGCTGACGGGAAAGGCGGGGAAGATGCATTTGGTAGTGACATCACGCTGGTCATGGCGGAAATGGCGGAGGATGATCCTTTGGATGTGGAGGCTGGTGGGGTGGAAAGTGAGGACAAGGGGAACCCTGTCGCGGTTCTGGGAGGGAGGGGAAGGGGAGAGGTGCGGGAAATGGGCCGGACATGGTTGAGGGCCCTGTTAACCACCTTGGGGACGAATCCTCGGTTGAGGAAACAGGAAGACATATCAGAAGTGCTCTCGTGGAAGGTTGCCTGATCAGAGTAGATGCATCATAGACGGAGAAACTGGGAGAATGGAATGATCCTTACAGGAGGTAGGGTAGTCGAGGTAGCTGTGGGAGCCAGTGGGCTTATAATGAATATTAGTAGATCCCGAGAACTAGTGGTCACTGTTTGAAAACAAGGGGTCATCCATTTACGACAGAGGTGAGAAGAAATTTTTTCTCTGAGGGTCGTGAATCTTTGGAACTCTCTTCCTCAAAGGGCGGTGGAAGCAGAGACTTTGAAGGCAGAGGTAGATGGATTCTTGATAAGCAAGGGGGTGAAAGGTTATTGGGGTAGGCGGGAATGTGGAGTAATCAGTTCAGCCATGAATTTATTGCATGGCAGAGCAGGCTCGAGGGCCCGAGTGGCCTACTCCTGCTCCTAATTCGTATATTCGTATGTAGTCTGCAATTATGTAGAATCTGATTAATGGGAATTCCAGATCATAATACCCTTTAAAGCATACTTGCTACTTTACATAGCAGTAAAAACTAAAAATTCCCCTTTTATTCCAATAGTAATATCACAGCTGAATACCAATGACCTTCTCACAAACATATTTTCCGACAGAGTTTCATGGTAGTTAATTTATTACAGTGCAATATTTTTAAAGTGCTGATTGTCAGGATTTTATTGTAGTTTATGAAGTCATTTTGTACCACTAAAAAGAATCTTGAAGGAAGCATGTCTACTTTTTATTAATTTATGCATGTATTTGTATTCCAGTAATGGTACTCAACAGTTTTATGCAGACAAAATAGTCAAGTATTGTGATCTTCCAATTTAGCATGTTGTAAAGTTAAGCACAGTTGTAAATCAGGAAAGCAAGTTAAATGCTGCAGTATTTATCACAGCTCGCTGTCCAAGCAACAAGTTGAGAACAGGTAAATTCATCCAATAACCACACAACTGTAGAGTCATTTGTGACATAGCAGAATACCAGCCACACCATCAGTCTCTCCAGAATGCAACTTCTTTCAAATGAATGCATGTAAAAGTCTAATAATAAATACCATGTTAATTCAGCACTTGTCAGAAGGGGTGTGCAGAAAACACTAGTCATAGTAGAAATTATATTTTTTTTGTGATCAACATAAATCAAAATGGAAAAACAGCCACCATAGGTAATGTCAGGAAATGAAGCATCTGGCATCCTTAATATGAAATATTTTGTTCAAATTTTTTAAATCGAATTTCCATTCAGAAATTCTTCAAAGAACAGATCAGATCAGACCAAGAATGGAGCATTAAAGCCAGCATGGACTGGCTGGGCTGAATAGCCTGTTTCTCTGCTGTATATCCTATGTAACTGCATGCCTAAAAAAAAGTCATGTTGTTATGGAACAGCTGAATCAGTCGAAAGTAACAGCAGGACTCAAGACTGCCACCAACCTCTTGTTACTCTGCTGGCTGCGACCTCGGCTTATCCTCAGTTTTACAAAGCCCAAGCAGGGATTTGTCTTAATCTTGTATAAGAATAATGGGAGAGGGATTAAGTATTTAGTCATATGCACAACAATAATTATTACATTTAGTCAGCTGCCAATTTGGGACTTTTTAAAATAAAGCTGATGACTGAAAAAGCAAC
Source organism: Heterodontus francisci (assembly GCF_036365525.1). NCBI lineage: Eukaryota > Metazoa > Chordata > Chondrichthyes > Heterodontiformes > Heterodontidae > Heterodontus > Heterodontus francisci. Next base: position 51,766,564 of record NC_090389.1, read on the forward strand.
GTTCAATAATGAAAAAAGACCAGATTAGATTTTATGCTTTTTCTAGTTATTGTAAAAAATCTTATAACAATAAGGTACTTGATCCAACTGTCAATATTTACATATGTTAGATCGCTGAAATTTTCTTCTGAAGATATACTAAATTGGTTGAATAGTAAAAGAAGTCAATAGCTTATCTTTTAATATATGTTACAGGGCTGGAACAGAGGCAGAGGTGCCTGAAAATACAGGTGCCAGACAGATGCCCTGTCAGTTACAGGACATCATTCCTGATGCCAGCAGTGATAACCAGGGTGGGGGCAGGGCAGTACAGAAATCCTGCTCTCTTCGCAATTGAGGCCAATTAAATTAGTTAAAAAGCTCATTAAGAGCTTATTGGAGGGGGAGGGTGGAATATTTTAAGGGGCGCACAAGTTTCAGAAGCTGTCAGTTTCTAATTAGCTGAAGGAAGGCAGATGTAGAGTGGGGAGCCTGTCAAGGCTGCCCAGGACATCATGCTGGCCCCATAAGAGGATCAGTGGGGCAATGGGGGACTCAGCACTGTGCAGGTGGCAGGGAGAGTGTGCACAACGTTCAGGCATTGAACGGGTTCGTTATCTCCTTGGCATTGCAGGTGCAGAAGACCAATGGGCAAGGCTGCCAAGGACAATTGGGTGGCTACCTCTCCAAAAGGAAGGCTGCAGCTAGCAATGTGGGTGCAACTGTCAGATTTGGGCCCACTGAGGGACAACACCCTGCGCAGGAAGGGCAGAACCCCATGCATCAGGAGGGCACAAAAATGGAAAGAGGGACAGGAAGGCAACGGAGGCCAAACTTTCAACACAGGATCTACCTCAGAAGACAGCTACCTGGAAATGACTGAGACCCAGTGCCGCAGGAGACTTCGAGACTCCAGGCAGATGGTGTTATGACTGTGGCGGGAGCAACACGCTGTCAATTCAGTCCCGTCACTCCACAGGTCACAGCATATTATTGAAAGTTTTCCACCCAATCGGAAAACAGCCAAATTAAACACTCTAGTAACCCTAGAATGAAACAGACCAAACCAGGTATCTTTAGACAACAACAAATTAACTATTTATTAAAACTAAATCTTAAACACTATTAAGATAAAACCTATGTCTAAAGACTTTATAACTTCTTATTTTAATCTAACTCCCCTGTTAGAACCAGGTGAGTAGGGGGTCTGGGGGTCCCTCTCAGCCTTCACCTTGTCTTACCGTTACAGGGTTTAATTTTAAACGCACCATGTTTTTTTAGCTCCCCCTTGGTGAATCCTTTTCACCGCTTTCCAATTATAAGGCAAAGAAACCAGCACAAACAGGCTTTCTTAGGTTTAAAGAAGAGAAGTTGAAATTTATTAAACTTAAACTCTAATTCGGGTAACAGTATGGATACACAACGCGCCCGCACTAGCATGCATACACGATACACACATGCAAATAGAGACAGAAAAGAGCAGAAGAAAAATAAAGTGGAAAAGTTTGAGGCAATATCTGAAGAGTTGTTGTTACGGTTCTTCGAGCTCACTGTGGAGTCCTTGATTGTAGGTAGATCTAGCTTTTCATTGGGGCTCAGTATTCTTCTTAAACCTTGTTCACTGTAGGAGACTTTTCTGTCTTGGGCTTCAGTGGATTCAGAGACTTGTGAGAAAGAGATGGGAGCAGACAGGAGAGAGATCTTCTCAGTCCAGGAGCAAACAGACACTCTCTCTCCAACTGTTTGTACAAATTCAAAAAACTCAGGTTGCCCAGCAGGTTAGTCAGGTGACTTTCTGGTTTAACCATGTCCATTTGTGTATTTGGCCATCTTAGCAGTCAGCCTGGAATAAGAACCTTCAATGTCTGTTGATCAAAAATCCATTGTGGGTTGAATGTGTCAGGAAATGGCTGCCTTGTCCTACCAAGCACTGTCTGTTATTATGCAACTGTCTTTCCAGTCAAGCTCTGGCAATTTTTTAAAGCAAGTCGTTTCTTCACTTCAGCAAGCGTTTGAAATTTAATGTCCATGTTGTGAAATTAATATGCCTAATGCCTGACAGGTGGGGGCCTGCATGACACCCCCATTCACACACATACACTCAAAAATAACAGTTGTTAACCAGTTTTAAAAGTAGAGTTTTTACAAATTAGCTGTCTCTTAAGAATAAATAAAGCAAGTAAGTCTTTGTGGGTTTACATTCCTGATGACTGAGGTATTCTGTTGTGGAAATAGTCAAAGGCCACTTGAAGTCTTCACATGGATTTGATGCAGTAGTCTGTTCTTAATAGGCATTCAAACTCTTTGGCTGCAGTAAGCATCAACAGTTCCTTCAGCAATATAAACGGTTTCTTGAAAAAAGACTTTTCTTCTTAGGCAATTAACTTGACCCGTAACTTCCTGTAGAATTTTTGCTGAGAGGAAATAGGCAGCTTTTTTCTCTTCAGTAGCACACCTCGTTGGAGAGGCTCTCAAAACTAACTGCTTCATGCCATTTTTTGCCTGTTTTACACACAGTCAAATCGAAACATCATACCATATGACCTCTCTCTCTCGCTGTCACCTAGGTAACAAAAATGCAGCTGCTGGCACACAGTGCCTTAGAGATTCCAGAACTTTCTCTCCCTTAAAGGTGCACTGTTTTTAACAATGTCTTAAAGGCACATGCTGTTTTTAACCTGAGGAGAAAAATCATTGCAAGTCTGTGACAATGATCACAGACTTGCAATGATTTTTCTCCTCAGATTAAAAACAGTATGTGCCTTTAAGACTTTGTTAAAAACAGTGCACCTTTAAGGTCACAGACATCTGGGCCCTTGTTGCCGAAGACGTCACACCTTGCAGCACTGGTCACCATGCCCTTCCAGTGGCCATCAAAGTCACTGTGGCCTTGAATTTCTTAGCTTCTGGCTCCTTCCAAAGATCAGCTATGGACCTTAGTGGCATCTCGCAAACAGCACTACACCACTGCATCTCACTGGTCACTGATGCCTTCTGCCAGAGCTGGACAGCGCATTCATTTCAAAACAGACATGGCCATACAGGAACGAGGGTATTGGGTTTTGAATCTATCGCTGGATTCCCCCAGGTGCAGTCATCATCGGTTGCACCCATATGGCCATCAAGGCACCCTGGAACCAGCCAGTGAGAGCATCAACAGAAAGGGCTTCCATTCCCTCCATGTCCAACTGGTCTGCGGCCACAACAAGAGCTTCCTCCAAGTTTACGTCGCTTTATCTGGCAGCTTCCATGATTCCTTCATCCTCTGCCAGCGCAGGCTGCCTTGGATCTTCACTCCAACTCCCAAAGTGTATGGATGGATCCTAGGGCACAAGGTATATCCGTGAATAGATGGCTATTGATGCCTCTACTGAAGCCCCAGACAGAGGCACAGAGGCCAAACAACCAAGGCCATCTGCTCATTAGGACAACTATCGAGTCGGCTATCAGGCTTCTGAAGATGCAATTTCAGTGGTTGGACAGTTGGGTGGAGCGGCTGTGCTCTCCATTACATCGTGCCCGCACACCACCCCCCCTCCCCAAATCCCAGAAAGATGTGGACTTTGAGTTCAATGAGGCCCTGGAAGGAGGAGCAGGAGGTGAGAGAGGAGGTGGAGGGAGATGACTCTGAACAGAGAGATGCCCCTGTTGCACAATGAGGTGGCCTCCCACTGCTATCCTTCGGGAATAAGACCTCTCTCCTCTCATGGCCTGAAGCATTAGGTCCAGGTTAGCAGCAATGAAGCAAGGGGCAGCCCTGTTCCAGGTGCCAGACCTCTGGCTCCCCTGTGAAATCTTGCTTCCCTCTGGTGCAGTCGAAGGCTTTGGCACAATCAGCAGATCTCTCTCTCAGGACAACCAGCAGCTTCAGTGATGGCTACCGTGGAAGTTTATATGAGTTCCATACAACATCTGACCAGCCTCTGTTCCCATCCCCACTGGTTCTAAGTGGACAAGAAATCCCTCTCCATACCAATTGAGGGCTTCCCCACGTGAAAATCTTAACTTCAATCAGTTTCCCACCGGAGGCAGGTTTCTGACCCGAAAGCAAACCTGTCCCCTGTTTCCCACCTCTGTGGCGAAAATGCAGCCCATAATTGAGGAGTAGATGGGTCTGGCTGCAGTACACACCCAGTAACCATATTTTTGTCTTTCCTTAGTCCAAGGCCTGTTTCCCTAATTCAGCAAGTAATTTCACAGAATGAATCATGATCATAATTGAACATTTCCGGATCATGTCATTGACACTCCATGTCTTGAAGTGTAACATTTTTCCTGTTGAAACTTTTAGTAAAAAGTAAATGTGAACATTAAATCATTTGAGCAAAATCTGTAATCGTTCTTTTATGTTTAATGTCGCCCACGTGGTTAATCTTAAATGTGTAAATACTTGATATCATTTGATCATGTATTATTTATTCCATGGTAATTGCAATTTAGGGCAGAGCTCTTGTCCGTTGTATACATTCTACAACGAGGCCACTTTTTCAGGACAATATCACTTGTCAGTGGACTACAGGATCTGAGTAAGTTTTCCTCTTTTTCAGTTAATATAAGGAGGTATTGGGTAAACTCAAATGGTGTCCATCCTTCTTCAATTCTAGGCATATTTAGCAGATTGTCCAGTCCTTCAGCAAATGCTATACTGGATTAGTGTCTTAGCACCATTTAGTGTTTTAGTTCATACATTGTTGAGTAATGTGACAAACTCTGAAATTGGATCGTTGGCAGTTGGGTGAGAAGACTTTCATTGAGGATGCAGAAAGAGTCATATTGGTCCTCCCGTTTAAAATGTGGCAAATGTTTTGCAAAATAATTGCTATGAAACATGGAGGGCACTCAATGTACAATTGAATCTGCCATGAAAAGAACAGCCTCTATTTTGAATCATCATCTTCTGTGGAATATTATCCTTTCTATTTGGTAGAATAGGCTCCAGCTTCCAATATTTGTGTATTTTTCATTCTGTACTGTAGAACATGAAGCTTTTCTGACCTGCTTGGAGCTTTCAAACTGTTGACTGTTTTCATATTTCTTAGCCTGGCTGGTATTGATTTTTTTTTAATACCTTGGAGCACAGAATTGGTAAACAGATTTTGGAAGGGTGTCTGTCTCCTTTCCCAGAATGAGAACTGTCATTCATGTTCATGCTGTCCATGTCAGAACAATGACAACTTGCATTTATATCATACCTTCAACATAGAAAAAATATCCCAAGGCATTTCAGAGAGGTGTAACAGAACAAAAATAGATGCCAAGCTAAAGAAGAAGATATTAGAAGCGATGCCCAAAAGCTTGATCTGTGAGCTTTAAGGAGGGTCTTAAAAGAGGAGAGGGAGGTGGAAAGAGTGTGGAACCTAAATAACTGAAGGCATGGCTGCCAATAGTCGGCAAAGGGAAGGGTAATGCACAAAAAAAGCAGAGTCAGAGGAGTAGAGAATTCAACAGTTGGGGGGAAAATGTTGTTGTGCTGGAGGAGGTTCCAAAGATCGGAAAGGACAAGGCCATGAGAGGAAGTAAATGGGAGAATGCAAACTTTAAACTGGAGACATTGTGGAGCCAGAAGCGAATGTAGGTAAAAGGAAGGATAGAGGTGAGATGTGAGTGGAACTTGGTGCAGGATGGGATACACTCAACAGAGTTTTGGATGAGCTGAAGTTTACAAAGGATGCATGATGGGTGGCCAGCCAGGAGATTGTTAGCGCATTTGAGTCTGGAGGTAACAAAGGCATGGATCAGGCAGAGGTGGATGATGTGGTACAGGCAGTAGTAGCTGGTCTTCGCAGAAAAATGTGTTGCTAATTTGGTGATCTAAACAGAAACTCCTGACAATTGATAAATAAATGCATATCCTAATAGGCAGGAAGATAACTTTTGAAATTTTATGCAAGGACTGATTGGGAAGAAGGCTTCATATTAAAAGTGTCCTTCAACAGCAGTGATTTCTTTAAAAGAAGCCAATTAATGCAGGCAGGTGTACACAACATAGGAACATTGGCCTACTCCTGTTCCTTTCAGCCCATTGAGCCTGCTCCGCCATTCGATACAATCATGGTTGATCATCCACTTCAATGCCGTTTTCCCACACTATCCCCATATCCCTTTGTCATTGGTATTTAGAAATGTGTCAATCTCTACTTTAAACATACTCAATGACTGAGCTTCCACACTCTACCTCTGGGGTAGAGAATTCCAAAGATTCACAACCCTCTGAGTAAAGAAATTTCTCCTCATCTCGGTCCTAAGTGGCTTCCCCCTTATTTTGAAATTGTGTTCCCTGGACACCCCAACCAGGGGAAACATCTTAGCTTCCTGTACCCTGTCTATCCCTTTAAGCATTTTGTAGGTTTCAATGAGATCACCTCTCATTCTTCAAAACTCTAGAGAATACAGGCCCAGTTTCCCCATTCTCTCTTCATAGGACAGTCCCGCCATCCTGGCAACAAGTCTGGTGAACCTTGGTTGCACTCCTATGACAATAATATCCTTCCTAAGGTAAGGGGACCAAAACTGCACACAGTACTCATGGTGCAGTCTAACCAAGGTTCTATATAATTGAAGCAAGACTTCGCTGCTCCTGTACTCAAATCCTGTACTCAAAACTTACGCAGTTGTGTACAGTACTTTTGTGGCTGCTGGCAAAATCAGAAAATCCTGAAACTGAGGTACAGAGGTCCTGGAAACTTCTCCAGCCTCCTCGACCTCTCAATAGCTATCAAAATGGGCAACAAGACAAACCTTCCTTAATCCCTTTCCTCTGTTGCTCAGTTCGGTGGAACTGCCCTCTCTTGATTCTACTTTTACCTATCTGATCCTTGCCAGAGCTCTCCAGCAATGGCTTCTCTTCTCACCTTCAAAATGTTTCCAATGGAGTCCCATGGATCTATCCTTGGCTCCCTCCATGATCTCATCTGGAAGCTGCCCCTTAGCTTCATTATCTGAAGCTTCAATATGTACACCTAAGAGCACCCAGATCTATCTCTCCACTGGGTGCCTCAACCCCTTCACTGGCTCTGGGTTTTTTGTCTGCTTGCCTTAACCTAGTCACTGATTATAAATCAGGTGTAAATGAGGAAGCAAAGTGAGCAACAAGCTCGCACAGCCACATCGACAAGAGGCCTGCTGGGTCTCATTTCGATTTTTTTAAGCGAGGTGTCTACCTGATCCAGGCCAGAATCACTAGTCAGCAGGTGGGAGTTGGATTTTGGACTGCAGGTCATTGGCACGCGGGAAGGTGCTAAAGACAATCACAGTTGGGGGAGACGGGCACACCAGGGCAGGAGAGGAGCACTCCTGCTTTGTCTGGCCTATAAAGAAATCATCAAAAATTCCAAAATGGACTTCACCTTCTGGTCCTCTTCTGGCCTCAATCCTGCCAGATGCCAGCTTTCCCTGGTGGGTCCAGGACTCAGCACTAGTCACATGGCCTGGGATAAAGAATGTGTCAGAATCCAAATTATGTAATCAGACTGCAACTTCTTATTTGTGAGGACTTCAACTGTCTGCAGCAAGGGCCTCACACACCTCACGAAACCTGGGAGTAAAAATTGTGCCTGTGGAGAGAGAACAATGTAAATGGGAGGTAAGGATGCTGCTGCGATTTAACTTGAGACATGGTGCATTGGGCACAGGGGTTCAAAATTAGACTCTCTTGTTAGATGACTAATAACCTCCTCCATGGGAAGGTGCCATCATCATCTTTAACCAGTGCCAGAAACTGTCTAACCTCGTCAACAATTCCGTCCCCTCCCAACTGTCTCAGGCTGACCCAGACTGTACAGAAACTCAGTAAATTCCCCCTTGGCTTCAACCCTCCCTACCTCTGTAACCTCTTCTACAACCCCTTCTCCTACCCCTGCAAGAACTCTTTGGTCCTCTGCTCTGGCTGTTGTGTGTCCCCCTTCACTTTACACCACAACTGATGGCCTTGACTTGGAGTCATAGAGTTATACAGCACAGCAACAGGCCCTTCGGCCCATCATGTCTGTTCCGGCCATCAAGCACCTAACTATTCTAATCCTATTTTCCAGCACTTGGCCTGTAGCCTTGTATGCTATGGCATTTCAATGGCTCATCTAAATACTTCTTAAATGTTGTGAGGGTTCCTGCCTCTACCACCTCTTCAGGCTGTGTGTTCTAGATTCCAACCACCCTCTGGTGGAAAATTTTTTCCTCAAATTCCCTCTAAACCTCCTGCCCCCTAACTTACATCTATGTCCCCTGGTTATTGACCCCTCCACTAAGGGAAAAGTTTCTTCCTATCTAACCTATCAATGCCCCTCATAATTTTGTATCCCTCAATCATATCTCCCCTCAGCATTCTCTGCTCTAAGGAAAACAACCCTAGCCTTTTCAGTCTCTCTTCATAGCTGAAATGCTCCAGCCTAGGCAACATCCTGGTGAATCTCCTCTGCACCCTCTCCAGTGTAATCACATCCTTCCTATAGTGTGGTGCCGAGAACTGTACACAATACTCCAGCTGTGGCTTAACTAGCGTTTTATACAGCTCCATCATAATCTCCTTGCTCTTAGAATTCTATGCCTCGGCTAATAAAGGCAAGTATCCCATATGCTTTCCTAACCACCTTATCTACCTGTGCTGCTGCCTTCAGTGATCTGTGGACAAGTACACCAAGGTCCCTCTGACCTTCTGTACTTTCTAGGGTCCTACCATTCCCTTGCCTTGTTAGTCCTCCCAAAATGCATTACCTCACGCTTCTCAGGATTAAATTCCATTTTTCCACAGCTCCGCCTATTTTACCAGCCCATCTATATCGTCCTGTAATCTAAGGCTTTCTTCCTCACTATTTACAATACCACCAATTTTCGTGTCATCTGCAAACTTACTGATCATACCTCCTATATTCACGTCTAAATCATTAATGTACACTTCAGTTGTTGCTTTTGTACCATACTCTGTAATCTCCTCCCTGAATCTAAATGCATGTTTTATTGTCTATTGCTGTTGCATGTCTGTTAGTTTTAATAATGCTGTTCCATAGTTAATATTCTCAGTAATGAAGAGAAACAAATGGTGAACACCAAAATATGTAACAGACCCATTTCTCCATTGTTATTTCTTCGCTGCTAGGAAGATTTAATTTCCAGACCAACTTTGCTGAAGCCAGCTTTCCATCAAGACAACAACATCATATCACTCCATTCTAATTAGTACCTCCTGTTCCTGACTTTATTTGTAATGCCTTATGTCTTTCCATAGATACTGTTATCCTGATATTCACACTCCTCAATTTGTGTTTCCTTTTACTCCTTGACCTTTTCTTCATTGTGCTTCTCCTCACTCCTGGAATTTCTTATCCCATTCTTCACATAATCACAGTATCACAGAAGTGTTACAGTGCAGAAGGAAGCCATTTGGCCAATCGTGTCTGCACTGGCACTCCGAAAGAGCAGTTCCCTCAGTTCCATTCCCCTGCCTTCTCCACATAACCCTGCACATTCTTCCTTTTCATATGACTGTCCAATTCCTTTTTGAATGCTTCAATTGAACCTGCCTCCACCACACTCTCAGGCAGAGCATTCCAGACCTTAACTCACTGCGTGAAAAAGTTTTTCCTCATATCACTTTTGCTTCTCTTATCAAATACTTTAAATCTGTGCCCTCTCATTCTCAATCCTTTCACGAATGGGAACAGTTTCTCCCTATCTACTCTGTTCAGACCCCTCATGATTTTGAATGTGTCATGCACGTCCCCACCTGCCAAGAATGAGACACATTAATTTTGCCACATGGACATAAAATTGCAAATTGTTGCTGGGAAGAAGAGAAGGCCTGTTACAAGGGGTTTCCAAGCTCCTGGCTGGAAACACATTTTTGCATATTAACAGACAGTGTTTGTAGACAAAGGACCATTCCCTGACACACACAATACACAAAGCCAGAAGTGGTTATACCAGTCAGTCACGTGACTATCCTGCTGGCCAACTTGGGGAGTTTTAAACTGTAGAGACAGTGTTTGAACTGGCAGAAAGCTGTTTGCTCCTGGATTGAAAAGACCTCTCCTGGCTGGCTCACCACAGCCTCTCCTGCCTGCTCCCATCCCTTTCTCGCGGAACTGAATCCACTGAAGACTCATGAACCCCAAGAGAGAGAAGTCTCCTACAGTGAACAAGGTTTAAGAAGAATACTGGGCCCCAACGAAAAGCAAGATCTATCGACAATCAGGACTCTGCAGTGAGCTCGAAGAACTAAAACAACAACTCTTCAGATATTGCCTCAAAGCTTTCCACTTTATTTTTCTTCTGTTCTTTCTGTCCCTATCTGCATGTGCGTATCGCGTATGCATGCTAGCATCAGCGCATTGTGTATTCGTAGGCGTCAACCGAATTAGAGTTTAAATTTAATAAATTTCAATCTTCCTTCTTTAAACCTAAGAAAACTTGTGTGTGTGTGCTGGGTTCTTTGCCTTTTAATAGGAAAGCGGTGAACAAGGATTCACCAAGGGGAAGTTAAAAACAGTGTGTTTAAAAATAAAACCCTGTTACAGTTAGACCAGGTGAAGGCTGAAAGGGAACCCTCGATCTCTTTCTTACCTGGTCGTAAGAACTACCTCTATCAAAGCACCTCTCAGCCTCCTCTTCTCTAAGGAAAGCAGTCCTAACTTCTCCAATCTATCTTCAAAACTGAAATTCCTCATCCCTGGAACCATTCTCGTGAATCTTCAATGCCCTCACTTATTTCCTGAAGTGCTGCACCCAGAACTGGACGCAATACTCCAGCTGAAGCCGAACTAGTGTCTTATACAAGTTCAACATCACTTCTTTGCTCTTGTACTCTATGCCCCTATTAATAAAGCCCAGGACACTGTATGCTTTATTAACCGCTCTCTCAACCTCCCCTGCCACCTTCAATGACTTAGGCACAGATACACCTCGGTCCCTCTGCTCTTGCATCCCCTTTAGAATTATACCCTTTATTCGATATTGTCTCTCCATGTTCTTCCTAACAAAATGAATCACTTCACATTTCTCTGCATTGAACTTCATCTGCCACCTGTCTGCTCATTCCACCAACTTGTCTATGTCCTTTTGAAGTTCTACACTATCCTCCTCATAGTTCACAATGCTTCTAAGTTTCGTATCATCTGCAAACTTTGAAATTGTGTCCTGTACACCAAGGTCTAGGTCGTTAATATATATCAGGAAAAGCAAGGGTCCCAACACTGATCCCTGGGGAACTGTCTGGAATGCCCTGCCTGGGAGGGTGGTAGAGGCAGGTTGCCTCACATCCTTGAAAAAGTACCTGGATGAGCACTTGGCATGTCATAACATTCAAGGCTATGGGCCAAGTGCTGGCAAATGGGATTAGGTAGGCATGTCAGGTGTCTTTAATGCATCGGTGCAGATTTGACGGGCCGAAGGGCCTCTTCTGCACTGTATTATTCTGTGATTCTGTAGGAAATCCACTACAAACCTTCTTCCAGCCCAAAAACATCCATTAATCACTACTCTTTGTTTCTTGTCACTCAGCCAGTTTCATATCAATGTTGCTCCCATCCTTTTTATTCCGTGAGCTATGTTTGCTCACATGTCTGTTGTGTGGCACTGTATCAAGCATCATTTGAAAGTGCACGTACACCACGTCAACAGCAATTCCCTCATCAACCCTCTCTGCTACCTCTTCAAAAAACTCCAGCAAGTTAGTTTAACATGATTTTTCCTTAAGAAATGCATGCTGGCTTTCTTTAATTAACCTGTATTTGTGCATGTGACTATTGATTTTGTCCCTTATTATTCTTTCTAGAAGTTTTCCCATCACCGAAGTTAAACTGACTGGCCTTAGTTGCTGGACATGTCTTTACACCCTTTTTTGAACAAGGGTGTAATGTTTGTAATTCTCCAGTACTCTGGCACCACCCCCGAGTCTAAGGAAGACTGAAAAATTATGGCCAGTACTTCAACGATTTCCACCCTCACTTCCCTCAGTATCTTTGGATGCATCTCATCTAGTCCTGGTGATTTATCCACTTTAAGTACAGACAGCTTATCTAAAACTTCCTCTTTATCAATTTTAAACCCCTTTAGTGTCTGACTTACCTCCTCTTTCAACATTGCCTGTGTTGCATCTTCTTCCTTGGTAAAGACAGATGCAAAGTATTCATTTCATACCTCAGCTATGCCGTCTGCCTTCATGTGTAAATCCCCTTTTTGGTCCATAATCAGCCCCATTCCTCCTTTTACCACCCTTTTACTATTTATATACCTGTAGAAAACTTTAGGATTTCCTTTAATGCTAGCTGCCAGTCTCTTTTCATGCTCTCTCTTTGCTTCTCTTATTTGCTTTTTCACTTCCCCTCTGGACCTTCTATATTCAGCGTAGTTCTCAATAGTATTTTCTACCTGGCATCTATCATAAGCAATAAAAACAAGAAATGCTGGAACGACTCAGCAGGTCTGGCAGCATCTGTGAAAAGGGAAGCAGAGTTAACGTTTCAGGTCAGTGACCCTGCTTCTCTTTTCACAGATGCTGCCAGACCTGCTGAGTGGTTCCAGCATTTCTTGTTTTTATTTCAGATTTCCAGCATCCACATTAACCCTGATGCAGACTTTATTACTTTCTCCCTTACTCTGACCCCACCTTATGGCTTACTATTCTTTACTCTTGTACTATCTATCTCCCCCAGTATTCTGTGCTCCTTGGTATTTCTCTCTGATACTTGCTCCTGGTTCCCACACCCCTGATAAGTTACCAGTTTTGCTTCCCTCCAATCTGAGCTTCCTGTTAGGTTCCCACCCCCTCTGACAATTTAGTTTAAACCCTCCCCAACAGCACTAGCGAATCTCCTTGCGAGGATATTTGTCCCAGTCCTGGTAAGTTGCAATCTATCCATCTTGTACAGGTTCCACCTGCCCCAGAACTGGTCCCAATGTCTCAGAAATCTGATGCCCTCCTTCCTACACCAGTTCTCCAGCCATGTGTTCAATTGCTCAATTCTCCAATTCCATTGCTCACAGATTACTGCTTTTGAGGCCCTGCTTTTTACTCTCCTTCCTAGCTCCCTAAAATCTGCTTTCAGGACCTCATTCCCCTTCCTACCTATGTCATTGGTACCAATGTGGACCATGACCTCTGGCTGTTCACCCTCCCCAGAAGAATGTCGTGCAGCCTCTCCGTGACATCCTTCACCCTGGCACCAGGGAGGTAAAACACCATCCTGGATTCACGTTTACTGCCGCAGAAACGCTTGTTTGATCCCCTAACTAATGAATTCCCTATCACTAGTGCTCTTCCACTCTTCTTCCCCCCCGCCGCCCCTCCCCAAATGCAGCTGAGCCATTTGTGGTGCCGCAAACCTGGCTCTGACTGCACTCCTCTGAGAAACCATCACCCTCACCAGTATCCAAAATGGAAAACTGATTAGCGAGTGAGATCATATCAGGGGATTCCTGCACTACCTGCCTGGTTCTCTTAGACTGCCTGGCGGTCACTCATTCCCTGTCTGCCTGCATGGTCCTAATCTGCTGTATGACCACCTGCCAAAACGTGCTATCCACGTAGTCCTCCGTCGTGCAGATGTACAACAATGACTCCAGTCGCCGCTCGAGTTTCGAAACCCAGAGCTCAAGCTTCTGCAGCCGTCGACACTTCCTGCAGATGTGTTTGTCTAGGACACATGGTGCGTCCATGACTTCACACATGCCGCAGGCTGGTCATTCCACTTGGCAGAGCTGCCCTGCCGTACCTTAACTTTACAGGCTATTTATTAAAAGTAGAATAGCTTAACTAGGTACTCACCAAACAGCTCCTTCCACTGCACCGAAGCAAGAGCCAAATGCTGGAGCACCTCCGCCCCCTTCACCAAACTCGAATCTCCACACTCAGATTGCAATCTGCACACCGTTTGCAGGCTGCACACAGACCTCTATTTATACCTTTTGAAGCTGAAACTGCAGCAATCAGATTAGACTGGTCAGCTACTTAACTAATCAGCTACTCTGCAGTACAGCCTGTTAAGCCCTGCCTAAGACTATAAGAAACTTAGTTTACTTTATTAACCCTAATTTACTTTCTTAATCCCTCTTTACTGTCAACCCTACTTTACTTTCTTAACCCTACTTTAACTAGAGGGTAAATCACAGTTAAATGCTAACTGCAGACCAGACTTTTATAAAGATAACACTTAAAATCCCCACTCACCAAACTGGAACCTCCACACTCAGCTTGCAATCTGCACTCCGTTTTCAGGCAGCACCCAGACCTCTGTATTTTATACCTTTTGAAGCTGAAACTGCAGCAACTCGCTTAGTATAAAAGCAAAATACGACTGAAGCTGGAAATCTGAAATAAAAACAAAAAGTGCTGGAAATACTCAGCAGGCCTGACGGCGTCTGTGGAGAGAGAAGCAGAGTTAACATTTCAGGTCAGTGACTTTTCATCAGGGTAAATTCCAGTTAAGTGATAACTGCAGACCAGACTTTTATAAAGATAACACTTAAAATTTCCACTCACCAAACTCGAATCTGCACACTCAGCTTGCAATCTACACACCATGTCTAACCTGCTGCAAAGAAGTTTTTACCTGATTTTAATTTCCTGATCCATTGCATTGCTCAGGATGGGGAGGAAATCCAGAAAGCAAACTAATTATGAAGTGATCAAGCTTGATGATTCATCTTGTTAACATTTATTTCCTTTTCTTCTCTTTCCTTTCCTGTACTAAAGGAGCTGACTCTTGCTGGGATGCACTGCTACCAACAGTTTTGTAACACTGAAGGAAGATGGCCAGTTTTCTTGCGTGAGCAAAGATGATGAGTATTGGCAGACGATCAGCTGTAGGGGCACCTTGACAAAACTAGATAAGTCGCGTGACTTTCATGTGTGCACTTTTTAGTAGGAGTCACTGGATAGGAATTGAGAGCGGAGGCCTTGACTCTCGATTTTCTAATGGCATTTGCTTGCTATTTTTCTGCACTGTAGATCATTTTGTCACACACTAACATACACTCTTAAAAACAAATCAGTGCATTCAAATTAGTCTCTTTTTTTCTAAACCCAAGTTTTAAAATTTCATTTCTAACAGATGAATTGTAATGAATATTATCAATACTTCTGTTATTTACAGTGTTACGACCGAGGCAGGAGGAGTGCACTGTTTATTCTAGTCCCACTTCTCCACAGGTCACAACATATATTTAAATTTTCCCACTTACTAATACAGTCAGTCAGATACTCTATTTTTCCCAGAATAAAGCACACCAACCAGGTTTCTTTAATAAACAACAAAATTATCAGTTTATTCTAAACCAAGTCTGAACCAATAATGAAGTAAAACATATACACAAATTGAAATATTAAAGTCCCTTAGTTATCCAAGTCCCTCACGCAAACACACATACATACACACCAGTTAACCGGGAAAATAAAAGGGATTTTTGTTTATAGCTGTTCCAAAGAAAACACAAAATAACCCACTTAGGCTGAATACATGATCGTACTTGAAGCCAAAAAAGAAGATAGAGAAAGATGTTCTTTGTTTTGGTTTGGCATCCCAAATGTGTATAAGTGGTCGTCACTAGGATTTTCCGAGAACAGTTCTTTCCAGGCGATGTTGAAGATCAGTTTGGGCAGGCTTCAGCAGGTCTTTCACAGGGGCACCGCAACAAGTCTTCTTAGGTTTTACAGCAGCAAGATAGCAGCAGAAGATTTTTTCAAATTTCAGGATTTCTTAAAACACAGGAGGCAACAGGAACCACACTTGATGCAGGCATTCTTCAGAGACAGGAGGCAATAGGAATTTGCCATCTTTGAAATACAGGATTTCTTCCCAAGAGATGCAGGATTCCTTTACAGAGAGAGGTAACACTTGTTCTCTGATCTCCAGGAAGGCCAAAACCAAATTTCATATGGCTGCACTTTGTCCAACTCACTGACTTTTTAAAGGGTCCAAAGTGAAAGCAAAGTTGGCTGTCTGGATACAGAATTGGCTGGCCCATAGAAGACAGAGGGTGATAGTAGTTGGAAAGTATTCAGCCTGGAGCTCGGTGACCAGTGGTGGTCCACAAGGATCTGTTCTGGGACCTCTGCTCTTTGTGATTTTTATAAATGACTTGGATGAGGAAGTGGAAGGCTGGGTTAGCAAGTTTGCCGATGACACGAAGGTTGCTGGAGTTGTGGTTAGTGTGGAAGGCTGTTGTAGGTTGCAACGGGACATTGACAGGATGCAGAGCTGGGCTGAGAAGTGGCAGATGGAGTTCAACCTGGAAAAGTGTGAAGTGATTCATTTTGGAAGGTCTAATTTGAATGCGGAATACAGGCTTAAAGACAGGATTCTTGGTAGTGTGGAGGAACAGAGGGATCTTGGGGTCCATGTCCATAGATCGCTCAAAGTTGCCACCCAAGTTGATAGGGTTGTTAAGAAGGCGTATGGTGTGTTGGCTTTCACTAACAGGGGGATTGAGTTTAAGAGCCGCGAGGTTATGCTGCAGATCTATAAGGCCGTGGTTCGACCACACTTGGAATATTGTGTTCAGTTCTGGTCGCCTCATTATAGGAAGGATGTGGAAGCTTTAGAGAGGGTGCCGAGGAGATTTACCAGGATGCTGCCTGGACTGGAGGGCATGTCCTGCAAAGAAAGATTGAGGGAGCTGGGGCTTTTCTCATTGGAGCGAAGAAGGATGAGAGGTGACTTGATAGAGGGGTACAAGATGATGAGAGGCATAGATAGAGTGGATAGCCAGAGACTTTTTCCCAGGGTGGAAAGGGCAATCACCAGGGGACATAATTTTAAGGTGATTGGAGGAAGGTTTCGGGGAGATGTCAGAGGTAGGTTCTTTACACAGAGAGTGGTGGGTGCGTGGAATGCACTGCCAGTGGTGGTAGTAGAAGCAGATACATTAGGGGCATTTAAGCGACTCTTGGATAGGTACATGGATGATAGTAGAATGAAGGGTAGGTAGTTAGTTTGATCTTGGAGTGGGTTAAAGGTTCGGCACAACATCGTGGGCCGAAGGGCCTGTACTGTGCTGTACTGTTCTATGTTCGATGTTCTAAAACCTACCTAAACAAATCACATGTCCAGACATGGCATCTCCCTTGTCATTCAAAGAGTTGCTCTGAGGAGGTCAAACCCCTTTCTGGTTTCCTTGATATTGCCTGCTTTCCTGTCCTTGTATACAAAGTCAGCTTCCTTTCAAAATATCCAAAAATTTCAGCTATTTGCAGGTGTCAATTTCCACTGAAAAATCCTTTTTCAGTTTTTTAAAACACACAGCATTCTAAGTTTTTAATATAAAAATAAAAACCTTGTAACACAGTGTTGTAGCTGCACTGGAACAGCTGGGGTGTGGCTAGTGCTGCAGCACAAGTCTTCAGTACTACAGGCAGGATGTTTTCAGGGCCCACAGTCTTTGCAGTATCCAGTGCCTTCAGTCATTTCTTGATATAACGTGGAGTGAATCGAATTGGCTGAAGACGGGCATCTGTGATGCTGGGAATCTCTGCCGGAGGCTGAAATGGATCATCCACTTGGCACTGTGGTTGGAGATGGTTGCAAATGCTTCAGCCTCGTCCTTTGCACTGACATAATGAGCTCCCCCATCATTGAGAATGGGGATATTTGTGGAGCCTGTTTCTCCTGTCAGTTGTTTAATTGTCCACCACCATTCACGACTGGATATGGCAGGATTGCAGAGCTTTGATTTGATCTGTTGGTTGTGGGATCACTTTACTCTGTCGGTTACATGCTGCTTCTGCTGTTTTGCATACATGTAGTCCTGTTCAACCAAGTTTCCAACTCATTTTTAGATATGCCTGGTGCTGCTCCTGACATGCCCTCCTGCACTTCTCATTGAACCAATGTTGATCCCCTGGCTTGATGGTAATGGTAGAGGGATGTATATGCCAGGTCATGAAGTTACAGATAGTGGTTGAATACAGTTCTGCTGCTGCCGATGGCTCACAGAACCTCATGGATGCCCAGTTTTGAGACTCTTTCCCGTTTAGCATGATGGTCGTGCCACACACTACAATGGACAGTGTCCTCTGTATGAAGATGGGACTTGGTCTCCATAAGGACTGTGCAGTGATTGCTCATACCAATGCCGCCATGGACAACTGCATCTGCGCCAGATGGGTTGGTGAGAACAAGGTTAAATGGGTTTTTCCTCTCTTGTTGGTTCCTTCACCACCTGCTGCAGGCCCAGTCTGGCAGATATGTCCTTCAGGATTCAGCCAGAGCGTTGGCTACTGAGCCACTCATGGTGATGGATATTGAAGTCGCCTACCCAGAGCACATGCTGAGTCCTTGATACCCTCTGCTTCTTCCAAGTGGTATTCAACATGGACAACATTCATTCTTCAGCTGAGGGAGGGTGGTAGGTGGCAATCAGCAGGAGGTTTCCTTGCCCATGTTTGACCTGATGCCATGACACTTCATGGGATCCAAAGTCAATGTTGAGGACTCCCAGGGCCACAGCCTCCTGACTGTATACCACTGTGCATCCACATTTCTGTAGTTGTTTGATACAGTTGAGTGGCTTGCTTGGCCGTTTCATTTAAGGTCAACCACATTGCTAAAGACAGCAGTTTCATTCCCTGAAGGACATTAGTGAACCAGATGGGTTTTTACAACAATCCAATAGTTTCATGGTCACCATTACAGAGACTAGCTTTTATTCCATATTTATAATTAATTGAATTTAAATTCTACCAACTGCCATGGTAGGTTTTGAACTTGTATCTCCAAAGCCTTAGTCCAGACCTCTGGATTACTAGTCCTGTAACAGTACCTTGCTCTATGGCAGCGAGGCCTAGACAATGTATGTCAGCCAAGAGCGACGTCTCAATTCACTCCATCTTCGCTGCCTCCGGAGGATACTTGGCATCAGGTAGCAGGACCGTATCTCCAACACAGAAGTCCTCAAGGCGGCCAACACCCCCAGCTTATACACACTACTGAGTCAGCGGCGCTTGAGATGGCTTGGCCATGTGAACCGCATGGAAGATGGCAGGATCCCCAAAGACACATTGTACAGCGAGCTCGCCACTGGTATCAGACCCACCGGCCGTCCATGTCTCCGTTTTAAAGACGTCTGCAAACGCGACATGAAGTTCTTTGACATTGATCACAAGTCGTGGGAGTCAGTTGCCAGCATTCGCCAGAGCTGGCAGGCAGCCATAAAGGCGGGGCTAAAGTGTGGAGAGTCGAAGAGACTTAGCAGTTGGCAGGAAAAAAGACAGAAGCGCAAGGAGAGAGCCAACTGTGTAACAGCCCCAACAAACAAATTTTTCTGCAGCACCTGTGGAAGAGCCTGTCGCTCTAGAATTGGCCTTTATAGCCACTCCAGGAGCTGCTCCACAAACCACTGACCACCTCCAGGCGCTTACCCATTGTCTCTCGAGATAAGGAGGCCAAAGAAGAACAGTACCACTATGCTACTGTTCTTGTTGAAGCTTTAAAGTTGGAAAAGGGAAATCAAGACTCTAGTTTCTTACTCTGTTCAGAAACCTCTTTTCATCTTCAAAAATACAACCTATTTCTGTTCCACTCTTTCCTAACTCTGAGCAGAATTCTGACACAAACACAACTAACACATTCATCCAGAAGAGTGTGGTGCTGATCACTTGTAGCTTTGTTATTTGGATGAAAAATAAAGATCACACAACATAGAAGAAAAGTAAATTTTCACCAGATTTGAGGAGATAGGCATCCAACATTGCCCATTCTATTACTATTGAATTATCCAGCCTGTCTGATTGTTTTCAGGATTAAAACCTGTTTTTTATACAGTAACTACAGACATCAATGCTATTGTAAGAATTGATTTCCTTGATATGTGTTACGGCAGCTAAGACGCATCATGAAACTAGCTGGACTCCCTTGAGAGACCTATAATGAAATTTGAAAACAGAACTTCTTGTTCTAATCTGATTCCCCAAAGGTTTGACCAGCAAACCTAGAAATGTGAATGTCTCTTACTTCATTTTTGTTTTGTGTAACTATAACTTTAAAAATTCTGGTTATATAGTCACAATGAAACCGCACAGTTGTGAGAAAAGGATTGCACCTGTGATTTCTTCCATCTGTGAGTTACCCACTTGAAAAGTGGGTATTTGTCGAATGGAGATCAGACAACCTCTTTTACGGAGTGGAGAGGCAAGTGCAAGTTCTTGCTTAATTGTCTTGTACACTTCCTTGTCACTGGCTTCTAACAGGTTTATTGAAAGCTTGAGAACAGATCAGGCAGATGTGGTGCATTGAATGGAGAGACTGAAAAAGATAATTGGGGAAAAAATGTGGATTTACCTTCTAAATAATTCAGATTTCTGAATACATTTCTGATTTTTTTTTTATTCCTGCAGAAAAAATTCAGCCCAGTCATGCATCTTTACCAGCTTTCACACATGTACTCCCATGTGGTTACGCTGAAAGGGAACTTCCAATCACAGGGCTCAAATTCAAACATTTTCCTCAGTGTGGAAGAGAGAGTAAAGATTAACATGACTAGGTTTGCATTAACTGCCCTACCCTCCCAGCAGCAGTAAAGAAAAAGGACTATCAACCATAGTTGTACAAATCTTTGTTGTACAAGTCTTCAGGCAAATTAACCACAAATCTAACTACTTGTTGTTTTACCTCACTGCATTTACAATAATTTTCCTGACCCCGATAGAATTAACTCTGCAATTTTTCTTTTGACTAATTCTTTCTAAATCTAAATCTAAAATACTGTTGTTCCTCATTTTTCATGCTTGGTTGTACATTGTGTAGCACAAATGCATAAAATCTCCAAGTTGCAAAAACAAGAATATACATTAAACACATTCATAGATGTTTTGAGGTGTATTGTTTCTCTGGGTTGCTGTTTCATTGCCCGGAAATTTCACTTGTTGGACGGGAGCTGTCCACCAACCGAAAAGTCCGTCTCTATCCCGCCTCTGCCGAGCCTAGGGATCCAGACCGGATTTTACGGTCGACAGGCCCTTAATTGGTCTTGGGTGGGACTTCCACCTCATTGAGGCAGGAAGTCCCGCCTAATGGAGCTGCCAGCCAATCAGCAGGACGGCAGCTCTTAGTCCCAGCAACGCCACTGGGAGCGGTGGCCACTGCTGGGACTATATCCAGCATTAAGATAAAGAGGAAGGACGGCCTGCAAGAAGTAGGCTTTTGGGGCCTCACCGGGGGTAATCGGTCGGGCCCCGACGAGGCAAGGGTGGTCGATTGGGGGCAGGGGACGTGTTGGGGGTGGTTGGGGCATCGGGGGCAGCCCTCCGGCGGGCACAGGGTGCCCGATCAAGAGGGCCCCCCCCCCCCAAGTCACCAGAAAGCCGTCTAATTTTGTCAGGTGGCTTTTCTCAGGCCTGGGCCGCCTGCCTGCCAATGGTAAAATCCCCATGGTGGCGGGCGGAGGTCCTTAAGTGGCTGTTAATTGGCCACTTAAGGGCTTTGATTGGCCTGGGTTGGGCGGGCCGTTTCCTACCGCTACCGCCCCGCGTAAAATGGCAGTGAAGGCAGGTGCAGGTTGTGAAGGGCCCCCCGAGCCTCCCACTCCATTTAACGCATCCCCCCCACCACCCCCCCTCCCTCCAACCACCAGCCCGCTCTTTGGGGGGGGCGTAAAACTCTGGCCATTGTCTCATTACAAACTCACATTCAATTCTCTTTGCGAATCCATTTCTTCCATGAACACTTGTTGGAGATGATTTATTTCATGATGAGATGCTATTGCAATAGAAACTCAGGACATCTGGGAGGAAATTAATTTCTTTTTATTAAAAATGGGATTGCACAAAAAGCAAAAAGAGAAAAAGACATTGAAATTGGCGAGATTGAGCACTGAAAATGAAAAATTGCCATTTTATTTTGGAGATGAAAACTTAATCAATGTGGCCCGAAACTCCAGTCAACTGTTGTCTCAGAAGCATTATGCAAGTTTGTCAAATAAGGCTATGAATAACGAAATTAAACCCCATTTTTTTATATTGCTGCAGAGCACAAAACTTGCCTCTAAAGACTAAAATATCGCTACAATAATAAGACTAAGTCGTAACTCAACATTTTTTGAGGGAAAATATGGTACAGATTGCAGTAGGATTTTAGGTAAAAGGAGTCCAGTTCAATACATCCAGTTCCGCGGGAAGGTGGCATTTGGAATGTAAGCAGCGAAATGCCACTTTAATTTGTGGAACTGTTGGATCAGTTTTGGAAGTCTATTTCAATTTCGATGCAGCTGAAATAGAAATCTAGTAAATCCATTCCGCTTTATTTTCTCCCCTCTGTTAATCCATATAAGGAAAGATCATCCAATCATTGCAAACTCTACTGTAATTTCTTCCAAGGGTGTGGTTTAAATCTTGTTCTCATTTGGAGATTAGTTTCCTGTTGCTTCAGTTAACTCTCCTGTGGTATAAGTGTTTAATTATAGTTGGCCTGCTCCCTTGGGCTTTTCTGATGGAATTCAAAATATATTCAAATTAATTTTTCATACTCTTTGAACATCTATGGTATGAAACAATCTTTGTTTATATGCAGCTCAGGTTGTAATCCAAGACTAAGTATGGTTGCAGATTTAAATCTTAAAAGACTAAATTGTACCTGTTCAAGCTATAAGGGTTAGGTTATAAAAAAACTTAGAAGAAAAACATTTTTTAGAACATTGGGAAAGGGCATGGGAATGGAATTAAGTGAAAAGCTCCTTCAGAGAACAGGCGTGATAGGCCTCATTCTCCCTTTGTTGCTGTAAAATTCTAACTAGTTTCAAGTGCTCTTCTACATGGTGGAAAAAAATATGTGGCATGGATAATACCTCCTCCCCAAGCTTGTCTTTTGGTTTTCCACAAAAATAAAAATGCTCAGCAATAGCTCAGGATATTTTTATAACCTGTCCCCCTCAACTTAGTACTGAATTTCAATTTCAACCTCTGCTTGATGTCAGACACTTCTTTCTCTTCTGCCCGGTACTTGAATTTGGAATATTTTTTTTCCCTCCATCTCTTTGATAGTTTTTGGAATGAAGCCAGCTGGGTGATTGAGGAGAAATTTATTCTGAGGAAATAGATGCAGACTCCATAAGCAGGTAACAGTGCGATTATTCCCTAAAGTTCACAGGATTTAGTTTCAGTATTTAATTCCTTTTCATAACAGAAAAGATTCCCGCATAGCACACCGATTAATTCGCAGTGTTTTAGCCAAGGATCTCTACAAGAATCAAAGTGGAATTTGTTAAGAGGAGTTGTTTACTTACATTAGTCAAAAACAAATTCTTCGGTCTTCCCAATGTTTAATTATATGCAATTTCTGTTCATCCAGTAGTTGAAAGTGGAATCACTTCTGCTTTAGGTCTACTTCCCCCTGCCCCCAGGTGCATGGACTGCTGTCTGAAGGGCAGCAAGCAAGGAACAGACTGGAAGACCTCAGCCAATGTTGTTATTCAGCTGATAATGAGATAATGTGGAGAATGCGCATGGTAATTTGCTCTTTTGATTTATCCTGTTCTTGTTATTTGGAATTGTGTTATGGTCGCCGTGGAGACTACCAACAAACCACAAGAATCAGATGTATCGACTGACCCCAATTTAAGAAACCAAAAACCAAATAGACAAGATTTCACTTTTATAAATTTTACTATAACACTCAAACCAAAACAGACATAAATTAAACATGAACTAACAGTTAAATCTCTCTCTCTCTCTATCTATATATATATATATATATATATATATATATATATATATATGTGTGTGTATACATATATATATTTTAAAGGTTACACATTAATTAGCAGATGCAACAACGATGGTCCTTATGGATCCTCAGAATAGGCTTTTCAGCAAGGTGGTGCTGCACAGTCTCACAGTGCAACAAA
Organism: Heterodontus francisci; assembly: GCF_036365525.1. Lineage (NCBI taxonomy): Eukaryota > Metazoa > Chordata > Chondrichthyes > Heterodontiformes > Heterodontidae > Heterodontus > Heterodontus francisci. The sequence continues at coordinate 51,790,366 of NC_090389.1, forward strand.
ATCAGAATCTTTCTCAAATAGTTTTTCAAGCTCTCTCCTCCAGGATGCAGATCGGAAGCAATGAGGTCCCATCATTAGCTAGCGATGCATTGTTCCTTTTAGCGGTTTGGTTTTGTTGCCTCTCGAACATCCTCGGCCTTGCCCACTACCGTCTTAGTAGTCTCCGAAGACAGCTGTCATAAGTAATGCACTCGTCAGCCCTCAGTCCAGGCTTCTTTGCCTGCAGTCATACTGCTTCAACCAGCTGCTTTGTCGTCTGATTCTATTCCAAGCAGCCCCACTCGAAGCCCAAAAACTTTCAGCTCTCAGTCTGTCTCTTTAAAGCACTCTGACTGATTTTCCATCCACTGCAGAGTTCTTTCTTCACGAATCTCAAAAGCCTTTTTACAAAAGACATGCAGCCTTTTAGCTGGCTCTCACCTTCTCCAAGAGCCTTCCGGTCAAACTGAAACCAAAGCCCCCTGTCACATGTCCTGGGTTAAAAAAGGAACAACTGTTTATTCCAAGTCATAGGACTGTTTGTTTGTCTAACTTGGGTTTGACTCCCCAAAAACCTGGAAACCATTCAGTTTCAATTTCAAATCAGGAACTAGCTCAAAAAAATCAAACACAAGCTGTATAGATCTCAGTCTACATATGAAGACTCCATCAAAATTGTCATGACACTGCTCTGAACCTGCTTCTAACAGCATAAAGTATGGTTGGTGTGACTCTGCATCCGACCACTGCAGAATATAGTGGTTTAGAAGACAATGGCTTCAGTTTCCCTATATTTAATTGGATAAATTTCTGCTCATCCAGTACTGGATGTCAGACAAGCAGTCTGACAATTTAGAGACAGTGGAGTGTTCGAGAGAGGTGGTGGTGAGGTAAGGCTGCGTGTCATCCGTGTACATGTGAAAACTGCCATTGTAATTTCGGATGATGTCACCAAGGGGCAGCATGTGGATGAGAAACAGGATGGGGCGAAGGATAGATCCTTGGGGGACACAAAGGTACGGGAGCGGGAAGAGAAGTCATTGATGACAGTTCTCTGGCTATGATTTGATGGATAAAAATGGAACCAGGTGAATGCAGTCCCACACAGCTGGAAAACAGTGGAGAGGCATTGGAGGAGGATGGTGTGAACAACCGTGTCAAAGGCTGCGGACAGGTTGAGAAGGATGAGGATGGATAGTTTACTTTTGTCACAGTCACACAGGATGTCATTTGGGATTTTAAGAGCCATTTCGGTACTGTGACGGGTTGCGGGGGGAGAAATTTGATTGGAGGGATTCAAACATGGAATTCCAGGAAAGATGGAAATGGATTTGGGAGGGACAAAACATTCAAGGACTTTGGAGAGGAAAGGGAGGTTGGAGATGGGGAGATAGTTTGCAAGGACGGAGGGAACAAGGGTGTTTTTTTTTAGGAGAGGTGTGATGACGGCATATTTGAAGGAGAGGGAGACAGAACCTGAAGACACAACCATTAACAACATCTGCTAACATGGGAGCCAGAAAGGGAAGTTGGGTGGTCAATAGTTTAGTGGGAACATGATCGAGAGAGCAGGAGGTGGGTCTCATAGGTAAGATGAGCTTGGAGAGGGTATGAGGGAGATGGGAGAAAAACGAGAGAAAGATGCTATTTCAGGGCTAAGGCAGGTGGGAGCCTTAGAGGAAATTTGCTCTGCTCCCTCGCTATTGACTCCATCCCTCTTACTGGCAACTGTCTGAGGCTGAACTAGACTGTTCACAACTTCAGTGTCATATTTGACCCCGCGATGAATTTTCAACAAAATATCCATGCCATCACTAAAATCGCCTACTTTGTACACTCTGTAAAATGTGTTCAGGAGAACTTTCTTGACCAGTGTGTTCTCGGTCCAACTAGGAAGGAGGTATTGCTGGATCTGGTGATGTGAAATGAGGTGGACCAAGTGTCTTTGGGGGAACACTTGAGTAAGAGTGATAATCGTATCATAAGGTTTAGATTAGTAATGGAGAAGAGCAAGGAATAATCTAAAATAGAGCGTCTAAACTGGAAGAGGGCTAACTTCAATGGGCTGAGAAGGGATCAAGCCAGGGTAAAATGGAACCAAGGACTGACAGGAAAAATGTCAAGGAACAATGGCCAACATTTAAGGAGGCGATACTTCAGGTATAGACTAGGTACATTCCAACAAGCATGAAAGGTAGGGGAACCAAAGCCCGGGCTCCTTGGATGACTTGGCCAATAGAGAATATGATGAAACAAAAAAAGAGGGTGTATAATGCATGTCAGGTGAATTCTTCAAATGAGAACCAGTCAAATACAATAGGGAGGTGGAGTAAAGAGGAATATAATAGAATGGCAGTCAACATACAAGGGAACCCAAAAATCTTCTACCGGCATGTAAATAGTAAGGAGGCGGTGTGGGGCCTATTAGCGACAAAGAGGGTGATATATGCTTAGAAAGGCAAGGCTAGAATATTTAATGAGCACTTCACTTTGGTGTTTACTGAGGAAGAGGATGCTGACAAAATATTGGTAGAAGCGGAGATGATAGAGATAATGGATGTGGTGAAAAATAATGGGCAGGAGGTGCTGGAAAGGTGAATCCCAGTTTGCTAAAGGAATTGGCGGTGGACATAGCGGAAGGGCTTACCATAATCTTCCAGTCTTCCCTAGATATGGGGGAGGTGCCAGAGGATTGGCAAGTGGCAAATGTTACGACCGACCACTCCAGTCAAAGCCCCCAATCAAAATATATGATTCTGTTTGTGTTGGGAGAAACGCACTGTTAATTCAATCCCGTCACTCCATAGATCGCCTAACATATCATTTAAAACTTTCCAAATTAAAGAAAGACCCAGCCAAATTGTACCATCTATTAACCCCCAAATGAGGCTAACCAAACCAGATGTCTTTAAATCAATAAATTAACTCTTTTTAATTAGAAGAGCTAAATTCTTCAACACTATGAAGATATAAACGACATTTAAAATAGAAAAAATTAGAGTCCTTGCAAATTTACAGTCCAGTGTTGCTTGAAGTCCTCACAGGATGTTGCTTGAAGTCCTCACAGCCGTCTGATGCGGGGGAAAAAAGTTCTTCCCTAGTAGAACAGTCCATTGTCTAACTCCAACAGTAGGTGATGCTTTCCTTCTCCAGCAGATTTCAACAATTAACAACTTGCAAATAGAATCAATCTGACTTTGGAGTTTTTGAGGGATGAAAGATTGTCACAGTCTAACTTCCCTTCCTTCGGTTCAAATTACCAGAGACCTCTGTTTTTGGCTTGACTTTTTTTTTAGAATTTTGAGAGATAATAATTAAACAGACAAAAATCCTATTCCTTCAGTTTAAATGGTTGAGAGCTCTTTTTCCAGGTGCTGTCACCACAGCTGTCTGTCTGTGTATCCTGTGTGTCTGTGTTCTGTTCGAATAAACTGTCTTCAATTGAAAAGCCAGTTCAAAATTGAATTGTAACAAATGTATCACTTAATACTCACTCCCTGTGGCTGTATCTATGGTAACGAGAATGCACCCTTTGAATCGCAGTCTCCAAATGGCTGTTTCTAAGGCAACGAAAATGCACCTTCCTATAGCTCCTGAAGCTTGCAGGTTCGTAAAGCAATACTGATCCTTTGCAAGCCTTAAAGGCAAACTGCATATTCCCAGAAAAGAAACTACAGGACCATGACATAAATGTGACACCCTTATTCAAGAAAGGGTGTAAGGACAGCCTTAGTAACTACAAGCCAGTCAGTTTAACATCAGTGGTGGGTAAGGTTTTAGAAACAGGGAAAATATCAACGGGCACTTGGAGAATTTGAGTTGATTAAGGATAGCCAATACAGATTTGTGAAAGGCAGATCATGCTTGACAAATCTAATTGAATTTTTTAATCAAGTAACAGAGAAGGTTGATGAAGGGAATGCGATGGATGTTGTTGATTTGGATTTTAAGGAAGCATTGGACAAAGTACCACATAAAAGGCTGGTTAACAAAATTGAGGCTGATGGAATAGGAGGGTCAGTGTCAGCACGGATAAAAAAATTATTGGCTTAAGGACAGATAACAGCGAGTTATGGTAAATGGTTATTTTTCAGACTAGAGGATAATTGCCAATGGTGTTTCCCAAGGATCAGTGCTAGGACCGTTGCTTTTTTGATGGATATAAATGACTTGTATATTGAAAGAGAGAGTAACATTTCATAATTTGCCAATGATACCAAACTTGGAGGAGTGGCAAACAGTGAGGATGATACAAATCGAGTGCAACAGGACATAGGCTAGCAGAATGGGCAGAGAAGTGGCAAATGGAATTTAATACAGAGAAGTGTGATGTGATGCATTTCGGCAAAAGTGATAGGGAAAGATCATATTGACTTAATGGCACAGTTCTAAAGAGAATGCAGGGACAGAGGGATCTGGGGGTGCATGTGCATAGATCTTTGAAGGTGGCAGGACATATTGAGAGAGTGGTCTGCAAAGCAAATGAGACCTTGGGCTTCATAAATAGAGGTATTGAGTATAAAAGTAGGGACGTTATGCTGAACCTTTATAAAGCTTTGGTTAGGCCCAACTGGAGTATTGTGCCTATTTCTGGGCACTTTAGGAAGGGTCTGAGTGCATTGAGATGGTGCAGAGAAGGTATAAGAAAATAATACCAGGGATGAGGGACTTTAGCTACAACGTTAGGTTGGCGAAGCTGGGGTTTTCTCCTTGGAGCAAAATAGATTATGGAGAGATTTGCTAGAGGTGTACAAGATTATGACAAGTTGGGATAAGGTCGACAGAAAAACTATTCCAATTCGCTGATGGTACAAGGACGAGGGGACACTGATTTAAAATTTTGTGCAAGAGATGCTGAGGCGATATGAGGAAGAATTTTTTTCGCAGCGAGTGGAACTCACTGCCTATGAGAGTGGTGGACACAGAGAGAATCAATGATTTCAAAAGGAAATTGGATGGACACTTGAAGGAAATGAACTTGCAGGGCTACAGGGAGAGGGAATGGGAATGGGATTGACTGGATTGCTCTACAGAGAGCTGTCATGGACTTGATGGGCCAAATGACCTCCTTCTGTGCCATAAATATCTCTATACTCTGACAGTAAACCTACCTTGTTGGCCAAGCTTTTGGTCATGTGCCCTCATATCCCCTTATGTGTCTTGTCATATTTTGTTTCATAATGCTCCTGAGAAGCAGTTTAAGACATTTTATTACATTAAAGTTGCTATTTAAATATAAATAGTTGTTGTTTAGAGCTCCAGTGAGCAAAGTCACCATGCCATTTAAAACATAGCATTTTCAAAATGCTGCTAATGAGGGTAGTTAATTTAAAATCATTTTCACATTCTTCTTCTGAAATATGTTGCCCTATGTTGTATTGGCAATTTAATGTCCATTTAAGGACCATTGAAGTAGAAATCAGTGTGGATTTTGTGATCCTAAAGTGTATATTAAATTTGTAAGTTATTAAGTCTAATATAATTGGTAATATATTAAAATCAGTTTTTATATATTAAATAATGTATGATGTTTTAAAAATACAACTTAATATATAGACTGTATAATAAATCAAAAGCATGGTTTTTGAAAAAAAATTATAAACTGTAATTCTATAAAAGATGCCACAATGAAAAATTTTAATTTCTGCAGCGAACAAGCCTTTTTGTATTGAACTATGGAAGATATTTTCATTGAAGCCCATGGTCCACCTGAAACAACTGCAGAAGAAATCACATGCAACCTGATAAGTAAAGAGATAGCTCAATCTTTCAACTGTGCAGACTTATTGAATTATAAACAATATGAGTTGCAGTGGAGGCTTTACCAGTTGTCCGATGGGAAGCTGTGACATGGCCTAAGGCCAGATTTGGGAAGCATGGGAGAGATACAGCAGAGAATGCTGATGTGGCCAAAGGCCTGACTTCAGAAGGAAGATATTTATATTTTGTTTAAAACATAGATGGGGCTCAACATCTGATTCTTGAAGATTTTATCAGGCTCTTCTGGTTCGGAGGGGCTGGAGTGTGTGCTAAAAACTGGAAGGAGCGAGCAGCCATGGTGAACCGGAAACTGGTTATGTGGGAGCGACGCTCCCTCTCCATTGCAGGTAAAAATCTGGTCATCAGGCACAAGGCGTTCTCGATGTTGCTGTATGTGGCGCAGGTCTGGCCCAGATCCCACTCCTGTGCCGTGGTGATCAGCCGATCCATCTGCTTTATCTGGAGATCAAAAATGGACCGTGTCTACAGGGAACAATGTACAAACCTCTAGATAAAGGGGGCAGGGTGGGGGGGGAGCAGGGTGGTGGGGGGAAGAATGTACCCAGCATCGCCCTCATCCTGATGGCCACCTTTGTTTGTGGCTGCATCAAGCTGTCTGTAGACCCCCGGTACGCAAACCCCAAGTGTCACTATGTGCTGAGGTTCTATCTGTCCCCGGTGTTGTGAAGGATGAGTCTGGTGACGTTGCAAGTCCTCAAGGCCCTGCAGGAAAAGGAGATGGTGGATCCTGTCGGATGGTTCCCCGAGCAGACTGTCAAACTCATTTGGCAGAATGCCTCATCACCAAAACTTTCAAACAAGCACCAAAACGTAGCTTGGCTGGTGGTGAGAAGGGCCCTCCCTGTCAGATCCTTCCTGCACGCCCGGAGTCTCACCGCCTCCGTACACTGCCCTTGAGGCGGCAGTGGTGGGCAGGAGACCGTTGTCCACCTCCTTCTGGAATGTGCCTTTGCAAAGCAGGTCTGGAAAGAGATGTGGTGGGTTTTGTCAAGGTTCATCCTGAACAGCTCAGTAACGCTGGACTCTCTGCTTTACGGGCTGTTCCCAAGGACACACTCCAAGATAAACATCAACTGCTGCTGGAGGAACATCAACTCAGTGAAAGACACACTTTGGTTTGCTTGAAACTTGCTGATCTTCCAGTGCAAAGAGTTGTCCACAACCGAGTGTTGCAGATTGGCACATTCCAAGGACCAGGACTGTGTGCTGGGGGACGCACTAAAGCTTGGGGCAGCTGCCGCAAAGGCTCAATGGGGAAAGGCCACTGTGTAAGGTCCTCCTGCCATAGTATAATGAGGGGCTGGGAACCATATAAAACTCCTTGGGCTTTATGCACCAGAGAATGTTTTTGGTATGTAATGCAAATGTACATTGTATATAAAATGGAATGGCAGAGTCGTGAGGCACCTCATGTTTGCATCGAAAGAAACTGATCTTTATTGCACTTCCTGACATGTCCAATTTGAATTATTTTGTAATTTTTTAAAACAAGTTTTATGAATAAAGTATATTTTTGGGGAAAAAAGTGACAACCAACCACTGACATTTTTCAATTGGAAAGCTGCTCTGGAGGATGTTTAGCTATTTCTAAAATTGTGCATATAATGCACATACTGATTTTCATATAGAGATGTTTATCTGTGCAAATCCAAAATAAAAAAACAAATGAGAATATCCAATTATGTATTTAATGTGCTGATTTTCTCTAAAAAGAAGTTGATTAGAGCAGACTTAGTAATTTATGTAATGCATTTTCAATTAAGCTTGATCGTAATCAAGGAAGAATGTTGCCTATTTGTATCAGGCAACATGATCACTTAACTCATTACTCAATGCATTCAGTGCACTCAGCCATATGGAGAGAGATACATGACTTCTGCTTGGTTTTACGTTATACATCAATACCATTTCATTTAAAAATTTAATTCCCAACGTAATACAGTTTCATTTATGAGATTTCTGCCTGATCGTGTGTATTTTGGGAAGATTGCATTGCTCAAATATCTGAGGTCATGACTACATAATTGTCAAAAATCCTTTATATACATTGATCTTCTTAAAATGGTACTCAGATTTGGTCTTAATTACCAAAACTAAGTTATAATTTTCCTTCTCCCTCCCTTTTCTGGATTTATAGTGAAATGGGGAATTAATTCGCATGCTGGATGGTGTTAAATTACCTGCCTAATACATGAACTGACTCCTAAATTCCAGTCTAAATCCGCAAGAGATTTGCATTAAGTGTTTACAATAATCTAATATAAATCTTCTGCTCCATAGATCTAGATGAATGAAATGAAAGAGGTCACATTTTTATTCCAAAATCTGATCTGCATAAGTAAGCCCCCCAGTGTACATATAACTGTAGCTGTCACAATTATGCTACAAGTGTGTAGTACAAAGTCTAAGTGATCAGGTTCGTATTGGAGACAGCCACAGTGGCCAAAGTGTCTGAAATAGGATTGCTCATTCTCATAAGCAAATACAAAATGTTCCACTTAATGCTGGGAGTTCACACAACCATTTGCAAGAAGTTTAAGATATATGCAGATTGTTTAACCTATGACATAGCATTGCTAGGATTTGCAGAAGTGTGCAGACCAGTTGCTGTTTTGTTCCCTGCCTCGGACCATCCAGAGCTGGACTGTTTTGCACATGGATCCTCCCACTCAACCTGTGCCATTTTTTTGAAATATTAGTTATAAATGTGTTTCATAGGAGCATAAGGAGCAGGAACAGTCCATAGGGCTTCTCAAGCCTGTTCCCTGATTCAATAAAATCATGGCTGATCTTCCACCTCAACTCCAGCTTTTCACCCAATCCCCATAATCTCTTGTTTCCCTTATTTTGCAAGGAAATCTAATCATTGAAACTATTTTTGATGTGAGGGATTTACAGATTATAAAATTGGAAATGTGTTGCTACTAACTTCTGTAACAGTCAAGAATTCAAAGAACCATATTGCCAGTTGTTCCACTGGTTGGTATTCTTAAGCCACGTTGGACTGGATTTGCAGCCCCTGCTGGGGCCGGGATCAGAAACGGGAAGGTGCTAAAAATAGCCCCACTAGCTGGTGTGCTGATTCCCCGGCTCTATCCTGCCTCCAGGCCATTTTGCAGAGGCTGCATGGGGTGGGGGGAGGCAGCAGGTCCACTCCACTGCATGCATCAAGTAACTGACATAGCTCATTAAGAGTATTGAGGCCAATTCAAGGAGGCCAAATGGGATTTTCTAGTTTGCCTTCAGGTCCTCGCAGGCGGCTGGGGCCAGCTTAATTGCCTGGAGGTGGGCCTCCTGGTGGCAGACGAGGTGGGCCAACCTTCCAGGCAGGCCTAAAGGTCCTTCCTGCCTGCTTGGGTGTTGGAGCAGCAGTAGGCTGCCCTGTTGAGGGACTCCCAACCACCCTCCCCCCTCCTACCCTCTCCCCACCCCCCACTCCAGCACCAAAACCCACAGTGGTGGTCTGGCTGCAAGATCCATTTTTTAATTTAAATTTTAAAAAGTTGACGAAAGGATGCCTCTATTTTGAAACGCCTGCTGCCTTACTTAGCCTCTATTGCGTCCTGCTGTTACTTTCAAGCTGTAGGGCCTCTGATTAGCCTTGATAGCCTACCCGCTGTCCTTAACTGGACAGCAAGTCCATCTCCAGGTCAATTAAGGGAGCACCCCCATGTAAATTGGGACTGGTGACTATTTTCCCCCAGGGGCAGGTTCGGGACCCAGGACCAATCCCGACCTTTGTTTCCTGCCCCCGGAGCGAAAATCCTGCCTGATTATTAACATTTGTAAATCCAACTGAGTTTACAATTCTCTCCCAAAAAAATTTCAGCGCTGAAGGTACATCAGGGATACTGTATTAACACATTTTTCTGACATTCCTCTCTCTGCTTTTAAATAGAGGTGTTAACCTGTTTATTTCATCTAAAAATGTAAAATGTAGAGACTGCATGATCTGCAACACTCACTTATTCAGTCAAAAAAATCAAAAAAAATTTGATTCGTGGTCACTCAGAGCTGCCATTGTTAGAGACCTTGGGAGACCAGAAGAATCTGCATTGAGAACTCTAGTATGCTAAAGGCGCAGAATCTATTTCTAGAGCTCCGCTATCCATTTTAATCACAGACAGAACACAAAAATAATTTCTAACATGATTAGTAATTTCATTGTATATTGAATATTGCATTTTTGATGCCAGGGTTTGGGAGTTTGACAATTGAAGTTTTATAATAGTCGTCATCTGGTGGTGAGCAAAGTGTTTCTTGTTTACTCATTCCCTTCAGGACAATGATTTGGCCTGTAAGTTCCCATGAACTATAAAGTTGAATTGAAAGCAGATGATGCCATTCTTCACAGTCTCTGATAGTGTCCAGCCAATAGCCAAATCTGCAAGAAATGCTTAATGACCTTAAAGCAGATTTACAAGTGGTGGACTTTTATTCTTGGGGTGTTTGGGCATACATCTGCCTGGAAAGTTCCGGAATCTAGCAATAAAATGATGAAATATGGGCATTTATTTATTTTAGTTCCAGGGCACAACATAACACACAAGACAAGGGTCTCAAATATATTCAGATATGGTATGGTCTATTGTTCTTGTTGATATCTACTGCAACGGCACTAACTTGCATTTAAATAGTATATGTAATGTCGAAGAACATCCCAATGTGTTTCACAGAGGCAGAATCAGATCAAAATGGATACTAAAGAAGGAAATTTCTGGAGTGGTGAGCAAAAGCTTGGTTAAAGACATAGATTTTAAGAAGAGGTTAGAAAGGTGGAGGGAATTGGGTAGAGGATTCTAGAGCGCGGGCTGTAAGCAGGTCAAGGCACAAACTGCCAGTGGTGAAGGCAAAGAGAGGGATTATGGAGATGGAAGTAGGTGATCTTTGTGATGAAGAGGATATGGGGTCAAAAGCTCAGTTCAGGGTCAAATAATAGGTCAAGGTTGCAAGTTTGATTCTGCTAAGACTGTGACTGGAAAGGGGGGTTAATGTCAAGGGCACACAGTTTTTGGCTGAGGATGAAGATAAGTCTTCCCAGTGTTTAACTTAAGGAAATTGTTGCTCATCCAAGATTGGATGTGAGAGAAGAAATCTGACAACACAAAGGTAGTGGAAGGGTGAGAGAAGTGGTGAAGAGGTTGAGCTGAGTGTTGTCAGCCTACATTTTGGACCTTACTGTTGAAATCTGCTTTTTTATACTTCCGAATCAAATCATTCTCAGCTTTGACTCAAGTCAGCCACTTTAAGTTGTTCACATCTTGAGACCTCGTCAAGCTGGAATAAGTGTGAACATCGCAGTTTGGCTTTAACAGTGGGGGGCAGCAAGTCTAATGCATTAGTAGCTAGAATGTCTCCTGTTGCTTTGTATCATAGAACAGCCATTATATCACAGCCTAGAGGTTTGTACGGAAGAATCTCATTTCCTTAAAGATTGCTGAGCATATTAGGTGACATGACATGGTATCAAAAGAAAAGCTTCTGTAATTAAATGGGAGTTTAGAGTTTCCCTGGAATAGTGAGGGCCCTTCAGGGGAAGAGCTCATAGGCAGTTGGAAGAAAAGCACCGAGCCTGATCACCTCATGTATGCAAGAAACCAGGTGGTATGAGTTTATTATAATTACTGTATTTTTGGGTGAGTAATAAACTTGCATTTGGACAACACAAATGAGCCTGAACTGCCAAGAATTGTTTAAGTAATTAAAGGAGAATTCCTTGCACTTACCCAATGTCTTCAGATAATGTTTCCAATGGAAGGAAAAGAAGAGGGCAAAGGATAGATTTTTGGGAGACTCTAAAGCTAATGGGGTAGCAGGATAAGCCATTGTTGGAGATACTCAAGTTATGATTTGATGGGTAAGAGAAGAACCACGTGAGGGCAGTCCCATTGAGCTGGAGAACAGAGAAGAGGCACTGGAGGTTTGGTTGACTGTATCAAAGACTACAGAAAGGTCAGGGAGAGCAAGGCTGGAAATGCACCATGCAGTTGTACAGGATGTTGTGATTTGAGCGGGACTATTTAACTGCTGTGGTAGGGACAGAAACCTGATTGAAGAGATCCAAACATGGAGTTTTTGGAAAATTAGTCATAGGTTTGGGAGGTGACACCACATTCAAGGATTTTGATAAAGAAGGGGAGACTGGAAATTGTGAAGAGCAAGTACCTCTCTGTTACTCTTTGTCTGTGTCTATTTCCATTTCTTTCAATTTCTTTTATTGATCTTCAGCTTTTTCCTCTAGCACTCCATCCTATTTCCAGTCTGTTTGAACAGCTGATCAGTGCACATTTAGAAAGATTGAAAAGCTAAATCAAAACTGCATAAGCCTAATATAGCTCAGTGCTGGGACTATGCACAACCCAGGAATTTCTGTGACTGCAGGATTTACAGTGCCTCAAGCCAGCCCTGGGTAGTTGTAGATGCTGAGTTGGCCAGCAGTTCAATTCCTGACAGAATTGCCTTTTCAGTTTGGTTTCTTGGTACGTACTGGCAGCCTGATGGGAATTCAAGGCTGAATGTTTGCTGAGGTTGAAATTTAAGTTCTGATCTCAGTCTATGTCTCCCCTCGGTGCCTCCAGAGGGCTAGTAAAATACAGCTCTTTGTCTTTATTTACAATCTACCTAACTTTTGGGCCGATATGCTTTGGAGTTTAGAAGAATGAGAGGTGATCCCATTGCAACATAGAAGATTCTGAAGGCGCTTGACAGAGTAGACGCTGAGAGGTTGTTTTCCCTGGCTGGGGAATCCCAAATATGGGGGGGTGGATGGGGGGTTGCACAGCCTTAGGTTAAAGGGTCAATTATTTAGGACTGAGACTCAAATCGTTGTGAATCTTTGGAATGCTCCACCCCAGGGATTGTGGATACTCCATCATTGAGTGTATTCAATGCTGGGATGGGTAGATTTTTGATCTCTCATGGAATCAAGGGATATGGGGAGTGGGCAAGAAAGTGGACTTGAGGTTCCAAGATCAACCATGATCATATTGAATGGCAGAGCAGGCTTAAGGGACCGTATGGTCTACTCCTGCTCCTATTTCTTATGTTCTTCTGTTATGATCTTATATTATTGTTCCTTTGTTGTCTGTGGGTCAAAATCCTGGAATTCCTTCCGAACAGCATTGTGGGTTTACCTACATCACATGGAATTCAGCAGTTCAGCACAACCTTCTCAAGGGCTATTAGGGATGGGTAATAAATGATGGCCCTGCCAGCGATGCCCTATCCTATGAACAAATAAAAAAATTGCATTTCTCTGCTGTCCTCTAAACTTCACGCAGTGCCACTACCTGAGCTAATAGCTGCAAGTGTAAAATCAAGTGATGGTGTTTCTTCTTCATTGCTGTCTTGTTCCTATAGGACTTCTGCCTACCACAACATTGCCTGGCCACTTCTGTAAGGTCGTTAAACCTTGCAGCGCTGCATCCAGGTCCTCGAGACTAGACTGTTGACAGTGACCATGATGCCTGCCTACTCCCACTGCCTTCTTAGTATCTACCTGGAGGATCTCCTGGCCTCTTGAGGCAAGAGGACCTCTCTCCTGCTGTGCACCTCCTGCACCAAAGCCTCCAGTGTTTTATTGGAGTATCTTGGGGCAAGCTTGCTGGCCTGTTTTCAAATGAGCACTGCTAAACACTGCAAGGGTGAACAGTTAATGCAACTGTTTGTGAGTTCATAATGTTCAGAACTCTTTCCCATTAGAATTTCACTGCAAGCATTTGGAGTCTGGTTTCTCTGTTCCCATATTTCATTAAACACTTTTCAAGTTCTTCTTGTTGATTAAGTCCTCTTTCACCCTGCTGCAGCCAGAAAGCACCTTGCCTACAAGAGGTGCAGGCTGACTTTGTGGTGCAGGCTAGCTTTAAGTGGTGTTCGCCTCACACAAACTTTGTCCCCCTCTGCAGAGGCGTGCAGCCATTCAGCAGTATGTTGAACACTGTGCTGCGTACCACAATCGTTATAATTAGCAGGCTGCACAAGGTTTGCGTGCTGCCTGCATTACTTTGGGCGTGGGTTAATCATGCATCATGATCCCTGCACCCAGTTTCGGAGGCTATCTAATTTTGCCTTCAACGTGGTTTAATCTGTTGAGAGATAAATTCTGGCCAGGACACCCGAAGTATTCTCCTGCTGTTCCTCGAAAAGTGCCATGGGATCTTTCAGGTCGACCAGAGATGGAAAATGTCTCCTCTGTTTGACGTTGCATCCGAAAGACGTCCCTTGGATGGTGCAGCATTCCTTCAGTACTGCACTGAAGTATCAATCTAGATTATGTGCTCTTGAATGGGTCTTGAACCTATTACCTTCTAACTTACCTTCGAACTGCTATCACTGAGCCAAGGCTGACAGCCAATGAGTCTTAATATCTTCTTTTACCTTGCTCCCCCAGCCCCTGATAAACACACAGTTTTGATATTCAGTCTACAGTCCAAACCAGTAGTTGTCCAAGGTTGAAAAACAGAAACACAGTGGATATCACAAGAGATAGCTAGGAGAATGTCTGTTTAAGAAACCTTTTGGTGCTTGTCAAAAAAGTGAAAATAGGAAATGCTTTCAAATACGCTGATAAATGGCTTTGTAAATACGTATGATTTTCAAAATAGAGGTTTTATTTTTTTCATTACCTACCATTCCATTAGCAGCTTTATTTGATCTATACAAGTAAATTAATCATACATGTTCCTTTGTAAAGTCCATTAAGATGCTGTTATTTTGAAATTATCACAACTACTATACGGGAGGACATATATGACAACCATTGACCTAGAAGCAAAAACAAGAAATGCTGGATTCACTCAGCAGGTCTGGCAGCATCTGTGGAAAGAGAAGCAGAGTTAACGTTTCGGGTCAGTGACCCTTCTTCGGAACTGACAAATATTAGAAAAGTCACAGATTATAAACAAGTGAGGTGGGGGTTGGGCAAGAGATAACAAAGGAGAAGGTGCAGATTGGACCAGGCCACATAGCTGACCAAAAGGTCACGGAGCAAAGGCAAACAATATGTTAATGGTGTGTTGAAAGACAAAGCATTAGTACAGATTAGGTGTGAATATACTGAATATTGAACATCAGCAAGTGCAAACCTGAAGAAAAACAACCTGAAAAAAACAGTGGGTAAGCAAACTGAACAAACTAAGATGAAATGAAATAAATGCAAAAAAAGATTGTAAAAAATGTAAAAAGGAATGCAAAAAAAAAAGGAAGAAAAAATAACTAAAAATGACTAAAAATGAAAGTAAAGTGGGGGGCTGTCATGCTCTGAAATTATTGAACTCAATGTTCAGTCCGGCAGGCTGTAGTGTGCCTAATCGGTAGATGAGATGCTGTTCCTCGAGCTTGCGTTGATGTTCACTGGAACACTGCAGCAATCCCAGGACAGAGATGTGAGCATGAGAGCAGGGGGGAGTGTTGAAATGGCAAGCAACCGGAAGCTCAGGGTCCTGCTTGCGGACTGAGCGGAGATGTTCCGCAAAGCGATCACCCAGTCTGCGCTTGGTCTCCCCAATGTAGAGGAGACCACACTGTGAGCAGCGAATACAGTATACTACATTGAAAGAAGTACAAGTAAATCGCTGCTTCACCTGAAAGGAGTGTTTGGGGCCTGAGATTGCTGCAGTGTTCCAGTGAACATCAACGCAAGCTCGAGGAACAGCATCTCATCTACCGATTAGGCACACTACAGCCTGCCGGACTGAACATTGAGTTCAATAATTTCAGAGCATGACAGCCCCCCACTTTACTTTCATTTTTAGTCATTTTTAGTTATTTTTTCTTCCTTTTTTTTTTGCATTCCTTTTTACATTTTTTACAATCTTTTTTTGCATTTATTTCATTTCATCTTAGTTTGTTCAGTTTGCTTACCCACTGTTTTTTTCAGGTTGTTTTTCTTCAGGTTTGCACTTGCTGATGTTCAATATTCAGTATATTCACACCTAATCTGTACTAATGCTTTGTCTTTCAACACACCATTAACATATTGTTTGCCTTTGCTCCGTGACCTTTTGGTCAGCTATGTGGCCTGGTCCAATCTGCACCTTCTCCTTTGTTATCTCTTGCCCAACCCCCACCTCACTTGTTTATAATCTGTGACTTTTCTAATATTTGTCAGTTCCGAAGAAGGGTCACTGACCCGAAACGTTAACTCTGCTTCTCTTTCCACAGATGCTGCCAGGCCTGCTGAGTGAATCCAGCATTTCTTGTTTTTGTTTCAGATTTCCAGCATCCGCAGTATTTTGCTTTCATTGACCTAGAAGCCTGTTTTTCACTGGAATAATATTTCAGATACTTTGCTTGGATCATGAAAACAGCATGCTTCAAACTTGTAAAGCTATAATCAACAAAATGACATTCTTGTTCCACCCTTGATTTTTTCATGACACACTTCTATTGTTAATATTTATGTCTGTTGTTTAGACATCAATCTGCTTGTCAAGATTTGAACAGACAAAATAAAAGGAGACATTTTATGTTTGCACTTAGTTGTATTTTTTAAAATGTTGGTCTCAGTAAGTTAAAGGAAGTAGTTTCTCGGGAATATTTAAGTATACATATGACTGTGTGAAGAAGGGACTTCGGTAAGTGAGTGGATTTTAAGGGTTAGTATCTCAAGACTAGTTTTCGTTTTGTTTAAATTTAGCAATTTATTGAAATTCCTCTTTCAGATAAGAGGTAATTTAGGTTTCTTACAGTTTTAAGCAGGGGTGTACGAACACTCTGAGTGAACTGTAGCTAGTTAATTAGGTAACTAGCTTAAACTCGTTTCTTTCTGAGCTCTAGCAGAGCTGACACAACGTTGTTTTCAGAGTATAAATTCAGGGTACTCTCTGTGCTGCTTGTCTGCCTTGAGTGCTGCTGGAGGGCACAGACTGTGAAGAAGAGAGTCTGGTAAGTGAGGGGGTTCGGTAAAGAGGGAAACTATAAATTAATAAAAAAAATAAATTTGACTGCACTGGGAGCTGCTTTGAGTGCACAGAGTGTAAAGTGCAAGTTTGGTGCATGAGGGAGGGGCTCCTTTCTTTCTGTCTTTCTCTCTTTCTTTCTTCTTTTTTTCAGTCTCCAGTAGCTGCCTCTCTCCTTGGGATGGGAAAGAAGCTGATTGGTGAGTAACTGGTAAGTTATTCTACTTCTCATTGTAATAAGTAGTTTTTACTGTTACGGTATGGCAGGTCAGCTCGGCCAAGTGGAATGTACATCCTGCAGTATGTATCTTAGACGAACACATCTGCAACAAGTGTCACTGGCTGCAGAAGCTTGAGCTCCGTGTTTCGGAACTCGAGCGGTGGCTGGAGTCACTGTTGTGTATCTGCGAGGCAGAGGACTATGTGGATAGTACGTTTAGGGAGGTGGTCACACCGCAGGCCAGCAGCATGCAGGCAGAGAGGGAATGGGTGACCGCCATGCAGTCTAAGAGAACCAGGCAGGCAGTGCAGTAGTCCCCTGAGGTCTATCTTGCTTGCTAATTGGTTTTCCATTTTGGGTATTGGTGAGAGCGATGGTTCCTCAGCGGAGTACAGCCAGAGAAATGTCTGTGGCACCACGGGTGGCTCAGCTGCATAGGAGGGGAGGAAGAAGAGTGGAAGAAGGATAGAGCAGGGTACTTTCTAAATGGGAAGAGGTTAAGTACAGTGGATATCCAAAGAGACTTGGGGGTTCAGGTGCCACGAGCAAGTGCAGAAAATAATCAAAAAGACTAATGGAATGCTCGCCTTTATATCCAGAGGATTGGAGTATAAAGACACAGAGGTTATGCTGCAGCTGTACAAAACCCTGGTTAGACCCCACTTGGAGTACTGTGAGCAGTTCTGGGCACCACACCATAGGAAGGATATATTGGCCTTGGAGGGAGTGCAATGTAGGTTTGCAAGAATGATACCTGGACTACAGAGGTTAAGTTACGAGGAGAGATTACACAAATTAGGCCTGTTTTCGCTAGAATTTAGAAAGTTAAGGGGTGATCTGATTGAAGTCTTCAAGATATTAACAGGAAAAGACAGGCTAGATAAAGATAAACTATTTCCACTGGTTGGAGATTCTAAAACTAGGGGGCATAGTCTAAAAATTAGGACCAGACCGTTCAGGAGAGATGTTAGGAAGCACTTCTTCATGCAAAGGGTGGTAGAGGTTTGGAACTCGCTCCCACAAACAGCAGTTGAAGCTAGAACAGTTGTTAATTTTAAATCTGAGATAGATAGATTTTTGTTAAGCAAAGATATTAAGGGATATGGGCCAAAGGCAGGTATATGGAGTTAGGTCGCGGATCAGCCATGATCTCACTGAATGGCGGGATAGGCTCGAGGGGCTGAATGGCCTACTCCTGTTCCTATCTTCCTATGTTCCTATGTTCCTATGATAATGATAAGGGATTCAATAGTCAGGGGATCAGACAGGCATTTCTGCAGCAGTAAATGTGAATCCAGGATGGTGTGTTGCCTCCCTGTTGTCAGGGTCAAGGATGTCATGGAGTGGCTGCAGGACATCCTTCTGGATGAGGGTGAACAGCCAGAGGTCGTGGTTCACATTGGTACCAATGACATAGGTAGGAAGAAGGATGAGGTCCTGAAAGCAGATATTAGGGAGTTAGGAAGGAAATTAAAAAGCAGGACCTCAAGAGCAGTAATCTCAGGATTACTCCCAGTGCCATGTGCTGGTGAGCATAGGAATAGGAGAATTGAGCAATTGAACACGTGGCTGGAGAATTGGTATAGAAGGGAAGGAATCAGATTTCTGAGGCATTAGGACCGGTTCTGAGGCAGGTGGGACCTGTACAAGATGGACTGGAACTAACAACCTCGCAGGAAAATTTGCTAGTGCTCTTGGGGAGGGTTTAAACTAGCTTGTCAGGGGATGGGAACCTGCGGGGTAGCTCAAATTGGAAGGAAGTTAAGCTGGTAATAGGAAGTAGAAAAGTAGCAAGTGACATTAGAAGGCAGGCGAAACAAAGGCAAGCATCAACTAGCCTTATAATGCAGAATAATGTCAAGAAGACAAGGTTAAGTGCACTCTACCTGAATGCACGCAGCATTCGCAACAAGGCACAAGGGCCCCAAATAGAGGTAAATGGGTATGATCTAATTGCCATAACGGAAACATGACTACAGTGTGACCAAGACTGGGAACTGAATACTTAAGGATATTCGACATTTCGGAAGGACGGACAAAAGGAAAAGGAGGTGGTGTTGCGCTGATAAGGGATGGGATCAGTACTTTGGTAAGGCAGGATCTCAGATCGGAAGAACCAAATGTGGAATCTGTTTGGGTGGAGCTAAGAAACAGCAAGGGGCAGAAAACATTGGTAGGAATTGTTTATAGGCCACCAAACAGTAGTAGTAGTGTGGGGCATGGTATTAATCAGGAGATTAGAGAAGCATGTAGCATGGGTAATACAGTACTCATGGGTGACGTTAATCTACATATAGACTGGGTAAATCTAACGAGCACTCATGCTGTGGAGGACGAGTTTCTGGGGTATGTAAGGGATGGTTTTCTAGAGCAATATGTTGAGGAACCGACTGGAGAATAGGTTAATTTAGATCTAGTATTATGTAATGAGAAAGGGCTAATTAACAATCTTGTTGGAAAAGAACCTTTAGGGATACGTGACCATAATATGATAGAATTTTACATTATGTTTGAAAGTGATGTAGTTTAATCTGAGGCCTGTGTGTTAAATTTGAACAAAGGAAATTATGAAGGTTTGAGAGGCAAATTGGCTGAGGTGGATTGGGGAAAATATATTAAAAGGTATGACAGTACATAGGCGATGGACAGTCGTTAAAGAAATACTACATAGCTTACAGCAACTATACATTTCTTCAAGGCATGAAAATCCCAAAAGTATAGGCAGTCAACTGTGGATAACAAAGGAAGTTAAGGATTATATAAGATTGAAAGAAAGGCCGATAAAGATGCCAGAAAAAGGAGTAAACCTGAGGAATGGGAGGAGTTTAGAATACAGCAAAGGAGGACCAAGAAACTGATAAAGAAAGGGAGAATAGAATATGAATGTAAACTGGCAAAACACATAAAAATGGACTGTAAAAGCTTCTCTAGGTACGTAAATACAAAACGTTTGGCTAAGAAAAATATTGGGGCCATTACAGGCAGTGTCAGAAGAATTTATAATGGGGAATAGAGAAATGACAGAGAAGCTAAATGATTACTTTGTGTCTGTCTTCACTGAGGAAGATACAAGAAATCTCCCAGAATTAGAGATCCAAGGGATTATAGAGAATGAGGAATTGAAGGAAATTAGTATTAGTAAGAAGGTTGTATTGGAGAAATTAATGGGGCTGAGGTTTATAAGTCCCCAGGACCTGATATTCTACATCCCAGAGTGTTGAAAGAGGTAGCTATGGAGATACTGGATGCATTGGTGATCATCTTCCAAAATTTTATAGATTCTGGAACGGTTCCTGCAGATTGGAAGGTAGCAAATGTCACCCCACTATTTAAGAAGGGAAGGAGAGAGAAAACAGGGAATTTCAGACCTGTTAGCCTGACATCAGTCGTTGGGCAAATGCTAGAATCTATTCTAAAGGATGTCAAAAATGGACACTTAGATAATAATGATCTGATTGGGCATAGTCAACATGGATTTATGAATGGAAAAACATGTTTGGCAAACTTGTTGGAGTTTTTTGAGGATGTTACTGACAGAATTGGTAAACAGGAGTCGGTGGATGTGGTATACTTGGCTTTTCAAAAGGTGTTTTGATCAAGTCCCGCACAGGAGGTTGGTTAGCATTAAAGCACATGTGATAGGACGTAATATACTGGCACGGATTCTTCTTCTTCTTTGGCCTCCTTGTCTCGAGACACAATGGGTAAGCGCCTGAAGGTGGTGAGTGGTCAGTGGTTTGTGAAGCAGCGCCTGGAGTGGCTATAAAGGCCAATTCTAGAGTGACAGACTCTTCCACAGGTGCTGCAGATAAAATTGGTTGTCGGGGCTGTTACACAGTTGGCTCTTTCCTTGCGCTTCTGTCTTTTTTCCTGCCAACTGCTAAGACTCTTCGACTTACCACACTTTAGCCCCACCTTTATGGCTGCCCGCCAGCTCTGGCGATCATTGGCAACTGACTCCCATGACTTGTGATCAATGTCACGGGACTTCATGTCGCGTTTGCAGACGTCTTTAAAGCGGAGACATGGACGGCTGGTGGGCCTGAAAGCAGTGACGAGCTCGCTGTACAATGTGTCCTTGGGGATCCTGCCATCTTATATGTGGCTCACATGGGCAAGCCATCTCAGATGCCGCTTGCTCAGTAGGGGGTATATGCTGGGGATGTTGGCCGCCTCGAGGACTTCTGTGTTGGAGATATGGTCCTGCCACCTGATGCCAAAGATTCTCCGGAGGCAGCAAAGATGGAATGAATTGAGACGTCGTTCTTGGCTGACATACGTTGTCCAGGCCTCGCTGCCGTAGAGCAAGGTACTGAGGACACAGGCTTGATACACTCAGACGTTTGTGTTCCGTGTCAGTGTGCCATTTTCCCACACTCTCTTGGTCAGTCTGCACATAGCAGTGTCCAGACTAAGTCCAGATTAAGGATTGGTTAAAGGTGGAAAACAGAGAGTAGGAATAAACGGGTCATTCTCGCATTGGCAGGCTGTGACTAGGGGAGTACCGCAGTGATCAGTGCTTAAGCCCCTGCTGTTCACAATATATATCAATGATTTGGATGTGGGGACCAAATGTAATATTTCCAAATTTGCGGATGAGACAAAACTTGGTGGGAATGTGTGTTGTGAGGACGATGCAAAGTGGCTTCAAGAGGATTTGGACAGACTTAGTGAGTTGGCAAGAACGTGGCAGATGGAATATAATGTGGAAAAATGTGAGATTATCCACTTTGGTAGGAGGTACAGATGTGCAGAGTATTTCTTAAATGTTAAGATATTAGAAAGTATAGTGCAAAGGGACCTGGACTCCTTATCAATAAGTCACTGAAAGCTAACATGCAGGTGCAGCAAGCAATTAAGAAGGCTAATAGTATGTTAGCCTTTATCGCAAGAGGATTTGAGTACAGGAGTAGCAAAGTCTTGCTTCAATTGTATAGAACCTTGGTTAGACTGCATCTGGAGTACTGTGTGCAGTTTTGGTCCCCTTACCTCAGGAAGGATATTATTGCCATCGAGGGATTGCAACGAAGGTTTACCAGACTTGTTCCTGGGATGGCGGGACTATCCTATGAGGAGAGATTGGGAAAATGGGCCTGTATTCTCTAGAGGTTCGAAGAATGAGAGGTGATCTCATTGAAATCTACAAAATACTTAAAGGGATAGACAGGGTAGATACAGGTAAGATGTTCCCCCTGGTTGGGGAGTCTAGAACGAGGGGACACAATTTCAAAATAAGGGGGAAGCCACTTAGGGCAGAGATGAGGAGAAATTTCTTCACTCAGAGGGTTGTGAATCTTTGGAATTCTCTACCCCAGAGGGCAGTGGAAGCTCCGTGATTGAGTATGTTTAAAGCAGAGATTGATAGATTTCTAAATACCAATGATATAAAGAAGAGATATGAGGATAGTGTGGGAAAAAGGCATTGATGTGGATGAGCAGCCATGATCGAATTGAATCACAGGGCAAGCTCGATGGGCTGAATGGCCTATTGCTGCTCCTAAGTTCCTATGAGTTATATCCCCTGTGTGGTGTTAGAAGAGTGCTCTGCAGTGAGTCACTCATCTAAAGTGGTGTTTCTCAGGGGGAAAAGACTTAGGCTGTTCACGCTTGGGAAATTCTTCAAAGGAGACAAAAGGGTCATTTTTATAAAAGTGCTGTAGTAGCAGGGAGCTTCACACACTAAAGTGCACAATTTATTAATGTGAACAAATACAACATGTTTGTCTTTTCCTGATGGGCGCAGCCTCCAGACAAGGCTTCCTGCCAAGAGCGACATTCAGAAAATCAGTGCTTGTATGATTGTAGATGCATTCTTTGTATGGTCAGAGACTTAATCAAATGGGAATGCATGGAGGATCTGTGAGTACTGCTAAACACTGCAAGGGTTAACAGTTAATACAGCTGTTTGAGTTCATAATTTTCTCTATGGTGAGCAGAACTCTTTCCTGTTAGAATTTCACTTCAAGCATTTGGAGTCTGGTTGCTCTGTTTCTATAGTTCATCAAACACAAGAGCAAAAAAAGTGACTGGTATTCAGACGAATCACATATGGTATCACTAGAAGGCAAAGAACATTTTATGATGTATGTATGTTGTAAGTGTAGCGTCGGCAAGAATAGGTTTTGTTCACACTGCAGTTTTCGTGCAAATGCAGCCTGAATCTGGAGTGAGCACTTGACCTGATAGCGAAGTGAAGACTGAGATGCCCTGAAGCTAGGAGTCTCACTGCATTTCACTTGGAGTGAGTTTGGGTCTTGACAGCCAGTTTACAATCCACAAATTTTGCATTAGTCCAAAGTTCAAGCAGCTTTGCAAGCAAGTTAAACATTTGGTGTGAATACACTATTACACTGATTGCAAAGAACAAACCAGAACAAAACTGCAACTGAAATATACCCTTATCCCTTTCTTCCTCTTTTGATATAGTCAATTACCTGTCCCATTAAGTGTCAGCATGCTGTCTCTAGTGTAAGTTCTTGAAAATAAAATACAGGCTGAAGTGAGCTGGATCTTTTTGATATTAGACTAAAAGTCTCAACTATGAAGAGCAGATGATTTCAACTCATTGATTTGGTTGGCATCCTTCCATCTACAAAACACGATGGACACGCAGCAAACAATTCATTTAGGCGGGGTGTCTTCTCTTGGTGCACCTTTGCTGACGACTGTGAAGGCCAATCCTTGACAGGCAGGTTCTGCCACAAGCGCTGCATGTGAAGCTGCCAAGTGACACTGTGAGTTGTTTTTGATGTTGGCGCCTGTTGCCAAGCTGCTGTAGCAATTGGTCATTGTGGTAGTGCACACCAGTTCACAGGATGTGTCGCTGTTTCCCTCTTTTGCCAGCTAGTGACTCCGAGGTCGAAATCTAGGGCCTGCATGTCACGCTTGCATCCTTGAAGCGGAGCTTTGGGTGCCCCACTGGTTGTCCTGGCTACCTCACCATACAGAAGGTCCTTGGGTATGTGACCATCTTCCATCCTACAGATGTGTCAGATCCACCAAAGCTGCCTCTGTTTGATTAGTGCCAACACACTTTGGAGCTCTGCCTTTGAGAGGACTGCTGCATTTGTGATTTTGTGGAACCAGGATATATCTATAATGTACTGCAGACAGCAGAGATGGAAATTATTGAGCTTATCCTGGTAGCTGTAAGTTGCCCAGCCATACAGCAAGGTGCTTGTACAGCACAGGCCTTGTAAACCATCAACTTGGTCAGAAGGATTAGCTTGGTGTTATCGCATGCGCATTTCGCAAGTCTGCCAAAGGTTTCCCTATACGTGTATCCAGCTGTGCGTCAAAGGACAGATTGTCTGTCACTGTGGACCTAAAGTAGCAGAATTTGCTAACCACTTTCAGTAGAGCATTATTTAGTGTGATCAGGGGCGGAGATGCAACACCTTGTCCCATGACCACAGGTTTTCTTGACACTTATAGAAACATAGAAAAATAGGTGCAGGAGTAGGCCATTCGGCCCTTCGAGCCTGCACCGCTATTCAGTACAATCATGGTTGATCATCCAGACTCAGTACCCTGTTCCCGCATTCTCCCCATATCCCTTGATCCCTTTAGCCTGAAGAACTATATCTAATTCTTGAATATATTTAATGATTTGGCCTCAAATGTGGCAGAGAATTCCACAGGTTCACCACTCTCTGGGTGAAGAAACCCTTCCTCATCTCAGTCCGAAATGGCTTGCCCCTTATCCTTAGATTGTGACCCCTGGTCCTGGACTCTCCCGCCATCGGGAACATCCTTCCTGCATCTAGTCTGTCCAGTCCTGTTAGAATTTTGTAGGTTTCTGTGAGATCCTCTCTCATTCTTCTAAACTCTAGCAAATACAAGCCTAATCGACCCAATCTCTCTCCATACGTCAGGACTGCCATCCCTGGAATCAGTCTGGTGAACCTTCGCTGCACTCCCTCCATAGCAAGAACATCCTTCCTCAGATAAGGAGACCAAAACTGCACACAATACTCCAGATGTGGTCTCACTAAGGCCTTGTATAATTGCAGCAAGCCATCCTTGCTCCTGTACTCGAATCCTCTCGCTATGAAGGCTAACATACCATTTGCCTTCTTAACTGCCTGCTACACCTGCATGCTTGCTTTCAGCGACTGGTGCACAAGGACACCCAGGTCTCGCTGCACTTCCCCCTTTGCCAATCTATTGCCATTCAGAAAATAATCTGCCTTTCTGTTTTTGCCACCAAAGTGGATAACCTTCCACATTATGCTGCAGCTGCCATGTATTTGTCCACTCACTCAACCTGTCCAAATCACACTGGAGCTTCTCTGTATCCTCCTCACAACTCACACTCCCACCCAGCTTGGTGTTGTCTGCAAACTTGGATATATTACATTTAATTTCCTCATCTATATCAGTAATATATATTATGAATAGCTAGGGTCCTAGCACTGATTCCTGCGGTACCCCACTAGTCACTGCCTGCCACCCGGAAAAAGACCCATTTATTCCTACTCTTTGTTTCCTGTCTGCCAGCCAGTTCTCTATCCATGTCAGTACCTTGCCCCCAATCCCATGTGCTTTAATTTTGCACACTAATCTCTTATGTGGGACCTTTTCGAAAGCCTTCTGAAAGTCCAAATACACCACATCTACTGGTTCTCCCTTATCTATTCTACTAGTTACATCCTCAAAAAATTCCAGTAGATTTGTCAGGCATGATTTCCCTTTCGTAAATCTATGTTGACTTTGTCCGATCCTGTCATTGTTCTCCAAGTGCTCTGCTATTACATCTTTTATAATGGACTCCAGCATTTTCCACACTACTGATGTCAGGCTATCCGGTCTATAATTCCCTGTTTTCTCTCTGCCTCCTTTTTTAAATAGTGGGGTTACATTAGCTACCCTCCAATCCGTTGGAACTGTTCCAGAGTCTTATAGAATTTTGAAAAATGACCAGCAATGCATCTACTCTTTCTAGGGCCACTTCCTTAAGTACTCTGGGATGAAGATTATCAGGCCCGGGGGATTTATCGGCCTTCAATCCCATCAATTTCCCTAACACCATTTCCCTACTAATACTGATTTCATACAGTTCCTCCTTCTCACTAGACCCTATCTTCCCCAACATTTCTGGGAGGTAATTTGTGTCCCCTTTGTGAAGACAGAACCAAAGTATGTATTTAATTGGTCTGCCATTTCTTTGTTCCCCATTATAAATTCCCCCATTTCTGACTGTAAGGGACCTACATTTCTCTTCACTAATCTTTTTCTCTTCACATATCTATCGAAGCTTTTACAGTCAGTTTTCTCTGCAAGCTTACTCTCATACTCTATTTTCCCCTTCTTAATCAGTCCCTTTGTCCTCCTTTGCTGAATTCTAAACTGCTTCCAATCCTTTAGGTTTGCTGTTTGTTCTGGCCATTTTATATTTCTCCTCTTTGGATCTAATACCATCCCTAATTTCTTTTGTAAGCCATGGTTGAGCCACCCTTCCTGTACTATTTTTGCACAAGACAGGAATGAACAATTGTTGTAATTCATCCATGTGCTGTTTAAATGCTAGCCATTGCCTATCCACTGTCAACCTTTTAAGTAACATTCCCAATGTATCATAGCCAACTCGCACCTCATACCTTCATAGTTTCCTTTATTTAGATTCAGGACCCTAGTCTTGGAATCAACTCTCTCACTCTCCATCTTAATGAAGAATTCTATCATGTTATGTTCACCCTTCCCCAAGGGACCTTGCACAATAAGATTGTAAATTAATCCTTTCTCATTACACAATACTCAGTCTAGGATGGCCTATTCTCTAGTTGGTTCCTCAATGTTGGTCCAAAAAACCATCATGTATGCACTCCAGGAAATCCTCCTCTACAGTATTATTGCTAATTTGGTTTGCCCAATCTATATGTAGATTAAAATCACCCATAATTACAGTTGCACCCTTATTGCATGCGTCTCTAATTTCCTGTTTAATGCCATCCTCTACATTACGACTGCTGTTTGGGGATCTGTATGCAACCCCCACCAACGTTTTCTGCCCCTTGGTGTTTCTTCGCTCCGCCCATATAGATTCCACATCAAGATTCTCTGAGTTAATATCCTTCCTCGCTATGGTATTGATTTCCTCTTTTACTAACAACGCTACCCCACCTCTTTTCCCTTTTTGCCTATCCTTCCTAAATATTGAATACCTCTGGATGTTCTGTTCCCATCCTTGGTCACCCTGCAGCCATGTTTCCGTAATCGCAACTATATCGTATCCATTTACATCTATTTGTGCGGTTAATTTGCCTACCTTATTGTGAATACTCCGCTTGTTGAGACACAATGCCTTTAGGCTTGTCTTTTTAACATTCTTCGTCATCTTAGCATTACTTCGCACTTTGGCCTTATGTGTTTCTTGCCCTTGATTTCTATGCCTTCCATTTCTGCCTTTTTTGTTTCCTGTCTTTTGTTTCGATCCTTGTTTCCTCCTCCTCAGTCTCCCCGCTCAGGTTCCCATCCCCCTGCCATTCTAGTTTAAATCCTCCCCAGAAGCACTAGCAAATGCCCCTGCAAGGACATTGGTTCTGGTCCTGCCTGGGTGTAACCTGTCCCACTTGCACAGGTCCCACCTTCCCCAGAACTGGTCCTGATGTCCCAGGAATCTAAATCCTGTGCCATTTCTCCAGCCACGCATTCATTTAGTCTATTCTCCTGTTCCTATGCTCACTAACATATGGCACAGGAAGTAATCCTGAGATTACTACCTTTGAGGGCCTGCTTTTTAATTTAGCTCCTAACTCCTTAAATTCATCTTGAAGGACCTCATCCCTTTTTCTACCTATGTTGTTGGTACTGACATGTACCACGACCACTGGCTGTTCACCCTCCCCCTTCAGAATGTCCTGCAGCCGCTCCGAGACATCCTTGACCTTCGCGCCAGGGAGGCAACTGACCATCCTGGAGTCGCTTTTGTGGCCATAGAAACACCTGTCTGTTCCCCTTCCAATTGAATCCCCTTATCACTATGGCTCTCCCACTCTTTTTTTCTCTCCTGCTGTGCAGCAGAGCCATCCATGGTGCCACGAACTTGGCTGTTGCTGCTTTCCCCTGAGAGGTCATCCCCCCCAACAGTATTCAAAGTGATATATCTGTTTGAGAGGGGGATGGCCACGGGGGACTCCTGCACTACCTGCCTGCGCCTACTACTACGCCTGGTGCAGCCATTACCTGCAGTGTCACCACCTCGCTAAATGTGCTATCCACGATGTCCTCAGCATCGCGGATGCTCCACAGTGAATCCACCCGCAGCTCCAGCATTATACTCGGGTAGCCAGTAGCTGCAGATGGATACACTTCCTGCACACACAGTCGTCAGGGACACTGGAAGCGTCCCTGATTTCCCACATAGCGCAGGAGGAGCATATCACAGGTGCGAGCTCTCCTGCCATGACTTACCTTTAGATTACTTAGTTACTCCCGATAAAAATGCTAATTACAGTCAAGTAGAACAAGTTACAGGCATGGGAGAGACAGGCCATGAGTCTTTGTAGCTGAGTTTCCGTGTAAGTGACTAGCAGAGCATTATCAGCGTCGAGGAGTTCCCTGATCAGGAAGTGATGTGTTTTTGTCTTCGCTTTCAGCCTTGACAGATTGTAGAGCTTGCCATCTGATCTGGTGTGTAAGTAGACTCCTTCCGTATCTGCAGGGAAGGCGAAGGTCAGCAGCATGGAGGAAGGAGATGCCAAACAGTGTTGAGGCTAGGACACAATCCTGTTTCACTCCATTCTTCACTCCGAGACTGTTGGAAGTGGAGCCATCAAACTGTATAGTGCAGTGCATGTTGTCATAGAAAGAGACTGAGGAGCTTCAGTGGACAACCAATTTTTCCCAAAATCTTGTCGAGCCCTGCTCTGCTGACGGTGTCAAATGCCTTAGTAAGATCTACAAAAGTAAGTTAAAGAGGTATACTCTGTTCCCTGTACTTCTCTTGTAGCTGGTGTATGGAGAAGATCATATCCATGTAGATCTGCCAGCACGGAAGCCTCACTGTGTTTCCGGGTACACTCGGTCTGCAAGTAAATGGAGTCTTTTAAGTACCCTAGCAAAGGCCTTCCCCTTGACCCTAAGGAGTGAGATGCCCCTGTAGTTGTTACAGTCTCCTCTGTCACCTTTGTTTTTGTAGAGTGTGATGCTTTTGGCATCACACTTCTCCTGTGGAACGGTGCCGACTTTCCAGCAGAGAAGGCGAAGGTTATAAAGGTGTGGCAATAGATGGGACTTTCCATGCTTGAACAGCTCACTGGGATTCCGTACGTGCCCAGTGCCTTTCTGTTCGCTATGGCCTTCTCAAGCTCTGCTGATGAGGGTTCTTCATCTAACTCATCCATGACAGGAAGTTGCGGGAGAGCGACAAGTGCAAACTTCGAAATGTACAACTCACAGAAGTGTTCAGCCCAGTGGGACATCTGCTTACTTCTGTCAGTGACTACTTCACCATCTGAAGACTTCAGGGGAGCAACTTTGGTGATGGCAGGGCCAAGTGCCCCCTTGATTCCTTCGTACATAGCTCATAGATTTCCTTTGTCACATGCAGTTTGGATTTCTTGACATAAGCTGATCCGTATTTTATCATTTACTTTATCAGAAAATCTGGAATGTAGGATTGGCTGAAAATCTGTATACAACAACTGGTAGCTGATTTGCACTTGATCAAGATGATCATACCACCGAATAAAGAGAGAGATAGATGCTGTACATTTTCCCCCACGCAGAGGAAGGGACGATCAGAGAACGTCGAACCAGGCCACACTCGAGCTCTTCATATCGAATGATTAAATAGTGAACTTAAATTCATGGAAGCAGATCACTTCCCTGAAATATCCAGGGAATTGTGTGCATCATGTTGGGCAGGGTTGTTGAGGTGAAAGGGTAGAATTTAAAACTAAGATCCACTGACACTGCGCTCTCCCAGAGGCGGAACACCAAGCACTAGTTTTCCATTATCAAGTCCAATATACAACCAGAGAAGCAAAGGCATTGTGATGACTTCATTGTGTTACAATAATAATCATGGTTTCAGAAATTGTTACTAAATCTGGACAACATTTGAGCTACCCCTACGAACAAATTAATTACATTTCACCTTGAAGGTTAGATTATTTGAAAGCTTAAGTATAATCATTTTGCTTTCTCTGGTAACCTGAAATGGAAAAGTGTTTTATCTATGAATGTCCCAGTTCAGAATCTCTCACAATAACGTCCCTTAACAGCTGTCAAGATTCCTGATAGAAAAATGCACTATTCTCTACTGACATTATTGAAATGTGAATGGTGTGAAGGAATGAAAGTATAGATCATATTTGATATATCTTTTCATATTCCCAGTTTTCATACCTTTGTCTTAGGTGACTTTCAGGCTGCAGGTCAAAATTTTCAATTGTTTGTCTTTTATCACTGTTTCCATGGATAATTATTAGTCATGTAAATCAGGTAATGTTGTGGAAGGTCCAGCTACCATTCTGAAGACCAAGGCCTGGAATTTCCTTGAAACTATTTCTGCTCCGCTGCAGTAACTCCACCTTTTAGGCGAGGTTACAGTGGCGATACTGTCGTAGCACTGAGAAAATGTCTGTCCCAAGTCTTTCTCCAATGTAACAGAATTCTTGAAGCTGCCATGCTCCTCTATAAATATGGTATGCTCTGGTGAAGGAAACATTGACAATTCTTCTTATTTCCATTCTTATTTATCCAGTCATAGCCAGAGAATCACCTGCAATGGCTTCACTTATTTCTCTTGCACCATTACTTCTGTTGTCCTCCAAGGACCACAGCACCCTATATCATATATATATGCTGTAGCTCAGTGGCATGATAAGAAGACACAATATCAGTTTCCGTATGGATGCTGACGATACCCAGCTCTACCTCACCACCACCTTTCTCAAGCCCTCCACAGTCTCTAAATTGTCAGCCTGCATGTTCAACATCCAATACTGATGAGCGGGAATTTCCTCCAACAAAATATTGGGAAGACCGAAACCATTGTCCTGCGACCCACCACAAACTCTGTTCCCTCACCGTCAATTCCACCCCTCTCCTTGCAATTGTGTGAGGCTGAACCAGACTCTTCACCACCTTGGTGTCATATTTGGCCGTAAAATGAACTTCCGACCACACAGCTGCGCAATCACAAAGCCCATCTTTCTTAACCTCTAACAGTACCCAGCTCTGCCTCTGCCTCATCTCATCTGCTGCTAAAACCCTCATCCATGTCTCTAGACTTGATTATTTTAATGCATTCCTGGCTGACCTCCCATTTTCTACTCTTGGTAAACTTGAGGTCATCAAAAACTCTGCTGCCCATGTCTTGCCTCTTACCAAATACCGTTCACCCATCACCCCTTTGCTCACTGATCTATATTGTCCTGCTTAAGCAATGACTTGATTTTAAAATTCACATCCTCATTTTCAAATTTCTCCATGGCCTCACCTCTCTCTATCTCTGTAACCTTCTGCAGCAGGACAAACCTTTGAGATCTCTGCTCATCCAATTGTGGCCTCTTGAACATCCCCAATTTTAATCATTCCACCATTGGTGGAAATGCCTTCAGCTGCTGAGGTCCCACGCTCTTGCATTCCCTCCCTAAACCTCTCCACCTCGCTACCTCTCTTTCCTCCTTTAAAACACTGCTTAAAACCTACCTCTTTAATCCAGCTTGTCATCTGCCCTAATACCCCCTTGTGTGACTCAGTTGCAGTGATGTCATCAAGCTGTCCAAGCAGTCAATCACAATAAAGAATTCTCACAGCCAGCCAACCAGGAAATGAAAAACACTACAATCAAGTCACTTCTTAAAAATTTTACAGACAGCAAAATAAAGATTAGGACATATATATGGGGTGAAGGTAGAAGTTGAAATATCATGAAAAACTTTTTTTTTAAATTTAAAATTGTTTCAAAAAATCTAGTAATTAATCATAATGGAGACATTTAACAAAGCTCCACAAATATAAAATTATTTTTTTCAGGGACAGAGTTGTTATTCAGCAAAACCCATGACTCAGATCGCCATTAAAAACACAGTTGCACGAAGGACAGCAATTGCTGACAGTTCGCCATCATAAATGTGGCAAATTCCAAGCCCGTGTATTCTTTCTAAATCCAACATGCACACAATGTATGTGATGTTTTTGGAAAAATGAATTTTGGCCTGGCAAAACCAAGAAGTTAATACCAAATATGCTGTGAACTGTGATTGCCTTCAGAAAGTGTGTTTTCTAATTAATTGCTGGCCTTTTCCATATGGCATTTATTATTAAGAAAGAATAGCTTGAAGCACCACTACTGAGCAGTTTTGGAGTGGCACAAGACATGTTTCTAGCTCAAAGAGCATGTGGAAGTAACAATCGTGGGAAGGAGGTAAAGGTGAAAATTTGCAGGCAAATTACGAAAAGATACAAGAACTACAAAGCAGTAGTAATGCAGGACTCAATTTTGCTATCATAGAATTGCTGTCATTTGTGTAACTGGTTTTTTAATGGTGATCTAAGTTATAGGTATTGCTGAACAACAGATCTGTCCCTGAAAAAAATAATTTTATATTTGTGGAGCTTTGTTAAGGACAAAGATGGGGAGGAATTATTGAAATGTCTAAACTTTCTTGAACAAGGAAGGAAGCACTGCTGGATCTAGTTCTGGGGAATAAAGTGGGACAAGTGGAGTATGTTTTGCTGGGAGAGCATTTGGGGAACAGTGATCAGAAATTCATCAGGTTTAGAATAGTTATGGAAAATGACAAGGTACAATCCAGCATAAAAATACCTAACTGGAGGAGGGCTAACTTCAGTGAGTTGAAAAGTAAGTTCCCTTGATGACTAAAGATGTAGAGGTTAAAATGAGACAGAAAAAGTAAGTTTATGAGAAATGGAAGGTTCATAACATAGCAGAGAACCAAGCTTAATGTAGAAAATACAGAAACAGCCTAAAAAAGGGAATACGAGGGTAAAGAAAGATTATGAGAATAGATTGGTGGCAAACATAAAAAGGAACCAAAAGTTTTTTGTAAACACATAAATAGTAAAAGGATAGTTAAAGGAAAGGTGGGGCTGATTAGGGACCAAAAAGGAAATAATCTTGTAGAGGCAGAGGGCTTGGCTGAGGTACTAAACAAGTATACTGCAACTGTCTTCACTTGAGAAGAGGATGCTTTCAATGTAGCAGTAATCTTGAATAGGATAAAAATAGATAAGGAGGAGGTACTTAAAAGGTTGGCAGTCTTCAAAGTAGAAAAATCATCCAATTCAAACCTCGGCTGTTGAGGATAGTAAGGGTGAAAATTGCAGAGGGTCTGGCCACAATCTTGGAATCCTTCTTTGATATGGGGCAGTACCAGAGGACTGGAGAATTGCAAATGTTACACTTCTGTTTTAAAAAGGGGAGAGGGATAAATGTGGTAACTATAGACCAATCAACTTAATGTCAATGGTGGGTAAACTTTTAGAGACAATAATCCAGGACAAAATTAATTAGCGTTTGGAAAAGTATAGGCTAATAAATTAAAGCCAGCATGGCATGGATCTTTTAAAGGCAAACTTGCTTGTCTAACATGATTTGAGTTCTTTGATGAAGAAATTGAGAGTTATTCAGGGGAGTGTGGTTGATGTTTGTATGCACTTTCAAAAAGGGTTTGACAAAGTGCCGCATCATAGACTTGCCAGCAAAATTTCAAAGGACAGTGGCCACATGGATATAAAATGGGCTAAACGACAGAAAGCAGGGAGTAATTTTGAATGATTGTTTTTCACACTAAAGGGAAGTGTACAGTGGTGTCCTCGGGTCAGTATTAGGACCACTGCTGTTTAAGATATATATTAATGAACTCGACCTGGCTAGGCAAGGCATAATTTCAAAGTTTGCAGATAATACGAAACTTGGAAATGTAGTAAACAATGAGGAGGATAGTCACAGACATCAGGAGGATGTAAACACACTGGTGAAATGGAAAGACGTGGCAGATGAAATTTACTGCAGAGAAGTGTGAAGATTTGCGTTTTAGTATGAAGAATAAGGAGAGGCAATATGAACTAATTGGTATAAGTTTAAAGGGGGTGAAAAAAAAGAGACCCGAGGGTGTATGTTCACAAATCTTTGAAGGTGGCAGGACAAGTTGAGAATGCTGTTAACTGATTATGTTGGATCCTTGGCTTTATTAATAGAGGAATATAGTACAAAGGCGAAGAAGTAATGCTAAACATTTATAAAACACTAACTAGGCCTTAGCTGGTGTATTGTGTTCAATTCTTGGCACCACACTTTAGGAATGATGTCAAGGCCTTGGAGAGAGTGCAGAAGAGATTTACTAGAATGGTAACAGGAATGAAGCTGGGTTTGTTTTCCTTCGAGCGGAGAAGATTAAGAGCTGTTTAAAGTCATGAATGGTTTTCACAGAGTAAATAAGGAAAAACAGTTGCCGGTGGCAGAAGGGTCAGCAATCAAAGGATATGGATTGAAGTCGATTGGCAAAAGAATCAGAGGTGACATGAGAACACTTTTTTTATAGATTGAGTTACTGTGATCTGTAAAGCACTGACTGAAAGGGTGGTGGAAGCAGATTCAATAATAACGTTCAAAAGACAATTGGACAAATACTTGAAGGGGAAAAAATTGCAGGGCTCTGGATAAAGGGCAAGGGGAGTGGGATTCATTAGATATCTCTACCAAAGAGCTGGCACAGGCTGATGGGCTGAAAGTCTTCTTCTGTGCTGCATCATTCTATGAGTCTCTGAATAGAAGACCAACAAATGCAAAAGGGAACCAATCTCTGTGCGTTTGTACTTCATAAAAAGAGTGCATTGTTCCTGAGTTCTCTTGAGTGTTTTTATGCTAACTCTTTCAAACATGATGGAACTTCCTGCTTTAGTAAATCTGTGCAACGCCATTTGATCTGACATCATAATCAGAGAGAATCCTGCTCCATTGAGCTTTAGAACCCAAATTGCCACAGACAGTAGTCTACTGTTTC
Source organism: Heterodontus francisci (assembly GCF_036365525.1). Taxonomy (NCBI): domain Eukaryota; kingdom Metazoa; phylum Chordata; class Chondrichthyes; order Heterodontiformes; family Heterodontidae; genus Heterodontus; species Heterodontus francisci. The sequence continues at coordinate 51,825,222 of NC_090389.1, forward strand.
TACTATTTGGGTGGAAAAGTCTGACTGTCAGTACTTCACTTCCACTGCTTTAAAAAGGAGAAAGCAAAACTTGGAATCATATAACATCATTCACAACCTCAGAATGTCCCAAAGTGCTTTACAACCAATGATGTGCTTTTTGAAGTGTGGTGACAATTGTAATGCAGGAATTGCTGTGTTGTACTGTAATGAAATTGAACCTCCTGGAGCTCGAACTTCCACACACAAACTGCAGATCCCAGCATATTACAATTTTTTAGGTGAATCCTTGTTCACTCAGTGACTTTAGTGTTGCAGAGAACTGTTTTTACACAAATTTTTATGCATATATCAGGTAAAATGTTGTGAGGTATAATTATAAAAGTTGTAATAGGACAAAAAGAATTGTAATCTGGAAATCTATTTTAGAGTGACAATTGTATGTTTGTTTGGGAACGATTACATATAAAATAAGTTGATCCAACAACAGTTAGTATCAATAACTATGAAGAATAGACAAAAAATTAACAGAGCAGTATTTCCTAAACAATTCCATAAAGCACAGAAAACCCATAAAATCTGGAGGGAGAGAGTTTGTACGGCCATTTTATGATAATTACTGGTTCAATAATAATACTAGCTTACCCTGTTATAATTCAGTAGGCTGTTCAATTAGTGAAATGCTTAGTTCACAAGAAGCTTGCTCAAGGGTGAATTAAAAATGCCACCTCTGCATTATTTGTCACTTAACAGAATACAAATCACAATAATTTCTAATTTTTGCCATCAGATAGGGCACATTTTGCAACAAATCACTTTGTTGGAATTTTTTCCCCCGGAAATGAACTACCTGTATGGCACAAAAAACAGGTAATGAGCATTTATCCAACATATGTTGTGAAGCAGTTAAATTTTTTGGATCAGTATTTAAACTTAAAAAAAAAACTTTTTCCTGCATATTTGTGAGCTGAAATCCAGCAAACACAACAGTATTTAATTAGGCTTCAGTACACACAAGAATATGTGTTAGCCAAGGGATTTGGTACAGATTGGAAAAAACAAATATCTGTTTCTTTAGAATGTCTTTTTGTCATTAGAGTAGAGATTGCCAGTGTTTATCATTTGCTCTTGGTTAGCTTTATTCAGGGGTAGTTCTTCCACTTGTGTTGAAATTCTGCTTGATATTTGCCCCAGAAGCATTCTGTGCTTATTGTTGTTTGTTAAAAGTATTTTGAATGGCAAATACTGATGTCAATGTGTCTCAAAATATTTTAAAAGCAAAATAGCATTTGCAGTATGCCATCAGCTATTTCAAAAAGGGCCATTCACTTAAAACTAAACCAAACGTTTATTACAGATCTAACTGTTTATGATTAGAACATTTTGTCATGTTACATATTTGAGTACTTAAGAGAATAAACACATATATTTTGGTAATATTCCAGAGAATAAGTTTCACTCTGGCCAAAACTTACACTCATCTCTAAAAAGAAAAACAAATCAATGCCTGGATTTTATACCATGGACAACAGTATCGAAGTACGTAATGCATTCATTTGAAATTCCTTTGTCTAGTGTTTGAGCGAAGGTTGTTTAGTAGTTACTTTAAATGGGTTAACAACTAGCTCCCTGTCCACTAAAATTGCAAGCAAAATTTCAGTCCCAAATGTTAAAATGAGAGGATGTGCTGAGGTTGGCTATGACTTGTATAATTTTAATATTGGGACCAATAGTTTGTCATGACTGAAAATGTTTCTAATGGAATAATTTAGTTCATTCCATCATAATCTTTGTGATTTTTTTCCCTTGAAGTTAGCTGTTTCTTTGTATTTAATGCAGATAGATTCATATATGCATCAAGTTTTAAAACAGTTTCATTTTGTCTTAGCCAAACATATTGTCTGTAGTATGAGTTCCTAGGGTTGATAAAATAGAAAAAAGGTGTCATTGTGGATCTTTTCATTTGTTACGATGAAATAACCAAAAAAATCTTCCTAAATTTTTAAATGTAATATTTATCTCTTTATATTAAGACAGTCTTCTTGCTTCAGAGGATGTTCACATGACATGTTTAAATTTTTTTTATTTGTTCATGGGATATGGGCATCGCTGGCTAGACCAGCATTTATTGCTCATTCCTAATTGCCCTTGAGAAGGTGGTGGTGAGCTGCCTTTTTGAACCTCTGCAGTCCATGTGGGGTAGGTATACCCACAGTGCTGTTAGGAAGGGATTTCCAGGATTTTACCCAGCGACAGTGAAAGAACGGCGATATAGTTCCAAGTCAGGATGGTGTGTAGCTTGGAGGAGAACTTACAAGTAGTGCTGTTTCCATGCAGCTGCTGCCCTTGAACTTCTAGTTGGTAGAGGTCGCAGGTTTGGAAGATGCTGTCGAAGGAGCCTTGGTGCGTTGCTGCAGTGCATCTTGTAGATGGTACACACTGCTGCTACTGTGCGTCAGTGGTGGAGGGAGTGAATGTTTGTAGATGGGGTGCCAATCAAGCGGGCTGCTTTGTCCTGGATGGTGTCGAGCTTCCTGAGTGTTGTTGGAGCTGCACCCATCCAGGCCAGTAGAGAGTTTTCCATCACACTCCTGACCTGTGCCTTGTAGATGGTGGACAGGCTTTGGGGAGTCAGGAGGTCAGTTACTCACTGCAGAATTCCTAGCCTCTGACCTGCTCTTGTAGCCATGGTATTTATATGGCTACTCTAGTTCAGTTTCTGGTCAATGGTAACCGCCAGGATGTTGATGGTGGAGGATTCAGTGTTCATAATGCCATTGATTGTCAAGGGAAGATAGTTAGATTCTATCTTGTTGTTGATGGTCAATGCCTGGCACTTGTGTGCCGCAAATGTTACTTGCCACTTATTAGCCCAAGCCTGGATATTGTCTAGGTCTTGCTGCATTTCTACACGGACTGCTTCAGTATCTGAGGAGTTGCGAATGGTGCTGAATATTGTGCAATCATGAGTGAACATCCCCCTTCTGACCTTATGATTGAAGGAAGGTCACTGATGAAGCAGCTGAAGCTAGTTGGGCCTAGGACATATATATTTTTTGTGTATATACTGCTGGATAGTGCTAGAATCTGCTCTTGCATCACCCCTGTGCTACAAAAGAAACTGGGACTGCTACATATCCACATCCTATCTGTAACATGCCATGCCACTCTAATGCCTAAAGTCAAGTCTCCATGCCTATATTGAAACATGATTTACAATCTGATGCCATTTAAGAATAACATTTTAAAAAATGAGGAAGATTGAGGAGTGCTTTCAGCTGCCTAGGCCCTAAGCTCTGGAATTCTCTCCCTAAACCTTTCCGCCTCTCTACTTCTCTTTCATGCTTTACGATGCTCCCTAAAACCTCCCTCTTCGAATAAGCCTTTGGTCTCCCTCTTCCTTAATATCTACGTATGCAGCTTAGCGTCAAATTTTGCTTTATAACGCTCTTATGAAGCACCTTGAGACATATTATTACATTAAAGACGCTATATAGATGCAAGTTGTTGCTTTTAAGAAGTTGCAAAGGGGTCACAGTCCAGTTTTTTTTCAAACCCAACCATTAAATTCACAATGAATTTTCCGACTTGGCACTCCTTGTGGTGCAATGGACCAATTTGTCATATTGTTTACTGCCCTTTGTCCCCCTATATATTGTATTTGGACTATGATGTGCTGTGGCAAGCTTTTTCCCTTAATATTTTGTAAAAACTGATATTCAACAACAACACCAGTGTTATTAAACCAAGGAAGGAGGGCACAGTGTTAGCTCTGTATGTGTTATTTTACCCATCAATTCCTGATGGAGCCTGAGGAAATAAAGATAATTTGCTTTAAATCATTCATGGATATTTTTGCGTCTTCCAACCTGAAACCTTCTGTAATGAATTATGTATCTTTAACTAACAAAATGGTTTGAGTTTATTTCAAAGACAAATAAGGGGCTCACCACTTGCATCCAGAACACACAACGCCAGTTTGTCTCCCTCTGCACTCTGAGGAAAGTAATTGGTGAGATTGATTTTGGTCCATCTCTTATCCAATTTGTGATGAGTACTTTTTTTTGGTTTAATTGCAGACTTAATTATAATTACCCTCATCCTTTTGAACATGGGATGGGTAATGGTGGGTAACATAATTCATGGTAACATTTTTTTCAGTAAATAACTATGTTGCAGTAGCTCTAAGATGCTAGATTAGGTTGATATAGCACTCACTGCTCATTCACATTTTTCCGAACATCTCAAGTGTGTGTTGCTTCATTCACAAAAATGGCTGGCAGCACAATTACTGTTAAAACTTTGTTATGGACAGGTGGGAGATGATAGGGATGGTTTCCCCTTTTCCACCTCTCAACTGACTGAAGACAACATTTTTTTTCTTCAAGGAAAGTGTTTGACCCCTGAAAATTTTAATGGTCGACAAACAGACAAATAACAGGTTTTCTCATAAGTTTATAAGAGAAAAAATGTTTATCATACAACACCTGAAAAAATATATGCAATTTCACCCACTCTCGCATACGGATATACACACACCCACACACACAAGAGGTAGAGATCAAAAGATAACCTGCATTAGGGTCTCATGGTTTTATAAAGAGTTTGCTGTGAACTTGTCTGAAGAAAAGAAGAAACTCAGAAGGTTCAGGAGGACGGATGTGTTGTAGTCCTTGCAATGAGAAGCTTTTTATGTTATCTGATGCAACAAAAATTAGAATGCATGGAGTTCAGCAGATTGAAGATCTCAAACAGGTTTATTAACAGCTAACAAGTATATACAGCACAGAGCAACCCATTTACAGGACCTGCCTCTTGGTGTTATAGTTACAGAGTGAGACTGGCGTGTAGTCATATGACTGCATCCTGGCACTTAGCTCATCAGCATACTGAGATCTTAAAGGAACATCACTCTTAAAGGCAATCACACAACAGTCTTCTCTGATTATCTCTCAGTTACAGGTCAATTGTGAAAGTCTGGTTTGATTTCTCAGGTAGGGAGATGGTGATCGTAGGCCTATTCCATTCGCTGCCTACATGTAGTTTTAGTTGGAGATCTTAAACGGTATCCTTCCTCTTCGCTGGTCGAAGATGGAATCCTCACTTTTGAACTCAACTGAATTAAAACTGACACTGATTCTGAAAAAAATTAAAAACGACACTGATTCCAAAATGAATTAAACTAACATGGATTCGACTTCAATTTTCCATGCCACGCTGCTGCTTCACTCAACTGCCTCAAGTCTGTTTGTGTCCTTTTTAAGTTCCTTATACAGTTTACAGTTTTTTCCTGTGTGAGAGTGACAACTTGAATGTGAAATATCAACCACTGTAACACCCAGTATAAAAGATATGGACCAAGAGCCTCTGGTACATTTGCCATTTGAAGAGAGCGATACATATGCTCCACCTGGAGCTCAGAAAACACCAGGAGGTATGGGTGCCTACCCACTCTCAAGCCACAGATCTAATAAACAGATGTCCACATTGATGTGCATTGTTCAGCCAACATACCACTTCACTCTCCCACCATCATTATCTGATAAAGAATAACCTTTCTAACTAATACGTCCGTACAAATATGAAGAACATTCTAGCTTTATAGGTGTCCCAGGTATTCACAAGTAATATGCAGCCTGTAAAGCAGCATGTACTCTTGTTATTCTGCAGTTGACCGTTTCCTGAGAAAACAGGTAAATTCTTCGGTAATTCAATAATAACGTAATTCGAAAGAAGTTGCACATGCACACCATAACATTGTTGATTGGCTAGTAACAAGAAGGAGGAAAATTAGCCTACTCTATTGTTATTTGGCCTATTTTCACTATGATAAATCCCTGTGGGGATTATATTAGGAGCTTCAGCAATCAGATTAACTGTGCACAAGACTAACGGAAAGGTGGTGATGTTGCAATGATTTTGAGTTTTTGAATGATGGATGTTTGTAGAGTGAACTGGAAGAATTGAAGGAAAGTTGATGTTGCCAGTGTTGATTGTTATTGTAAGTATTCTAATGAAAGGATTGTGCTTATCTATACTTATAAATGGAACTTTAAATAGCCGGGCTGGCCCGGACTCCCCCCAACCTCAAGGAGGGGGCGGGCTGTTCGACCCCAGCAATGTCGTCAGCTGCCTGGCACCATATTTAAAGAGCAGTTAGCCCTGCCACCTACTGCCACCCACTGACCGTTATAATATACTCAGAAATGTGTTTTCCCCTTCTCTTGGTCTGCAAATACTATTTATTTTTTGTTTTCTTCAGTGGAATGAAAAGCTTTACACGTACAGAATTCACATGTTATGAGAAGTATTGAAATATCCTTTCTCTTGAGACAACAAAAGTAGGCTTTCCTTTTTCACACTAAATTCTACAATTAAAATGGTCTCCCCAGTTGCTGCTTATGGGCTGAGAAAAAGGTTGTAGTTTTTATCAGGACTACTGAGTTTTACTTCCTGTGAATATTAGATGCAAACACTGCAATAAAAGCCACCTGCTCATTCTTTAAAAGAATCTGCAGGCTGCTTTGCAGCACCAGGTATGGTGGATGCCAGGGCTGATGATTAGGATGAGGGTGGGTGTTGGTCTAATGGTGGATCTAGATGTTGGGGAGGCTGGCTGATTTACAAAAGAAAGAAATTAAATAAAAATAAAAATAAAGTTAAACCTAGTGTTAGAAAGGTTTCCATTTTTTGTTTAAACTTGAGAATCTAAATTTTAAAAAGCAAAAAGGATTTCATGGAGGCTAGAATCTTGAAGAAGCTAAACTTTGTTTTTTTTTTAAAGTAAGGTCAACAGAAGGTTGACCAGTCAACAAGTTTTTACTGGAATACACATGATTTCAAGTAAACATGGCAGAGGGTTGTGTTTTGACCTTAAGAGCTATTTGCTTTTTGACAAGTGGTGTCGCAGGACTTCCCCTGGAAAAAGTTGGTTTCATTTTGAACTGTTAAAAGCCAGCTGGTTTGGCTGAAAACAGGCAGTTGGAGTTTGCTTATTGACCTGCCAGGAGAACAGAAGAAAATCCAGTCAGCTGAGATATTTCTCTCTTAGAAGAATCCCTGCTCTTGAAAAGCAAATCCTGCATCAAGTTGTACTGTTTCAACAAAGAACAAAGAACAGTACAGCACAGGAACAGGCCATTCGGCCCTCCAAGCCTGTCTTGATGCCTGCCTAAACTAAAACCTTCTGCACTTCAGGTGACCGTCTCCCTCTATTCCCATCCCATTCATGTATTTGTCAAGATGCCCCTTAAACGTGATTATCGTACCTACTTCCACCATCTCCCCCGGCAGCAAGTTCCAGGCACTCACCACCCTCTGTGTAAAGAACTTGCCTCACACATCCCCTCTAAACTTTGCCCCTCTCACCTTAAACCTATGTCCCCTCGTAACTGACTCTTCCACCCTGGGAAAAAGCTTCTGACTATCCACTCTGTCCATGCCGCTCATAACTTTGTAAACCTCTATCATGTCACCCCTCCACCTCCATCGTTCTAGTGAAAACAATCCGAGTTTATCCAACCTCTCCTCATAGCTAATGCCCTCCAGACCAGGCAACATCCTCCACTGTACCTTCTCCAAAGCCTCCACGTCCTTCTGGTAGTGTGGCGACCAGAATTGCAGGCAATATTCTAAGTGTGGCCTAACAAAAGTTCTGTACAGCTGCAGCATGACGTGCCAATTTTTGTACTCTATGCCCCGACCGATGAAGGCAAGCATGCCGTATGCCTTCTTGACTACCTTATCCACCTGCGTTGCCACTTTCAGTGACCTGTGGACCTGTACGCCCAGATCGCTCTGCCTGTCAATACTCCTAAGGGTTCTGCCATTTACTGTATACTTCCCACCTGCATTAGACCTTCCAAAATGCATTACCTCACATTTGTCCGGATTAAACTCCATCTGCCATTTCTCCACCCAAGTCTCCAACCGATCTATATCCTGCTGTATCCTCTGACAATCCTCATCACTATTCCTCCTGTATTTGAAAAAATCTTGAAAGTTTGCAGAAACCTTGCATCTTTAAAAGAACTTTGCATCGAATGTGTGATAATTGAAACCTTTGTTGCTGCACACTTGATGTAAGACCTATGTGAAGCCTTCTGTAGCTGAATCTCTTTGAACGCCTAACCAAACAGACTGTTCATCAACATTGCCTGGAAAGATTCCTAGTGGCAGCCACTTATTCACCTTTGGGACACCTCGCCAAAACAAAGGACTTCCATATCTTCTCTTCAGTCTAAGTTATTTTTTGTTTATTCCTTCTATTTCTTTCTAACAGCTGTAAACAAAAGATGCCATTTTGTTCCCCCTGTTAACTAGTTTCTGTATGTATGTGTGTGTGTGTGTCTGTGTGTGGGCAAGGATAAAATAAGGGGCTTTAATATTTCAATTCGTGCATATGTTTTACTTCATTATTGGTTAAGACTTGGTTCATAATAAACAGATAATTTTGTTTATTGAAGAAACCTGGTTGGTGTGCTTTATTCTCAGGAAAAATAGAGTATCTGATTGACACTTATGGTAAGTGGGAAAATTTAAAATATATGCTGTGACCTGTGGAGAAGTGGGACTGAATTAACAGTGCACTCCTCCTGCCTCGTTCATAACACTAGGAAGAGAGCACAATGGGCCCAAGAATTTAGTATGTTTGGAGATGGGAGAGAGTGGCTGCATGGGTTTCTTGCATCCAGGCTTGCAGAGGTCAAGGCGCCCCATATTAACAGATTGTAAATTCATGTAGCAAGTTTATGTTGGTAATCTCTGCCATTTTATTTTTAGAAAAAATATAATGATTAATTCACTCAAAAATACACAATATATAAAACAAAAGCTTTCTTTGCAGTCTGAACCTTGGGAAGTGTCATGGTGATTCTGTAAAAAAAAAAGTGATTTTAACTGTATTGTGACGAGGTACATTTTGGGGGAAATAATGTAATCGGGGAGAAAAGCTTTGCATAACTGATGAATAACTGAATCAGAATACACAGGAGAAAATAACAAATAACGGGCTGAATTTTACCAAGCCCTCAACATCGTGATCCGTGATGGGGGTGCCTGAAGATGGGTCTGGATGAGGTCCGCCACGGACCTCGACGCCAGAAGGGCCCGGCCCTCCCACGCCTTCATTTCCCCATCTGGGGAAAGGCAGCGTGACACTGGTGGGGAGGGGGGAGGAGAAGGTAGGATTTTCAGTGTGGGAGTTGAGGGGGATGGGGTCAAATGCACGTAATGGCTGTAGGGGATGGTGGGAAGGGTTGAACTTTAAACTTTGTGCAGTTTGAGGGGGGAAGGTCAGATGTAAAAAGTAAGTGTTTTTTGGTGGGAAGGGCAAATAGTTAATGTAATCATTATTGGGGGTGGGAAAGGGGCATAAGAAATGTATTTATTTAATTTTGGGGTGTTTAAAAATTTAAATTAGGTGGCAGGGCTAACTGCCCTTTAAAAATGGTGCCAGGGCCTGCGCACAGGCAGCTGGCGCCATTGCCAGGGACGAACAGCCCGCCCCCCTCCTCGAGGTTGGGAGGAGGGCGGGCCACCCCGGCTAGTTAAATGAGCTGCCGCACTTGAGATTGCAGCAGCTCTTTGGTGTATGTCCTGCACATGTGGGACGCCATTTTTTGAGCTTGCTGACGAGATTGACGGCGGGCTCTTAAAATCCAGCTGAATAAGTGAGATACAAGAAAACAGACATGATTGCAACACACAAATTTTAGTCTGAAGATATGTAGAAATTTTAAAGCAAAGTGATGAGGACTGTATATGCAATGAATATAGATTATGTAGATAGTGATGTTGCCTTTTTTTGTAATGTGAAACATGATTATACATTATTGACCACTAGTGTTGCCAACCCTCCATAATTGTCCTTGAATCTCCAGGAATTAAAGATTAATCTCCTGGGCGCTGCTGTGAGCAACCCAAGAGAAAAAAATGTGGAGGCAAAAAAATAATTGTTTTTTTCCATTTACTTTTGAACATTTTTGATTATTAGTTATAAAAATTTTGGAGATGAGGAAAAAGACTGTTGGACTGGCCAAGGTGGTTGAAGGTGAGAGATCATGTAATGAAACCTTCAGGATACGTCCAACCATAGTTGGTAACCGTACTGATGAGAAGTAAAACTTTGAATCTGCAAAAGGAGTTCCATATTTCTTAAAGTTTTTTAATAGGTGCCATTTCTGTACATTAGCTTTAACTACAATAGATGACTCTTTTTCATTCTCCTATTTTGTTGTAATTCTCATAGAAATTGATTACTTTTCACAGATACCATACTATATTTAATTTGAACTTCTTAATTTCATTCTAAATCCTTAACTAAGGTTACTGAGTAGAAGGAGGAGCTAGGTATAAAAGTGAATGAATCATTGAAGTTCCATGACCAGTGCCTCGAGGCTATTAAAAAAGAAAAGAAAATTTTAGTGTATATTGCAAGGACAATTAAATATGATGCAATGCATTTTCTGTGTGCAGAAAGCCTCATCTAGAATATTGTGCGCGGTCTGGGTCTCCTCACGTAGCCCTGTAACAGATCAGAGGAGAGCAACTGGATTCATATCTTGTTTAAAGGCCCTCATTTTAAAGCCCTTAGCTTTATAAGTAGTGAAATAGGCCACAAAATTGGGCTGTGTAGCACCCACAGATACTCGATGCTGGGCAAGGCGCGAGTGAGGGCATTCCATATATGTGCCTGTAGTGTGAGGAGACATCAGATAGTGACATCAGTCAGCTGTTCCATATGATTTGACGCACATCTTTGAAACTTGGTCAGTGCAATCCACTGAATGCCTGTGCTAATCGCACTCAGCTGAACATGCATTCAGCTGCACAAGGAACCCCCCTCCCCGACCCCCCAAACCCCCCCAGCCCAACTAGTGCTGTGTAAAGGGACAGGCATCTGACTTGCAGTTGAGGTGCTTTTGACCTACTTTAGCCATGGAGAAATCTGTGAAGGTACTCTGGCTTGTTTTTGGAAATCTGTTCCTGAACTTGTGCTCAGGGAGGGCAGAGGATTTTGTCACCTGTAGTCTGCAAGAGCTATGGGGGCTTGTCATTGCAGTGCCTCTGGCTTTGCAACATGAGCAACAAATAGAGCAGAGGCTGCAGAGGGGGGAAGCTTTAAAAAGAGGGAGGAGGAGGGCTCTGAACAGAAGACTCTACCAATTACAGGCTTTCCAAGAGCTCATCTCATACCTCCATCTCGCCCAGGAGCAATGCCTGAGGTGGCTGGGGTTCACCAAAGAGGCAGTTACTGAATTGTACCACCTCATTCAGATGAGCTGGAGTCTCATATCAGGGTGAGGGCAGCACTGCCAGTGGCCATAAAGCTCACAGTGACATTAAATTTCTGTGTGACCGGATCTTTCCAACATCTCCCAGTATATCATCGATCGATGGATCCAGGAGGTAACGGAGGTCTTATATGACAAGATCCTGTTCTCTCTAAGGAGGGAGAGCAGGATAAGTGGATGCATAGATTTGCCAGGATAGCAGCATTCCCGATTGGACAGGGAGCCATTAACCGCGTGCACATGGTTCTATGGGCCCCCCCATGCCTATAGGGAGAGGTTTAAGAACGGCAAGGCCTATCAATCAATCAACATGCAGTTGGCGTGCAACCAGGCACAGTACATCATATCAGTGAATGATCGCAATCCTTCATTCTGAGGCAAGCTGCCATTCCTGCCATCTTCACACCTCCAAGAACAGCCAGAGGGTTACTACTCGGGGACAAAGGCCACTCCCGTACATGTGGCTGATGAACCCCCACCCCCAACCACTCGACCACACAAGGGCGGATAATGAAAGCCATGGAGAGGAACATCGGCTTGCTGAAGCAATGCTTTCCTTGCCTCTACTGCACTTACGGTGGAGCATGGCTCCAAGTTGTGGCGGTCTATTGCGTCCTCCATAACATTACCATCATGAGGGTGCAGCCATTGCTACCAGGAATTCAGAGACCACCTTGTGGGGGGTGGGGTGGGGGAAGGAGGAAGAGGGTGCAGGGACGCCTTCGCTCCAGACTGACTGTCCAGGAGCACCTGCATGGACAACGTCATGTCACTACCATGAATCCACTAGTCCCCACCTCACCATTCATCTGCTTGGTGTCTCCTTGGCTAAGATCCTACAAAAAAAGACTCTTATGACTGCGGCGGGAGCAACGCACTGCTAATTCAGTCCTGTCATTCCACAGGTCACAGCATATTATTAATTTTTACCAAAATTGGAAGAACAGCCAAATTAAACACTCCAGTATCCACTGAATGAAACAGACTAAACCAAGTATATTTAGACAACAACAAATTAACTATTTATTTAAAAAACTAAATCTTAAACACTATTAAGATAAACCTATGTCTAAAGAGCTTATAACTTCTCCATTTAATCTAACTGCCACATTCACGCACATACATTCAAAAATAACAATTAATTGGTTTTCAAATATGTAGTTTTTAAGATTAGCTGTCTGGTAAGAATAAATAAAAATGAGAAAGTCTTTGCGTTTTACGTTCCCGGTGAATGAGGTCTTCTGATGTGAAGATAATCAAAGTTCACTTGAAATCTTTATCCAGATTTGATGAAAATACTCTGTTCTTGTAAGGCAAACAGTTCAGTTGCAGTAGCATTAAACAGTTCTTTCAACGATGAGCTCAGCAATACAAATAATTTCCTGAAAAATACGTTTTTCATCCTTACACAGGGAATTAACTTGGCTTGTATCTTTGTACAATTTCTCTTGAGAGAGAATAAAACAGCTCCTTTTCTCTTCAGTTCCTCATTGGAAAGTCTCTTAGAACCAACTGCTTCAAACCCATTTCTGCCAGTTCCACGCACAGTCAAAATGGACACATCATACCATGTGACCAGCTGTTGCTCAGGGTAACCAAAAATGTAGCTGTGGTACATTGTGTCTCCAGAATGTTCTCCTTCCTTCAAGGTGCACTTTTTTTAAAAACAGTCTTAAAGGCAGATACGCAGTCTGTTTTAATCCGAGGAGAAAAAATAATACAAGTCCTTGACACCTCTACTCTGGCAAAATGAAATGCCATTCCCGAAATGCGTTTCATTACAGTGCACAAAAAAATAGAAATTGATAAAACACAATTTTTTTTAACATTCATGCACCATTCACTCCACTAATAATTTACAGCATTTTCATTTTCTTTATACCATCGCCATCTATATATTAACATAGTTAAATTTGTGACAAAGCGTCGGCAATGACATTATTTTTCCCCAAAATATGTACAACTTTTAGATGATAAGGCTGTAACAACAAACTCCATCTAAAGATTCTAGCATTTTGGTTTTCAAACTTTTCCACAAACGTTAATGGATTATGGTCAGTGTATATTAGTATTTCTTTATAGTCCTGGCGGACATAAACCTCAAAATGCTTGAGAGCCAGCAAAAGTCCTACTGTTTCTTTTTCTACAGTGGAATACTTTTTTTTGCTGGAAATTTAGTTTTCTTCAAAAGTACCCTACTGGCTTCTCTGTGCCCGATTCGTCATCCTGCACCAAACTCCAGGTTGCGAGCACGTTCGCTATTTTAAAAGGTTTAGTGAAGTTTCGAGCAGCCAATACTGGTGCATTAGTTAAGATCGCCTTTAGCTTTTCCAAAGCTGCCTGGCATTCATCTGACCATACCACTTTGTTTTTATTTTTTGTAGCAAATCGGTTAATGAAGCAGCCACAGTACTAAAATTCCGTACAAATTTCCTGCAAAAACGGCACATCCCCAAAAACCTCATTATTTCTCATTTAGATTTAGGGATAGGGAACTCTACTAAGACTTGTACCTTTGCCATTTTTGGCAATACCTGTCCTTGCCTCGCTATGTGTCTGAGGTAAGTTACTCTTGCTTTTCCGAATTTGCTTTTTGCCAGATTTATTACAAAGTCCACGGCTTGTAACTTTTTAAACAGAATTTTTAGCTGGTTTAAGTGTTCTTGCCAAGTATTACTGTATATTAGTACACCATTGAGATAGTACACAGTTGGGAACACTGGCTACCACCTGATTCATTCATCTTTGAAAAGTGGCTGGGGCATCTTTTAGCCCGAATGGCATCACCTGGCACTGATAAAGACCGTCAGGTGTTACAAAGGCTGATATCTCTTTGGCTCTGGGAGTCAAAGGAACTTGCCAGTATAGCTTGAACAAATTGATCTTGGTAAGAAAACTAGCACTGCCCACTCTGTCGATACAGTCTTCTAAACGTGGAATTGGGTAGGAGTCTGCCTTCATTATCGCACTGACTTTTTTATAGTCTATACAAAACCAGATTGACCCGTCAGGTTTAGGTACTTGAACTATCGGTGAACTCCAGCTACTTTGACAATGGTTGATCAAATTGTTTTCCAGCATGTACTGGATCTCTGCTTTCACTTGGGCCTGTTTGTCCGGACTCAAGCGGTAAGGATGCTGTTTTAAAGGAACGGTTCCCCCTATAGCCACATCATGTGTGGCTATGGTTGTACATCCCGTCTTATCGCTACAAACGCTTTTAAATGTTGTGAAAAGCCCAGTTAGCTCCTCACTTTGTTTTGCCTCTTAAGTGCAAAAGCATGTTGTCCAGTTTTCCTAGCCATTCTGTGTTCGCTAATCTGATAGTTGGAGGTTCAATCTGAGAATTTCCTAGGCCTGCTTCTGCCACATCCTCACTATCCTTTTCCTTCTCAACAGTCTCGATTACCTGACATACCTGGACTGGCTTATCCTGCTCTCTGCAATAATATTGCTTTAACATATTGATGTGACACAACTGGTTCTTCTTCCGGTGATCGGGGTGCCAATCAAGTAATCTATCTTAATATAAAAGCAAAATACTGCAGATGCTGGATATCTGAAATAAAAACAAAAATTGCTGGAAATACTCAGCAAGTCTGGCAGCATCTGTGGCGAGAGAAGCAGCGTGAACGTTTCAGGTCAGTGACCTTTCATCAGAATCTACCTTACCCACTCATTTGATCACTCTATATGGGATGCTGAACCGTGCTTTTAATGGTTCTCCATGTAACGGTAACAACACCAATACTTCATCCCTGGTTGAAAATCGTGGGGTTTTGCATTCTTGTTTGCCCATTTTTTCATATTGCTTTAAGGTTTTCCTGAGCCACACTGCAAGCTTTCATGAGACTTTCCCAGAACACAGATACATAGACCAGTATCAAAGATTCATCCTTTTGTTCCAAGAACCTGTCTTTTATGAGTCTTAGAGGACCTTTTACTTCATGTCCATAAACCAATTCGAAAGGACTGAAGCCTGTCGACTCATTGAATGAGTCTCTGGTGGCAAATAAAAGAAAGTCAAGTCCTAAATCCCAGTCATGCGAATATTCGTGACAATGGCCGGAATTTTAAAGTGGATGGATGGGAGCCGGACTCCGACGTGAAAGCCAGTGGCAAACCCGCTTCCGCCTAGCCTGGAGATCCGTCCCGTATTTTATGGATCCCCGGGCTTTAATTGTCCCGAGGCAGGACTTCCACCCACTTGAGGGAGGAGGTCCCGCCTCAGTGAGCTTAAGACCAATCAGCGGGCCGGCAGCTCTTAGTCCCAGCAGCGCCATCAGGAGCGGTGGCCACTGCTGGGACTGCAGCCCAGCCAACGCCATGGATCGAGGAGGGAAGGTCAGTAGGGAAATGCCTCACCAGAGGGATCAGTCCTTCCCTGGTGAGGTTGGAGTGGTCCTTTGGGGGGAGGGGTTGTCTTGGGTCCCGGGGGTGGGTTGGGAGGCAGAGGCGATCCTCAATCTGGTACCCTGTGCCTGACTGCCATGCCCGCCCCACCCCCCCGGGACGCGGAAAGGCCGGCAGCTATCACTGGGCGGCCTTTTACGTCCCCAGCACACCTGCTTGCCACGGGTAAAATACCTGTAGAGGCAGGCGAGGGCCATTAAGTGGCCGTTAAGTGGCCACTTAAGTGTCTTGATTGGCCTCGGGCGGGCGGGTCGTTTCCCACCCCCCCCCCCCCCCCCCCCGGCCTGACTGCCGTAAACCTGTCCAGAACCGAAATTGGTACGGGTAGGCCTCCCGGAGCCTGCCGCTCAATTTTACACCGCCCCCACACCACCATCCGACCCGCTGGGGCGGCGTAAAATTCTGGCCAATATGTTCTAATCATTGCTTTGAGAGTTTGGCAGTATCTCTCTAAAGCTCCCTGTGGCTTTGGGTGATGATGCTGAACATTTCAACTGTCTGATCCCCAAATTGCCCATGACTTCTTGAAATATCTTAGACATGAAATTAGAACCTTGGTCCGATTGAACTTCAAGTGGTAACCCATATCTCGTAAAAAATTGGGTTAAGTTTTCTACGGAAAGTCCTCATCAGGGAACTCCTCTTTGCTGACGATGCTGCTTTAACATCTCACATTGAAGAGTGCCTGCAGAGTCTCATCGACAGGTTTGCGGCTGCCTGCAATGAATTTGGCCTAACCATCAGCCTCAAGAAAACGAACATCATGGGGCAGGACGTCAGAAATGCTCCATCCATCAATATTGGTGACCACGCTCTGGAAGTGGTTCAAGAGTTCACCTACCTAGGCTCAACTATCACCAGTAACCTGTCTCTAGATGCAGAAATCAACAAGCGCATAGGAAAGGCTTCCACTGCTATGTCCAGACTGGCCAAGAGAGTGTGGGAAAATGGCGCACTGCAACGGAACATAAAGGTCCGAGTGTATCAAGCCTGTGTCCTCAGTACCTTGCTCTATGGCAGCGAGGCCTGGACAACGTATGTCAGCTAAGAACGACGTCTCAATTCATTCCATCTTCGCTGCCTCCGGTGAATACTTGGCATCAGGTGGCAGGACCGTATCTCCAACACGACATGAAGTCCTGTGACATTGATCACAAGTCGTGGGAGTCAGTTGCCAGCGTTCGCCAGAGCTGGCGGGCAGCCATAAAGGCAGGGCTAAAGTGTGGCGAGTCGAAGAGACTTAGCAGTTGGCAGGAAAAAAGACAGAGGCGCAAGGAGAGAGCCAACTGTGTAACAGCCCCGACAAACAAATTTTGCTGCAGCACCTGTGGAAGAGCCTGTCACTCTCGAATTGGCCTTTATAGCCACTCCAGGCGCTGCTCCACACATCACTGACCACCTCCAGGCGCTTACCCATTGTCTCTCGAGATAAGGAGGCCAAAGAAGGGATTGTCCTTAAAGGAATGGCCTCTGGAAATTCAGTAGCCATAACCATGATAGTAAGTATGTATTGATATCCCGCTTTTGTTTTTGGCAATGCTCCTACACAGTCAACCAATACCCTGCTAAATGGTTCCTCAATCACTGGTATGGGAAGTAGTGGTGTTGGTTTTATGGTAGGTTGAAGTTTCCCCACCATTTGACATGTATGGCATGTCCCACAAAATTGTCTCACATCCTTTGTTAGACCTGGCCAGTAATAATGTTGGCTTATGCGTGATTTGGTCTTCCGAATTCCCTTATGTCCTGCAAAAGGAATGTCATCTGCTCATCTTAATAATCCCTGGCGATATTTAGGTGATACCACTATCTGTTCAACAAATGTCCAGTCTTCGTCCGCAGGTCTATGAGGTGGTCTCCATTTCCTCCTCAAAACCCCATTTGCCTCAGCTTCTGTCAGAGCCGTCTGTGCTATTCGGTATATCTCTGGATCAGCTTGTTGAACTGCAATGAAAGATGATCTGTTAAACATCTTATTTGAATTATCTAAATCCCCAAATAAGGTTTCAGATATTCAGCTATCTGTTTGGGGTTCCACTTTTACCTCCAACAACGGATCCTATTTAGCCATTGCTCGAGTGACTACACATGCAGGAAATATTCCTGGAATCTGTTCCTGTAATTGGTCCGTTTCCCTAACTTCACTTGGTTTCTCTGCAATTATAGGAGAAACTGATACTTTTGATCATCCAAATCATTTCCTCGGAGTAGATCAATTCCCTCTACTGACAAACTGTGGACAACTCTTACAGTTACTATCCCAGATATTAAGTCACTCTCTAGGCATACTTTATATAAAGATACGGGTATATACTCCCACCAATTCCATGAACTAAAACTCTAGCGTTCAAGGCACTCTCTGGTGGAAACGTTATATCTTTCCCCAGCAAGAGGGTTCCTCCTGTATCCCTGAGTATAATGATAGAGTTTCCTGCCTCACTTACAGGATATGGAGTTACTTTCCCCCTTATAACTTTCGGGTATCTTATTAACCTCTACACTCACTTTTGTTTTTGTATCTGGTTTTACCGCTGCCATTAAAGCCATAGCTTGGTCTGTTATACTTTCAGTGAGAGTCTTTTCCTCTGCATTAGCTTTGTGTACCCCAACAAGTCCTATGGGTTTACCTTGCAATTTCCAGCATTCTGAACAAGATGACCCGTTTTGTGGCAATGATAACACTTTGGCTTGCGAACCTCACTTCTACCCTCAGCACCTTCCTTTCTGGCCTGAGGAGGTGATCCTGGGGCATTCCCAACTGTTCCTTCTTGTCCCTGGCTACTTGCCTTCCTTTCACTCTCTCACTTCCTATCTGTCTCAGGTTTATGGAGGTAACGGACAAAAGGTTTTGGCTTATTCACAAGCTCGAAATCATCAGCAATTTCCGCTGCTTGCCTAGCTTTCAAAACTTTCAGGTTATCTACATGAGTTCTCACTACTGAAGGAATGGAGTTTTTAAATTCTTCCATGAGAATCAACTCTCGAAGGTTCTCATATGTGGTTTCCATCTTTAATGCCCGTATCCAACGGTCCAAATTAATTTGCTTCACCTCTCAAATTCTACATATGTCTGCCCAGCCAATCTCAAAACTTCTGACGGTAAGCTTCAGGGACTAACTCATACGACATGAGAATAGCCTTTTTTACCATCTCATAATCTGCAAAGGCCTCTTCAGAAAGCATGGCATAAACTTCATGAGCTCTGCCTACCAAACTGCTTTGCATAAGCAGTGTCCCACTTTTCTTTGGCCATTTCATCTGTTTGGCCATTTTTTCGAAAGACATGAAAAATACCTCTAAGTCCCTTTCCTCAAACTTAGGAAGAGCTTGTATAAATGTAAACAACTTTTTGCTGGGTCCTGAGCTGAATTCAGATTCTTCCTGTCCCGAATTTTCCCTGGGGTCACGACTCCCCTTTTGTCTTAGTTCCATCTCTTTTAACCTAAATTCTCTTGCTTCTCTTTCTCTCTGAAATGCGCTCTCCTTCTCCCTTTCCTCTTTTTCCAATTCAAGTTTTCTTATAGCTATTTCTTTTTCTGTTTCAAGTGTTTTCGTTTCCAACTGAATTCTAGCCAATTCTACTGCATCACACTCTGACTTACTACCTCCTTGTTCCTCGTCGTCATCTTCTGATTCCAGATGTAGGGCTATTAGGTCAATTATCACTGCTTTTTTGGCACCTGACCCCAATTTTGCTTCCGATTCTTTTAGTTTATTCTTAAAGTTATCAAGTCACTGAAGGAAACATTCTTCTTTCCCTAAAACTCTGCTGAAACTACTAATGCCATTACAATGGTATAGACTGTACCTTTTTATACAAGAAACCTGGTTCCTTTTATTTTATGTAATTGGCTTTGGATTTGAATCCCAACAATCGAGTTTCCAATTAATATGATCACAGATGTGAGAGCAATTAATATGATGCCAGATGCAAGACCCCAATTAATGTGTTATCCCAGAGACGAGTAATTAATATGATTCCAAACTCGAGCCCGCCAATTAGACTGATTCTGATCCCAGACGCGGGCCGCCTAATTAAATATGATCCTCATCGCAGACGAGCCCACAATTAACTATGTTACAAAAGCGGCGGGAGCAACGCACTGTTAATTCAGTCCCATCACTCCACAGGTTGCAGCATATTCATTTTTACCAAAATCGGAATAACAGCCAAATTAAACACTCTAGTATCCCCAGAATGAAACAGACCAAACCAAGTATCTTGCATCAACAGAAAATTAACTATTTATTTAAAAAAAATTAAATCTTAAACACGATTAAGATAAACCTATGTCTAAAGAGCTTATAACTTCCCAATTTAATCGAACTGCCACATTCACACACATGCATTCAAAAATAACAATTATTTAGTTTTTAAAAGTGTAGTTTGTAAGATTAGCTGTCTGTTAAGAATAAATAAAAATGAGAAAGTCTTTGCGTTTTACGTTCCCAGTGAATGAGGTCTTCAGATGTGAAGATAATCAAAGTTTACTTGAAGTCTTTACCGGATTTGATGAAAATACTCTGTTCTTGATAGGCAAACAGCTCGGTTGCAGTAGCATTAAACAGTTCATTTAACGATGAGCACAGCAATACAAATAATTTCTTGAAAAAGAAGAGCTTTTCTTTCTTACTCAGGGAATTAACTTGGCTTGTGTCATTGTAGAATTTTTCTTGAGAGAGAATAACACAGCTCCTTTTCTCTTCAATAAAAGCAAAATACTGCAGATGCTCGAAATCTGAAATAAAAACAAGAAATGCTGGAAATACTCAGCAGGTCTGGCAGCATCTGTGGAAAGAGAAACAGAGTTAACGTTTTGGGTCAGTGAACCTTCTTCGGAACTGGCAAATATTAGAAATGTCAAAGGTTATAAGCAAGTGAGGCGGGGGTGGGGCAAGAGATAACAAAGGAGAAGGTGTAGATTGGACAAGGCCACATAGCTGACCAAAAGGTCATGGAGCAAAGGCAAACAATATGTTAATGGTGTGTTGAAAGACAAAGCATTAGTACAGATAGGGTGTTAACGGACTGAAGATTGAACAGCAGCAAGTACAAACATGAAAAAAACAGTGGGTAAGCAAACTAAACAAACTAAGATGAAATGAAATAAACATTAAAAAAATTGTAAAAAATGTAAAAAAGAAAATAAGAAAAAATAACTAAAAATGAAAGTAAAATGGGGGGCCCGTCATGCTCTGAAATTATTGAACTCAATGTTCAGTCCGGCACGCTGTAGTGTGCCTAATCGGTAAATGAGATGCTGTTCCTCGAGCTTGCGTTGATGTTCACTGGAACACTGCAGCAATTCCAGGATAGAGATGTGAGCATGAGAGCAGGGGGGAGTGTTGAAATGGCAAGCAACCGGAAGCTCAGGGTCCTGCTTGCGGACTGAGCGGAGGTGTTCCGCAAAGCGGTCAACCAGTCTGTGTTTGGTCTCCCCAATGTAGAGGAGACCACATTGTGAGCAGCGAATACAGTAGACTACATTTAAAGAAGTACAAGTAAATCGCTGCTTCACCTGAAAGGAGTGTTTGGGGCCTGGGATAGTGAGGAGAGAGGAGGTAAATGGGCAGGTATTACACCTCCTGCGATTGCAGGGGAAGGTGCCATAGGAAGGGGACGAGGTGGTGGGGATAATGGAGGAGTGGACCAGGGTGTCGCGGAGGGAACAATCCCTTCGGAATGCTGACAGGGGAAGGGAGGGGAATATGCGTTTGGTAGTGGCATCACGCTGGAGGTGGCAGAGGATGATCCTTTGGATATGGAGGCTGATGGGGTGGAAAGTGAGGACAAGTGGAACCCTGTCACGGTTCTGGGAGGGAGGGGAAGGGGTGAGGGTAGAGGAGTGGGAAATGGGCCGGACACGGTTGAGGGCCCTGTCAACAACTGGGGGGGAATCCTCGGTTGAGGAAAAAGAAGGTCATATCTGAAGAACCATCATGGAAGGTAGCATCATCAGAGCAGATGCGTCGGAGACGGAGAAACTGGGAGAATGGAATGGAGTCCTTACAGGAGGTAGGGTGTGAAGAAGTGTAGTCGAGGTAGCTGTGGGAGTCGCTGGGCTTATAATGGATATTAGTAGACAACCTATCCCCAGAGATGGAGACAGAGAAGTCGAGGAAGGGAAGGGAAGTGTCAGAGATGGACCATGTAAAGGTGATGAACTGTTTTGATTGAGTATATAAGGAGAAACTGTTTCCAGTGGTAGAGGGTTGATTAGCAGAGGATACAGATTTAAGATAACTGGCAAGAGAGCCAGAGATGAGATGGAGAATTTTTTACGCAGCAAGTTGCTGTGATCTATACTGTACTGCCTGAAGGGGTGGTGGAAGCAGATTCAATGGTAACTTTCAAAAGGAAATTGGATAAGTGCTTGAAGGTGAAATAAATTGCAGGCTATGGGGAAAGAACAGGGGAGTGGGATGAATTGGGCAACTCTTTCAAAGAGCTGACACAGGCAGGATGAGCCAAATGGCCGCCTTCTGTGCTGCAAGATTCAATTGAAAATTAAATACTGGCTTGGTCAAGCTCATATAAATAAGTTGTTGGAGAAGTAGGATATACATTTGTGTTCAAATGGTAATCTTAGTCTGGTCTTTGAGGATGACACTAATCAAAAACAAAGCACCACTTCTGTCCGGAAATAAAATTGCCAGGCAAGTCACTGCTCTTACACACTTCTAAAGATCAGATACACAGTACTATTGGTAAAGGACTTGTGGGAAGATACTGTCTCTTGGCTGTAAAAATGGCACATGGCAGAACGTGATTTTTAGAAGTAAAAACAGAAAGTGCTGGAAATACTCTGCGGGTCTTGCAGCATGTGTGGCGAGAGAAGTAGAATTAACGCTTTAGGTCTGTGTCATTTCATCAGAACTGGCAAAGGTTAAAAATGTAATAGGTTTTAAGCAAGTGAAGTGGGGGTGGTGGGGCGGGGCGGGGGGAGTGAGTGGTGGAAGAGAACAAAAGGGAAGGTGTGTGATAGTCAGAGGGCAGGAGAGCATAACTGGCAAGGTGGTCATGGGGCCAAGGCAAAGGGAGTCCTAATGGTGTGGTGAAAGACAAAGCAGTAGTGCAGAGAGAGTGTTAATGACAGAGTAATGAACAGCTCTGGCCCAAAGCACAAACATGAAAAACCAAGTTTAAGGCAGGCACATGGTAAAAAAAAGATAAAATAAAATAATAAAAAAGTGCCAGTCATGCTCTGATTTTTAGAAGAGTTGTGGAGGAGAAATAAAGAGGAATTGGATAACTTAAATGGAAGAAAATATTGATTTTTTTTTTGACACTTCACTAACCCAGCACCTCAGGTGATCTTTAAACAATATATTGGAGTTTGATAACATGCACTTTTAAGTGATAAGCAAGCAATATCACTTTATTTTGAACAATTTAATTGAATAGCCGCAAGAGAAAATGAATAATATCTGTGAAATTCACTTTGTATAAGTGAACCCTTCACTGGCCAGTTATTATCTGAATTTGTTTTTCCTATATATTACAGTATGGTAATTGCCTTCAGAAAATAACTATTTTTGGATTATTGGATCCTGCAGGTGATGTGCCCTTTGGGAGCAAGCCGCACATCCGATTATGATCAGTTTGCAATGCAGGAAGGCTTTTTCATTTCTCAGTGGTATCCTTCAGCAGTCCTATGTGCCTTTTTGGTGAATAAGTTTACCTTCTTTGTCAAGCTTTGGGGATCGTTCCCCCCACCCCCACTGATAACAACATAACCATGCGTCAAGACATCAGACTTAAATATTGTTGCAGACTGAGATGTTAAAATTTTAACTTGCTGGATCTTTCCCTAAAACAATGGAAGGCCTGTGTGTGTGTATCTTTTAAAAAAAAATTTGGTCCCTGCGATAAAGTAATCCAGAACATTTTGACCAGCTGCAGTGTGCTGTGGCCAACTTACATAATGCAACTTAACTTGGATATCCAGACTGAATTTTTGGAAATGGCGCTGCTTTAAATGGATTTATTGTGTTTGGTATAAAAATTGTAGTCCAATCTTTCGTGTGAGGTTTAAACAAGATTTCCTGTTGCTATAAATGTATAAAGGGAAGTGTTGGCTAATGTACTACATGTATCTTATGAACTTCGTGCCTGTGTGAAAGTAACATAGACTTGGAAGATTTGTTCTCACTATTTAAGAAAAGGACTCTGAAGTTGCGAGCATGTTTTGTTTTAAAAAGTGGTGAATATTATTTAATAATGTGCATATGAAAAGAAACTGGACAAATATAAAACTGTTGAAAAGATTAGAATGCATTGAAGTGAACATTTGCAAGTTTCTAAAATTTTCCTAACCTTTTGGCCTACCACTAATCTTCACAGAATTGTACGCCTTTTCTTTCAATTTCGTATCATCCTCCATGTCCTTGGTTGGCCACGGATGGTTCATCCTTCTTGTAGAGTTTAGGCTTCATTAATAGGGACATAGAATACAAAAGCAAGGAAGTTATGTTAAACTTGTATAGAACACTGATTTGGCCTCAACTGGAGTATTGTATCCAAATCTGGCCACCACACTTTAGGAAAGATGTGAAGGCATTAGAGAGAGTGCAGAAAAGGAATGGTTCCAGGATGAGGAACTTTGGTTGCATAGATGGATTGAAGAAGTTGGGACTGTTTTCCTTAGAGAAGAGATGGTTGAGAGGAGATTTGATAGAGGTGTTCAAAATCATGAGGGGTCTGGACAGGGTAGATAGGGAAAAACTGCTCCCATTAGTGGAAGGATCAAGAACAAGAGGGCACAGATTTAAGGTAATTGGCAAAAGAAGCAATAGCGACATGAGGAAAAACTTTTTCACGCAACAAGTGGCTAGGATCTGAAATGCACTGCCTGAGAGTGTGGTGGAGGCAGGATCAGTTGAGGCATTCAAGAGGGAATTGGATTGTTATCTGTAAAGGAAGAATGTGCAGGGCTGTGGGGAGAAGGCTGGGAATGGTAGGAGGTAAATTACTTCTTCGGAGAGCCAGCGCAGACATGACAGGCTGAATGGCCTCCTTTTGTGCTGTAACAATTCTGAGAGTCTTTTATTCTCAATGGAATATATCTTTTATCTATCTCCAATGCCTCTCCACCATCATCCGGCTGAATGGATCTGCTCTTGCCTGGTTCCATTCTTATCTATCTAATCGTAGGCAAAGAATCACCTGCAATGTATTTTTTTCCCACTCCTGTAACGTTACCTTGATGTCCCCCAAGGCTGCCCCTCGGCAACATCACCCAAAAACACAATGCCAGTTTCCAAATGTACACTTAAGATCCCCTGTTGTATCTCACCAGCATCTCTCTTGATCCTTCCACTCCTTCTAAATTGTCAGACTGCTTGTCCGACATCCAATACTGGATGAAAAGAATTTTCCCCCAACTAAATACTGGCAAGGCCGAAACCATTGTCTTTTCTCACCATATACTCTACTCCCTAGCCACGACTCCATCCCTCTCTCTGACAACTGTGTGAGGTTGAACCAGAATGTTTGCAACCTTAGTGCCATATTTGACCCGAGATGAGCATCTGACCATACACCCATGCCAACAGCAAAGACTGCTTATTTCCACCTCCGTAACATCGCCCGACACCGCTCCAGCCTCAACCCAAATGCTGCTGAAACCGTAATCAATGCCTTTGTTACTTCTAGACTTGACTATTTTAACACACTCCTGGCTGGCCTCTAGCATTCTATCCTCTGTAAACCTGAAGTCATCCAAAACTCTGCTGTCCATGTCCTAACTCGCATCAAAACCTATTCTTCCATCACCCAGTGCACTCTGACCTACATTGGCTCCTGATTAAACAACACCTTGATTTTAAAATTCTCAGCCCTGTTTTCAAATCCCTCCATAGCCTCATCCCTTCCTATCTCTGTAAGCCCCTCCAGCCCCACAACCCTCCAAGATAACTGTATTCCTCTAATTCTGGTCTCTTGAATCACTTGGATTTTAATCACTCTGTTTAGCATGCATATAGTACTGTGTTTTGGCATCATCTAATTGAGATCTCATTTTAGGTATGCATAGTGCTGCTCCTGACATGGTTTTTTACCAGGGCTTGCCCACTGGCTGATGGTAATAGTAGAGTGAGAGGTATGCTGGACCATGAGATTACAGTTTGTGGTGGAATACAATGCTACTGCTGATGGCCCACAGCGCTTCTCGGATGCCCCGTTTTGAGCTCCTAGATTTTACTGGACCAATCATTTAACACAGTTGTATTGCCACCCAATACAATGGAGGGTGTCCTCAGTATGAAGACAGAATTTCATCTCCACAAAGAATGTGTGGCAGTCACTGCTACCAGTACTGCGACTGGTAGATTGGAGAGGACAAGGTCAAGGTTTTTCCCTTGTTGCTAATTCTCTCACCATCTGCCTCAGACCCAGTGTGGCAGCAATGTCCTTCACGTCTTGACCAACCAGGTCAGTAGTGGTGCTACTGAGCCACTCTTGGTGATGGTGTTAAAGTATTACACCCAGAGTACATTCTGTGCCCTTTCTACCCTCAGTGTTTCTTCCAAGTGTTGCTCAACATGGAGGAGTACTGATTTATCAGCTGAGAGAATGTGGTAGTTCGTAATAAGCAGGCGGTTTCCTTGTCCATGTTTGACTTGATGCCGTGAGACTTCACGGGGTCTGCAGTAAATGTTGAGGACTCTGAGGGCCACTCTGTCCCAACTGCACACCTCTGTGCCAACACCTCTGGTGGGTCTGTCTTCCTGGTGGAACAGGACATAACTAGAGATAGTGATGGAGGAAGTTGGGACATTGGCTGAAAGGTATGATGCGGTGAGTGTGATTATGTCTGGCTGTTGCTTGACTAGTCTGTGGGTCTGGTCTCCCAATTATGGCACCAGTGCCCAGCTGTTAGTGAGGAGGACTTTGCAAGGCCAACTGGGCTGGGTGTGGCTTTGCCATATCTACATCCAGTGCCTAGGTCGATGCTGGGTGGTCTTTCCGGTTTTCTTCTTACAATTTGATACAACTGAATGGCATGCTAGGCCATTTCAACCATTTGTTGAAGAACCAATTACAATGCTGTGGATCTGGAGTCACATATAGGCTGGAACTGGGTAAGGATGGCAGGTTTCCTTATCTCAAGGACAGTAATCAACCAGATGGGTTTTTATGACAATATGGTAGTTTCATGGTGACCATTACTGAAAGTAGCTTTTTATCCAGATTTTGTTTAATTAACTGACTTAAATTCCCCAGCTGGCATGTTGGGATTTGTATTAATGTCTCTGGATCATTAGTCCACTTCTCTGGAATACTAGTCCAGTCACATAGCCACTATGCTACCGAATCACAGTAGAAAAGACACAAAAATGTTGAATAATAAACTGGTCTTAAATGACAATAGAGATTTCATTTATCTTTTAAATTGCCAAATCTATTTAAAAAGTTGTGGATGACTGAACAATACTTCTTGAATCCTAGAAAGTTTTTTTTATTTCAGTTGCTTTATTTCAAAATGTCAGCACTTTAGTTTTAAGTTTAACAGGGAATATTGTTACAAACATGACGGGAACAACACACTGTCAATTCAGTCCTGTTACTCCATAGGTTGCAGCATATTATTAAAGTTTTTCCACCCAACTGGAAAACAGTCAAATTAAACACTTTCATAACGCCCAGCATAAAACAGACCAAACCAGGTTTCTTTAGACAACAACAAATTAACTATTTATTAAAACAAAATCTTAAACACTATTAAGATAAACCTGTGTCTTAAGACCTTATAACTTCTTATTTTAACCTAACTTTCCCATTCACACACATACATTCAAAAATAACAATAGTTAACCAGTTTTAAAAGTGGTGTTTTTAAAATTAGCTGTTTCTTAAGAATAAATAATAAGTAAGTCTTTGTGGGTTATGTTCCTGATGGATGAGGATAATGTGAAAATAATCAAAGGCTATTTGAATATTCACTTGGATTGTTGAAGCAGTCTTTTTTTTTGACAGGCATTCAAACTCTTAGTCTGCAGCAGGCATCAATAGTTCCTTCAGCAATACTAAATGGTCTCTTAAAAGGGTTATTTTCTCTTTAGGCAATTAATTTGGCCTGTAGTTCCTTGTAGAATTTCTGCTGAGAGAGAATAAACAGCTGTTTTCTCTTCAGTACACTTTGCTGGTGAGTCTGGTTCAGACTAGTTTTTGCCAGTTTTGCACACTGTCAAATCAAAGCATTATACCATGTGACACCTCTTTCCTGCTGTTGCCGAGGTAACAAAATGCAACTGTGGCACACTGTGCCCCCAGAAAATCCAAAACTTCTCTCCCTGTCTTAAAGGCGCTCTGTTTTTAACAAGAATTTCAAAGGCACACTGTTCGAATCTGAGGAGAAAAATAATACAAGTCCGTGACAAATTTATTGGATGAAAACTTGTACAGTGTATTTTTGTTTCATATCCACTTATGTTTTTAAGGCGGTGCTAATGTTACATTCAACTTCTTGCCAAATGCTCCTCATCCACAGAGAAAACCCTTATCTTGAGCAGAAAATTTAAAATAGTCACAGAAACATTTGCTCTGCATTAAATAAAATGCAGAACGTACCGCCAGCTATGCTACAGAGATGATGAACCTTTTGAGGGAACTTAAATGCAGTCATGCTTTAAAAGAGAAAATGCATTATTAATTTCCAAATTTCATTATTATGAATAAAAGGTTTAATCATAGTGGTTCACTTACGCAATTGATTTTTTCAGTCATCATGATAAATGTCACTCTTATAAATAACACAGCACTCCAAACTATTTATTGTCCAAGCAAATAAATAATTTAATCAAATTAGAATTCAATACATTTATTTCGACCCATTATAAATTCATAACTATTAAGATCCTTTTGACCTGGTGAAGAAATTCTTCTACCAAATTCTTCAAATTTAAAACTATCCAACGTTATGTCTGAAATTGATTCAACATTTTGTTTACTTTGAAGAAATCACACCCCCCCCACCTCATTCCCCCCAACATTGGGCTGAATTTTACCAGCCCTTCGCGCCACAGTCTGTGGCGGGGGGGCCGGTAAAATTCTGCGGGGAGAGGTCTGCCTCGATCCCAGCGCCAAGAAAAGTCTGCTGCATATTACCAGCAGTGGGAGGACCTCCCTATAGTGGGAAGGGGTTGAAGGTTAGAGGATAGGGGACTACTTTGGGAATAGTGATCACAATTCCGTAAGTTTTAGAATACTCATGGACAAAGACGAGAGTGGTCCTAAAGGAAGAGTGCTAAATTGGGGGAAGGCCAACTTTACCAAAATTCGGCAGGAGCTGGGGAAGGTAGATTGGGAGCAGCTGTTTGAAGATAAATCCACATTTGATATGTGGGAGGCTTTTAAAGAGAGGTTGATTAGCGTGCAGGAGAGACATGTTCCTGTGAAAATGAGGGATAGAAATGGCAAGATTAGGGAACCATGGATGACAGGTGAAATTGTGAAACTAGCTAAGAGGAAAAAGGAAGCATACATAAGTTCTAGGCGGCTGAAGAAAGACGAGGCTTTGGAAGAATATCGGGAATGTAGGACCAATCTGAAACGAGGAATTAAGAGGGCTAAAAGGGGTCATGAAATCTCTTTAGCAAACAGGGTTAAGGAAAAATTATAGACCGGTGAGCCTGACGTCAGTGGTAGGGAAGCTGCTGGAGAAGATACTGAGGGATAGGATCTATTCCCATTTGGAAGAAAATGGGCTTATCAGTGATAGGCAACATGGTTTTGTGCAGGGAAGGTCATGTCTTACCAACTTAATAGAATTCTTTGAGGAAGTGACAAAGTTGATTGATGAGGGAAGGGCTGTAGATGTCATATACATGGACTTCAGTAAGGCGTTTGATAAGGTTCCCCATGGTAGGTTGATGGAGAAAGTGAAGTCGCATGGGGTCCAGGGTGTACTAGCTAGATGGATAAAGAACTGGCTGGGCAACAGGAGACAGAGAGTAGCAGTGGAAGGGAGTTTCTCAAAATGGAGACGTGTGACCAGTGGTGTTCCACAGGGATTCGTGCTGGGACCACTGTTGTTTGTGATATACATAAATGATTTGGAGGAAAGTATAGGTAGTCTGATTAGCAAGTTTGCAGACGACACTAAGATTGGTGGAGTAGCAGATAGTGAAGGGGACTGTCAGAGAATACAGCAGAATATAGATAGATTGGAGAGTTGGGCAGAGAAATGGCAGATGGAGTTCAATCCAGGCAAATGTGAGGTGATGCATTTTGGAAGATCCAATTCAAGAGTGAACTATACAATAAATGGAAAAGTCCTGGGGAAAATTGATGTACAGAGAGATTTGGGTGTTCAGGTCCATTGTTCCCTGAAGGTGGCAACGCAGGCCAATAGAGTGGTCAAGAAGGCATACGGCATGCTTTTCTTCATCAGACGGGGTATTGAGTACAAGAGTTGGCAGGTCATGATACAGTTGTATAGGACTTTGGTTCGGCCTCATTTGGAATACTGCGTGCAGTTCTGGTCGCCACATTACCAAAAGGATGTGGATGCTTTGGAGAGGGTGCAGAGGAGGTTCACCAGGATGTTGCCTGGTATGGAGGGCGCTAGCTATGAAGAGAGGTTGAGTAGATTAGGATTATTTTCATTAGAAAGACGGAGGTTGAGGGGGGACCTGATTGAGGTGTACAAAATCATGAGAGGTATAGACAGGGTGGATAGCAAGAAGCTTTTTCCCAGAGTGGGGGATTCAATTACTAGGGGTCACGAGTTCAAAGTGAGAGGGGAAAAGTTTAGGGGGATATGCGTGGAAAGTTCTTTACACAGAGGGTGGTGGGTGCCTGGAACGCATTGCCAGCGGAGGTGATAGACGCGGGCACGATAGCGTCTTTTAAGATGTATCTAGACAGATACATGAATGGGCAGGAAGCAAAGAGATACAGACCCTTAGAAAATAGGCGACAGGTTTAGATAGAGGATCTGGATCGGCGCAGGCTTGGAGGGCCGAAGGGCCTGTTCCTGTGCTGTAATGTTCTTTGTTCTTTGATATAAAGGTCGGTCGGGGGGAAAGGTTGTTGTGGCAAGTTTAATGTTTTTGGTGGGGGTTGGACAAATATTACTGTGATCATTCACAGAGGGGTGGGAGAGGTGTTTTGAAGTGTACATAACATTTTTATCAAAAACTTTTCAGATCTTGCCACTTTAACCATTGTAATTTAAGTGAAGGGCTTGAAGCCTTTAAAAATGGCGCTGGTGCCTGCGCAGTGGTGCTGGACACCGTTGTCGGGGATGCGGCAGCCGCCCCCTCTACGTCATCGGGAGCGGCCGCTCTGCCCCTCTATTTAAATGAGCCCCTGCGCGTAATATCATGGGAGCTCTTCGGTGGCACTTCCGCGTCAGAAGGCCACCGAGTTCAAATGCATGCCGCGGAGCGCGGCACATGAATAAAATTCAGCCCATTGTATCAGCCTACCTTTAGGTGATACTTGTCCAGCTGCTTAAAATTCCATAGCTTAATATTTATGCTGACACAAAAAAACTATCATCTATGTTTTGTTGTCGGGAATTTCTTAGCTAGTCATTAATGAAGGTAATGACTGACTAATGTGACTTTTTCACTGTGACGGCACAAAATTTGATAGCCCTGAAAATGGGTATGGGATGTGTGATTAACCTGCACCCGTTCCTTCCGATGCAGTCAGCACACAAACTTCCTGCTGCCTGCTAATTTACATGATAGCTGCAGGCAGCCAAATGCTAAATACACTGGTGAGTGGCTGCACGCCTCATCTGGAGGCCAAATTTTGTTTGAGGATAGCATCACTTAAAGCTAGTTTGCACGACTTAAAGCCAGACTGCACCTCCTAAAGAGGTCGTGTGTTCTGGCTGGAGCAAGTGCTGGAAGTGGCTGGGGAAGACATAACGAGAAGGAGGAACACTGATTAATGGCACAATAGGGCAGACAAAGTACCTCAAGGTTCTTAGATGCAGCTTTGGTGCAGGACATGGACAGGAGAGTCATGTCTTCTACACACAGGGGCCAGGAGGCTCTCCAGAAATTCAAGGCAAAGGGAATAGAGAGCTATGGCAGTCAATGCAACCAGTGTAGTCCCAAAGTCCTGGATGCAGTGCCACAAGATATTTAATAACTTCACACGAGTGGCCAGGATCAGTGAATGCACTTTCTGATGCCATATCTCACCAACTGCACACTAGCCTCACACACTGCTCAATTCGCCACCCCCACCCACTCTCACTCACCAACCAACAACCTCTATCAAACACGACTCATACCTGACATCCATAGCTTCACCTCAGCCTCAAACACTTAATACTGCTGCAAGCCTCACACCCACATCTCACACTTTCACACGCTACCAGTTATTCAACCATGACAGCCACATCACTCAAACCACACTCACTGACAAACTTCCCCCTCTCTTGCAGGGCAAGTTGATGCACAATTGGAGGTGGGGCAGGGAGCAATTCATGTTCTTTCCCCTTGGAAGAGATGGTGCTGTCCATTGGAGCAGCCTTGACTGCAGCTAATACCGAATCCTCCATCTCACATCCCACCTCTCCCTCATCCCACAATCTCTCCTCATTTACAAGCTGCAGATGGTGTAAACGTGCTTTCCTCCACTCCCTTCACCAAAACCCTATCCTTGTGCCTTTCGCCTTTCAGATACCCCGGAACTGCCACCTGGCCAGGCAGTAAAGGAAGAGCAGGAAGACAATGATGAAGAAGCAACACCATCACTTGCTCTCGCTCACAACCACCAGATCAGATATTGACACGACCTGTACTTTACAGGATAGCTTACAGGTGGGATCTGCACATGGTGAGACACCGGACACAGGGAGCCTGCAGCCAGGGCGGGGGACAAGGGTAGCACAGGTGCCAGCTCACCACAGGGTGAGGTTGCACACGAGTTTTACTGCAGAGGACTAAGTTGAGAACTTCGATGGGTGGTGTACAGAAAAAGGTTGATGTGTATGCTCATTGAAATGCTTGGTGTGTTTGCAGGCCTGCCAGAAAACCTGTGATCACTGGCACTGGCAAGGAGCATGGAGGATTCGGAGTCCGCCATCGACCTGCTGCAGGGTTTTGCGCAGAGCTTGGAGCCCAGTGTGGAGTTGGTGGCAAATTGCATGAGGACACTTGCAGATCCATTTGTGATGCAGCGTCTACTGCCCGATGTCTCAGCTTCCATTGCAGCGCAAGCAGAAGCCATCCAACATTTAAGTGCTGCATTGGAAGCTCAGACTGAAGTCATGCAAAGTCAGCTTGCTGCCACGCAAGGTCAGTCTGCTGCCATCGTAATTGTGGATACTGGTGTGCAAAGGGGCTTGCAAAGTCTCACAGCAGTCCAGCAAACTCTCTTCCAACACATTGCAAGGATTGCTGAGGCACCACCCCGATTGAGCAGCAGTGACTGCATGGAGCACAAACCTGCTTTCCTCTCTCAGATTAACAGCATTCTTCCTCCCACCACTGGCACTCCTCATGTAGCCTTTCATGTGCCTGTCAGACAACCAGCACAGGCTGCTGCCACCCATGCCGAGGTGGTCCACAGCCTGGCCTTCTTGGCTCACAGCTGGTCAAGGTCATCTTGCAAGACCATCTTCAGTCTCTCCCACTCAAAGTTATCAGCCTTTCATCAACCGTGCTGCAGCCACTGTGTAACAGCATTAGGACAGGCACTAAAGGAACACACCGGATAATTAGTTGATTTTTGTGTGGAATATTGGAATGGTTTGATTGATAAAGTTAGCCTGGACTGTTTGTTTTGTGGTGGCTTTTATTTCAGCATTGTGCCCAAGAAGAGTCTGCAATGTTCACTAACAGAGGGAAGGTGAAAAGGGAATTGGGGTTGCGTTCACTGGAATCACAGCCAAATGAATCGATCACGGACAGCTTGGCTGGAAAGGGAATGTGTTGGTTGCCTCCTCCTCCTGCTCCTGCTGCTCAGCTGCTCGCCATATACCTGGTGGCAAGGACTGTGTCCTCATGATGGCAAGGTTGTGCAGCATGCAGAAGAACATGAAAACTGGACACGTGCTCTGCCAAGTACTGCAATGCCCCCTCAAAGTGGTCCAGGCAGCAGAAGCATTGCTTAAGTACCTCAATGATCTGCTCTATCACATTTCGTGTGCCAGCATTGCTGTTGTTGTATACATGTTGCCCTTGTGTTGTGCACTGGAGTCAGGAACTATGAAATTAAAGGATAGCACATATCACCCAGTAGCCACCACTTGTTTATCATGTGTCTCAAATGCAGATGGCACAGCTGACTGCCACAGAATGAAGGCATCATGACTGCTGCAAGGATAATGGGCATTGACCTACATGTGCATGGTCACGCACCAGCTGGGCGCTGAGAAAATGGACTCCCTTTCAGTTGTGGTACATCTCGGAATTTACATGTGGCACATGCAAAGCGATGTGCCAGCAGTCAATGGCACCCTGCACCATGAGAAAGCCTCCTGACTCCCCAAAGCCTGTTCACCATCTACAAGGCACAAGTCAGGAGTGTGATGGAATACTTTCCACTTGCCTGGATGGGTGCAGTTCCAAGAACACTCAAGAAGCTTGACACTGTCCAGGACTAAGCAGCCCGCTTGATTGGCACCCCATCCACCATCTTCAACATTCACTGCCTCCACCACCGACGCACAGTGGCAGCAGTGTGTACCATGTAGAAGATGCACTGCAGCAACACACCTTCAACAGCACATTCCAAACCCATAACCTGAACAACTTAGAAGGACCAGGGAAGTTGATGCATGGGAACACCACCACCTGCAAGTGCCCCTCCAAGCTACACACCATCCTGACTTGGAACTATATTGCTGTTCCTTCACTGTTGCTGTGTCAAAATCCTGGATCCCCCTTCCTAACAGGATAATAGGGGTCCCTACACCACATGAACTTCAACGGTTCAAGAAGGCGGCTCACCACCATCTTCTCAAGTGCAATTAGGGATGGGCAATAAATGCAGGCCTAGCCAGCAACGCCACATCCCATGAAAGAATATTTTAAAAAATCCTAGTGAAACCACGTGCTAGCTCCACCTGCTTCTCTCTAGCAAGAGAGAATAAAATGTGACCAGCTGTCTTTGAATTCAGAGCCTCAGTGACCTCTCTTGCAGCAGTGGATGGCATACAGGGGGATGTTGTAAATATCATGTGTTTCAGTCTGGAAGGAGGCATAAAAGTTCATGGCCACGGTCACCTTCACAGCCACTGGCACTGCATTCCTCACCCTGCTCTAAGGCTGCAGTTCTGGCTGCAGCAGGTTGCAGATTTCATTGAGAACCTCCTTGGTGAAGTGGAGACATCTGACACACTGTTCCGTGCTGAAGTTGAGATAGGACAGTTGCTCCCTGAACACCCTGCTGACAGCCCTTCTTCCCACACTTCTTCCTTTCTCTTCCAGTAGCTTATCCTGCTTTGTGATAACTCTGCTCATTCTTCCTGTCATGCTGTAGTCCAAGGGCAATGTAAACTACTGTAACCATGTTTGGGATTGAGTGATTTGTACAGAATCCTTGAAGTCAGGACAAAGTCTTTCAACATATGCTACACCACTGCATGTAGACTTGCACACAACTCTGGAAACCACCAATCACTTCTGTGAACTCAGCATCAGTCAGCAGAACTTAATCAGCAGCTAACCTGAAAGTCGTTGATGATCCCTTTAAATAGTGCTGTTAGGGGGTCCTTCTTTCTGTTGAACACATGAATCAAATCAGTGTTACATGTTGATACAAAAGCAAAATACTGCAGATGTTAAAATCTGACATAAAAACAATTGGGGCTGGAAATACTCAGCTGGTTTGGCAGCATCTGTGGCGAGAGAAACAGTTAATGTTTCAGATCTCTGACCTTTCATTAGAACTGAGAAAATTTTGAAATGTAATAGCCTTTGAGCAAGTGAAATTGGGGAGGAGGGAAGAAGAACAAAAGGGAAGGTCTGGGATAGGGTGGAGGGCAGGAGAAATTACATGACAAAAGGGAGTGGTATGGGACAAGTAAAGAAACAAAAGATGTGTTTAGAGGAGGTGTAAATGGCAGGATAGCTGCCATCTGAACACAAAGTCAAAGAATTAAGAAAGCAACCAGAGAGAAAGCTGAACTAGCAAAGAAACATGGAACAAAATGGGGAGCGGTTATGATCTAAAATTGTTGAACTCAGCATTGAATCCTGAAGGCTGTAAAGCGCCCAGTCGAAAGATGAGGTGCTGTTTCTCAAGCTTGCATTGAGCTTCATTGGAATACTGCAGGAGGCCAAGAACAGAAAGACCAGAGTGGGAGCAAGGTAGAGAATTAAAATGACAGGTAACTGGAAGCTAAGTGCCATGCTTGTGATGAATAGTGGTATTCGCAAAGTGGTCACCCATTCTTAGTTTGGTTGCCCAAAGTAGAGGAGACCATATCATGAGAAGCAAATACAGTCTACGAAACTAAAAGAAGTACAAGTAAATTGCTATTTCACGAGGAAGAAGTGTTTGGGGCATGGGATGGTGGGAAGGGAGGATGTAAAATGGCAGGTGTTGCATCTCCTTTTGCTTGCATAAAAAGGTGCCATTGGAAAGAGACAGGGTGTTGTAGGGTGATTGAGGAGTGGACCAGGGTGTTACATGGAATGGTCCCTTCAGAATGCTAAAAGGGAAGGGGAAGGGAAGATGTGTTCGGTGGTGCATCATGCTGGAGTGACAGAAATGGCGGAGGATGATCTGTTGAATACGGAGGTTGGTAGGGTGGAACATGAAGACAAGGGGAATCCTGTTGTGGTTCTGGGAGGTACGGGAAGAGGTGAGAGCAGAAGTACATGAAATAGAACAGACACATTCGAGGGCCCTGTTGACCACAGTGGAGGGGCAATCCTTGGCTGACGAAAAGCAAGACATATCAGAAGCGCCAGTATGATAGGTTGCGTTGTCCAAACAGATGCAACGGTGACGGAGAAACTGAGAGAATGGAATAGAGTCCTTACATGAAGCGGGGTGCGAAGAAGTATAGTCTAGGTAGCTTTGGAAGTCATTGGGCTTATAGTTAATATTGGTAGATAGTCTATCCCCAGTAATGGAGACAGAGAAGTCAAGGAAGGGAAAATTCTGAGATAGACCATGTGAAGGTGAGAGAAGGATGGAAATTGGAAGCCAAGTTGATGAAATTTTCCAGTTTAGGACGAGAGCAGGAAACGGCACCGATACAGTCATCAATATACTGGAAAAAGTGATGAGAGAGTGGACCTGAGTAGGACTGGAATGAGGAATGTTCCACATATTCCATAAAGAGGCAGACATAGCTAGGGCCCATGCGGGTACCCATAGCAACACCTTTTGTTTGAAGGAAGTGAGTGGAGCTGAAGGAGAAATTGTTCAAAGTGAGAACAAGTTCAACTAGGCGGAGGAGAGTGGTGATGGATGGAGACTGGTTGAGCTTCTGTTCAAGGACAAAGCGTCGAGCCCTCACATTGTCCTGATGGGTAAAATGTGGGTGGGAGGCTTGCACCAGTGCTAAGTATGTGAGGATGAGATGAAGCTACGAATATGACATATGAGATGTGACTGATAGTGATTGTAAGTGGGTGATGGGGGTATGATGCATTGAGTAGTGTGTGAGGCTAGTGGTGCAGTTGGTGGGACGTGCCATTTGAAGATGAATTCACTGACCTTGCCCATTCGTGTGAGGTTGATGAACTCCTTGCGGCACTGCATCCAGGTCTTCAGACTAGACTATTTGCTTCTACTGCCTTTGCAATTCTTTTGGAGGACCTTCTAGCACCCTGTGGAGAGACGATCTTTCTCCTCCTCTCCACCTCCTCCACCAAGGCTTTCGGCACAGCATCAGAGACCTTGGAGCATGTTCCTTGCCCTGTTGCACCATAATGCAGTGTTCTTCTTGTTCACACTCTGTTCTGCAACCAGTTCCAGCACTTGCCAGAATGCACCTCCCCTTTCAGACATGCAGACTGGCTTTAAGTGGTGCTAACGTTGCACAAACATGGGCCCTCTGCTGACTCAGGAATGCGTTTAGCGCTGGGCTGCACACAGTATCATGCAAATCTGCTTGCATCAGAAACAAGGGACTGAATTTTGTTCTCTTGTCGGAGGTGGATTTGATGGCATGGGGGGGCGGTGCAGTGAAGATTTACTAAATTGGTCCCTGGGATGAAGGGGTTGTCCTATGATGAGAGGCTGAGTAAATTGGGCCTATATTCTCTTGAGTTTAGAAGAATGAGAGGCAATCTAATTGAGACATGCGTGGTTCTGAAAGGGCTTTATAGGGTAGAAGCTGAGAGATTGTTTCCGCTGGTTGGGGAATCTAGAATGCGGGGGCATAGTCTCTGGATAAGAGGCCAATCTTTCAGGACTTAATTGAGGAGAAATTACTACACTCAAAGGGTTGTGAATCTTTGGAATTCTCTACCCCAGAAGGTTATTGATACTCCATCATTGAATACATTTAAGGATGGGATAGATAGATTTTTGGTCTCTGAGGGAATCAAGGGATATGGGGAGCAGGCAAGAAAGTGCAATTGAAGCCCAAGATCAGCCATGAATGTATTGAATGGTGGAGTAGGCATATAGTCTACTTCTGCTCCTATTTTTTGTGTTTTTGTGTTTACAGCAGCTATTACTGCTATGCTGCATCCAAGGGGCTTGTGTGTGAATGGCGGGGGGATCTCTGAAAGGGGCCTGTGTGTGAATGGAGGAGCTCTGCAAAGGCCTTGTGGTGAATTGGAAGGGTCTGAAAATGTATAGTTTGTGTATGTCAGGGTGGGGGTGCCTTAGAGGATATTCTAAATGATGATGTTATGGATGTGATTTCTGACACTTCTGGGTCAGATATTAGACCAATAGTAATCGTTACTCTAGAGCCACACCAGGCATCCGGATGAGCAAAAATTGACAAACATTTTTGGCCCGATAGATACATTTTGCATCAGAAATGTTATTGCAATTGAGGGTTGTGGACTCCCTCGATTTATCTACCATCTGCACTGTGAGGGGTCTTTATTGCGCATGAGATCTATTTTCCTTAATAGTTTTTTTTAAAGACTAGGGCCGTTAATCTGGATCCTTGGGTAGCTCAGCGAAAATCAGCCTTTTCTGCCCTCTCTTGGGAGAAATGTCTGTTTCCTCTTCATTTCCTCCCAACTGCTTCTGCTCACTGGTATTCTGTCATTCATCCTGTGCTATTCTCTCCATCCCAGTAGCACACTCGCCTGAATGGGTGTATCTGGGCTAATGTGTTGTCACACACATCTGAATTACAATGATACAATAATCATGGACTAATTCTGAAGAGTTATGAAAAATAGACTTTGTCTTTAAAAAAAAATGAACCTTTACTTTAAAAGGTGAACAATGGTCCAAAATGGCCATTGAAGAAAAAGTGATTGGCCCTTTGTGTATTAGAACATTACAGTGCAGTACAGGCCCTTCGGCCCTCGATGTTGCGCCGACCTGTGAAACCATCTGACCTACACTATTCCATTTTCATCCATATGTCTATCCAATGACCACTTAAATGCCCTTAAAGTTGGCGAGTCTACTACTGTTGCAGGCAGGGCGTTCCACGCCCCTACTACTCTCTGAGTAAAGAAACTACCTCTGACATCTGTCCTATATCTATCACCCCTCAACTTAAAGCTATGTCCCCTCGTGTTTGCCATCACCATCCGAGGAAAAAGACTCTCACTATCCACCCTATCTAACCCTCTGATTATCTTATATGTCTCTATTAAGTCACCTCTCCTCCTCCTTCTCTCCAACGAAAACAACCTCAAGTCCCTCAGTCTTTCCTCGTAAGACCTTCCCTCCATACCAGGCAACATCCTAGTAAATCTCCTCTGCACCCTTTCCAAAGCTTCCACATCCTTCCTAGAATGCGGTGACCAGAACTGCACGCAATACTCCAGGTGCGGTCTCACCAGGGTTTTGTACAGCTGCAGCATGACCTCGTGGCTCCAAAACTCGATCCCCCTACTAACAAAAGCTAACACACCATATGCCTTCTTAACAGCCCTATTAACCTGGGTAGCAACCTTCAGGGATTTATGCACCTGGACACCAAGATCTCTCTGTTCATCCACACTACCAAGAATCTTCCCATTAGCCCAGTACTCTGCATTCCTGTTACTCCTTCCAAAGTGAATCACCTCGCACTTTTCCGCATTAAACTCCTTTCGCCATCTCTCAGCCCAGCTCTGCAGCCTATCTATGTCCCTCTGAACCCTACAACATCCTTCAGCACTATCCACAACTCCCCGACCTTAGTGTCATCCGCAAATTTACTAACCCACCCTTCTACACCCTCTTCCAGGTCATTTATAAAAATGACAAACAGCAGTGGCCCCAAAACAGATCCTTGCGGTACACCACTAGTAACTAAACTCCAGGATGAACATTTGCCATCAACCACCACCCTCTGTCTTCTTTCAGCTAGCCAATTTCTGATCCAAAGCTCTAAATCACCTTCAACCCCATACTTCCGTATTTTCTGCAATAGCCTACCATGGGGAACCTTATCAAACGCCTTACTGAAATCCATATACACCACATCCACTGCTTTACCCTCATCCACCTGTTTGGTCACCTTCTCGAAAAACTCAATAAGGTTTGTGAGGCACGACCTACCCGTCACAAAACCGTGCTGACTATCAATAATGAACTTATTCTTTTCAAGATGATTATAAATCCTGTCTCTTATAACCTTTTCCAACATTTTACCCACAACCGAAGTAAGGCTCACAGGTCTATAATTACCAGGGCTGTCTCCACTCCCCTTCTTGAACAAGGGGACAACATTTGCTATCCTCCAGTCTTCCGGCACTATTCCTGTCGACAATGACGGCATAAAGATCAAACAAAGACAAAGGACAGGTTTACTGTAACTCCCTCCCCCCCCTCCACCACCACTAAAAGTTACGTTCCTTTTTCCCTTTTCTATCTGTCTCTTCTTGTGTGTGTGTATGTGTGAGTGAATGCGTGAGTGGATGCAGTTGCGACAATCTTCGGGATAAGGCATATTGATCAAAAAACAATTGACTTTCTGAAAATAGAGACATGTTGTCAAAGCTTTTCGTCTCGCACTCATCAGGACAATCTGCAAGAATAACTAATGTAAGGGAAAGCAACAACTGCATGAGAAGAGAGTGCTGATTGGTTGGCAAATGAACTACGATTGGTAGAGGCGTTGCCATGGAGAATGCAACAGTTTACGCTGACTGACATCATTTCTGTTTTTAAAACCTACAAGAAAACCTGTCGCATTTTGTTTATTTGAAAAATAAAACACCAAGGGGCTAAACTCTAATAGAAATACACTTGCTGCGGTCAGGTGGGGAGTTGAACAGTGGGAACCATCCACGTCACACCATGTGGTCTAACAGTGTGAAAAAGTAAGGTGACATGACAGAGTGCATGAGTCAATTGGTGGAATGCTCGCTCTGGAAGTGCCAGGCTGATGCTTCCAGTTCCTGTGAGGGTCACAAAGGATATTCATTTAGGAGAGTGCTTTCTGCTTTGTTAGTCATAAGGAATCATTGACAATAACAGAAGGCCTTTTAAATTAGCATAATGTTTACAAGCAGCAAAACTTAGTTCTGTGAGTGCTCTATGCCATTACCAGCCAAAGCCTGATTTCCTCCAGCTTCCCCATTTCCCACAGTTTCATCTGTGTCCTTGCCCACGTGTTGCAGGTCTTCTTCCTTGTGCCGACTGAGGGACCTGATGCTCACCATTTCTTCACCTTCGTAGTTCTTTGCCTCCAATTGTGTGCATGTTTCTCTTTTGTAAAGAGCACAAGGATTTAGATGCGCTACAGACTAATTCACAATACTTTTTCATCCAG
The DNA here is from genome assembly GCF_036365525.1 of Heterodontus francisci. Lineage (NCBI taxonomy): Eukaryota > Metazoa > Chordata > Chondrichthyes > Heterodontiformes > Heterodontidae > Heterodontus > Heterodontus francisci. The sequence continues at coordinate 51,866,734 of NC_090389.1, forward strand.
GTGTCTGCGGACGTTTACTTGTGAAATTCAGACAACATAACAGTCTCTTCATTTCTCAATCAAACATTGCACAATACATAATTTGGGATAATGGAATGATAAGAGAGGAAGTTATCTATGAGGATGATGTGGGGGTCTTTTGGTCTACTAAGAGCATCATTCATTTCTTCTTTTACACTGGATGGTGTGAAGGTGAGTCACATTTCCAGTAGTATCTCAGCGCCTGCATGGGCACTCATGCCTTCACTTAACCTAATGGGCCTGAGGTGATAATTGACTGTTCAGTGCCAGAAATGTTTCATTCCTGGAGTGACAGAGTTGGCAGTGACTGTCAGTGACATCTCTTTCCAGACTGCCTGCACATCTTTTGTCAGGGACATGACTCCCTCGGTGTCAAAGAGTGTTGTCTTCTTGCCCTTAAATCTGTACGAATTACGACACCTGCTGTTTCTGAGAATCTTGAGCCTTTGTCATTGCTGAAACCCCCACCCTGCATGGTTGACTTCTCTTTCTTATGTGCTTATGGTTATTTTAGCTGCAGCAGCCTTTAGCTTCTATATCTAGCCCTCTCCAGTGACAGAGAAATGCAATTCTCACTTAAATTCCATCTAGCATAATAAATTCACTCCAGTCTGCAAGGAAAGTATAGTCAGTTTCTGTTGGAATTAGATGGTCAAGCTGAGGTCCTGTCCTGCCATTTATCTGACAGTCCCAGGTAAATGCAGCATATTATCTCGAAGCAGCTGTTTTAGTTCATTGAAACATTTGGAAACCCTTTTCAAACTAGGTTACCAGCATTTCAAATGACTTGCACATAAGGTATATGGGCCTTCTGGAGAAAAATTCTATTTTTGCCGCTTCAAACTTGCTTCCCTTTTTTTTAAAAAAAAGAAGGAACATACAAGGGAACTTTTGGTGGGAGTACCAATCATCCAAATAAGTGTAGTTTGTGGTCTTATATAGTAGTGTTGCAGAAATATCAACTTGGTGAGTCATCTGCAAGCTTTGTACTTCCGGTGCTATTTCAGATGCATAACTAGCGCCTAATTGCAGGTCACAACTTTCATTACATTAGGGTTTAACGACATTGCATCAGAATTCAACATTACTTCCCCAGTAAGTGTGAGGTCATCCATTTTGTTCCAAGAAAGGATAGATCTGAGTATTTCTTAAATGATGAAAAGCTGGGAATAGTGACAATCCAAAGAGATTCAGGGGTCCATGTACACAGAGTACTAAAATTTAGTAGTCATGTACAAATAATAATCAAAAAGGTGAATGGAATGTTTGTCTTTATTGATAGAAAGCCAGAATATATAGGCCCTGGTTAGATCACATTTGGAGTACTATGTTCTGGGCACTGCAGGTTAGTACGGATATATTGGCCTTGGAAGGAGTACAGTACAGATTCAGCAGAATGTTACTGCGATACAACAATGGTTAAATTATAAGGAAAGATTGCATAAACTCGGCTTGTATTCCGTGGAGTATATATGGTTAAGATGTAATTTGATTAAGGTTTTAGGTTTTTGAAAGTAATTGATAGAGTAGATAGGTGGTGGGGGTGTCTAGGACAAGAAGACAATGCTGAAATCAGAGCCAGGCTGTTGAGGAAAGAAGTTCGGAAACACTTCTTTATGCAAAGATGTGCTAGAAGTGTAGAACTAAAAGCAGTGGGTGCTAACTCAATTAATAATTTAAAATCTGATATCGATAGAGTTTTGCTGAACAAGGGTGTGAAGGAATATGGAGCCAAAGTGGGTGGATGGAGTTAGGATACCGATCAGCCATGATCTCATTGAATGGCAGAATAACTTTGAGGGGCTAAATAACTTACTGCTGTCCCCATGTTCCATCCTCAATTTTCTCTCCCTCCTCTCCTGCTTTGTAGCTCATCGTGGGGTGTTGATCGATAGGTGCTAGCAGGCCTCTGATATTTTGTTTCATTCATAAATCTAGTTATTGGGTGCGAGCAGACTATTTGACCCTTGGGATCATATCTGAGACCTGGCCTCAGCTGACAGCCATACTTACATATTAGCCAGCAGTGGTCTTTGGACAGTGATTGGCTACGGGACTGAATTTTCTCTTCACTCATCTGTAATCGTGCAGCAGCTTCCTCACTGCCTCAGTAAAGATGAAACCTGAGATCCCTCCTGGTATGTTTGGTACAGTAAACCTCACACAGTTATTTATTTATTGAGCCATTGAAAATATGTGAATTCGACATGATTGTGTAACATGATGAAAGCAATTCAAGTGTATTCCTTCTTGCTAAACCATTTTACAACCTCAATAAGTCGTAACATTTAAGTGACGATGCATAACAAGCCAAAATAAATTTAATAAAAGTTTTTTAAAAAGTTACTAGTCATGCTGAATTCATCAAAATTATCACTTGTCAGACTTTCTCCTGTTTAGGTTAAACAGTAATTCTCTGAAACTAATGTGAGCAGCCCGTATCAGGCCTGTGTCCTCAGTACCTTGCTCTACGGCAGCGAGGCCTGGACAACGTATGCCAGCCAAGAGCGACGTCTCAATTCATTCCATCTTCGCTGCCTTCGGAGAATACTTGGCATCAGGTGGCAGGACTATATCTCCAACACAGAAGTCCTTGAAGTGGCCAACATCCCCAGCTTATACACACTACTGAGTCAGCGGCGCTTGAGATGGCTTGGCCATGTGAGCCGCATGGAAGATGGCAGGATCCCCAAAGACACATTGTACAGCGAGCTCGCCACTGGTATCAGACCCACCGGCCGTCCATGTCTCCGTTATAAAGACGTCTGCAAACGCGACATGAAATCGTGTGACATTGATCACAAGTCGTGGGAGTCAGTTGCCAGCATTCGCCAGAGCTGGCGGGCAGCCATAAAGACAGGGCTAAATTGTGGCGAGTCGAAGAGACTTAGTAGTTGGCAGGAAAAAAGACAGAGGCGCAAGGGGAGAGCCAACTGTGCAACAGCCCCAACAAACAAATTTCTCTGCAGCACCTGTGGAAGAGCCTGTCACTCCAGAATTGGCCTTTATAGCCACTCCAGGCGCTGCTTCACAAACCACTGACCACCTCCAGGCGCGTATCCATTGTCTCTCGAGATAAGGAGGCCCAAAAGAAGAAAAATGTGAGCAGCCATAGCAACAGTGTGATCAGCCCTATAATGGCAGGCTAGAAATAGTTACTCACAGCTCTACTCAGGACATATAGAGAATCATAGAATCGTTACAGCACAGAAGGAGGCCATTTGGCCTGTTGTGTCAATGCCGACTCTATTCATGAGCAACTTAGTTAGTCCTACTCCCCCAGTACATGATGACCAGAAAATAGAATATAAATTTGTAATTATTTAAAATTTGGGCATGTAAAATTAAACTAGATGTAGAATTAAACTGGAAGTAGAATTAAAATATTGACATCACTGCGCTGTTATTGGATCGACATCCCAGCAATGTGTGGTGCAAATATAATGCAATGCAAGTTGTAAGCAGAAATGTCCAAGTGACATTATTTGCCACCAAACTGCCATTGCAGCAATTTCTGTCCCATCGCATTAAAGGAAGATTAAAAGTCTTCAGTTGTGATGTGAGATTTCAAGACCAAGATCAAACAAATCTGCATAGCATAGTCAATCCTTGTCCAATTGATATGTTTAGATAATTACATACTGAATTTTCAGAGCACTTTGTTGTTTGTGATTGCTCTTGCAGTAAATATTCCAGCTTTTTGACCAGCATTAGAAATTAACTTGACGAGAATGAATGTTGAATTTTGTGTTGGTGCACTGGTTGTGAAGCTTACTAAAAAGAAAGATGGATATCCATTTATGTAGTGCTTTTCATGACCTCAGGACATCCCAAAGCATTTTGCAACTAATTAGGTACTTAGCATGGTCATTGTAATGTTGCAAATGACTTGCAGGATGTTGGAGTGACAGGCTGCTTTAGTAGAGTGGCAATCCTGGTTATTTCCTGATCTCGGCAGAATTGAGCAGTAGAGGGAAGCTGCTTCCCATGAAGTAAAGAATTTTTGGTGGTATTTCACCTGATCTGTCCAGTTCCAGATTGGACAGAATTGCCTGGCCTCTTGTTTGGTGACGTGGAAAGATGTCTCTAATTTATGAAGCGAGCAAACACTACTGTCCATTATCCGAATAATTAAGTTAATAGAAATGTTACTGAGGCACATGTATGTAGCTTTAGATAAACATACTTAATTCAGTTTAATTCAGATTGTTGACAAATAAGAGAGTCAAAGGGTATTGGGTGTAGGCAGGAAAGTGGAGTTGAGTCCACAAGCAGATTTGCCATGATCTCATGGAATGGTGGAACAGGCTCAAGGAGCCAAATGGCCTACTCCAGCTTGTAGTTCGTATGTTCGTATGTTTACTTCTGGGGATATGACTTTTTAGCTAAGCAGCATTATTCCTGCTGTCTTACTTCATTGTATGAGACAAATCAATGAAATGCATGACAAAATAATAAAATCATTCAAAAATGATTTCTTAACTAGCCAATCATTCAAAAGAATACAGAAAAGCAGCAACCTAGTCCTTAAAGACATTGTTTTAGTGTTACTCTCCAACAAATGTTTAAATATATGTTAATCTATCTCTCCTCTTCTATGCTGAGTGTAACATGAGACAATTCATTTCTTCCAATGCTTTATAATGAATCGATTGTGCTCCAGCACATTTCCATAACAAAGTTCCTATTTTGAGTGGACAGGTCATTGGCCTGACTCATGACTCCCTACTGGGAGAACCAGCTAGAGGCGATAGGGGGGTCAGAACTACACTGCGAACAGATGCCCTGCTGGTAAGCTGAATAAAATATATTTTAAAAAAGGAAAATAAAATAATTAAGTAGTTAATTAAAACACATTAAGGATGGCAGGACAGGTAACGTGTCACAGCTGCAGCATGTGGGAGCTCCTGATGACAGTGTGATCCAGGGCAAACACGTCTGCAGTAAGTGTTTGTGGCTCGAAGAGCTTTGGCTCAGAGTATTTGAAATGGAGATCTGAGCTGCAGACACTGCGACACATCAGGGAGGGGGAAAGTTACCTGGACATTTTGTTCCACACCCCTTAGGATAGGGTTTTCTGAGTTGGCCTGTGGTCAGGGACAGGAGAGTGTGGCTGCAGCTGAGGCAGGTAAGGGGACCCAAAGGGCAAGAGTGAGGGTCTTTCAGCTTGTTTGGATGAGAGTGGGGGCTGCAGGGTGAATGAGCAACCTGACCATGGCACCATGGTGCAGGAAGCCATTCAAGTGGAGGTAGAGTAAAGGAATGAAGTGGTAGCAGGGGACAGTATAGTAAGGAGGATTGACACTGTTCTCTGCAGCAAAGAGTGAGAGTCCAGACAGCTGTGTTGCCTGCCAGGATTTGAGACATCTGTTCAGGGGAGGAGAGGAACTTACAGTGGGAGGAGGAGGAGGATCCAGTCATCGTGGTCCATGTAGGTACCAACGACATAGGGAGGACAAGGAAAGAGGTTCTGCATAGTCAATATGAGGAACTCGGCACCAAATTAAGAAGCAGGACCTCAAAGGTGATAACCTCTGTATTATTACCTGAGCCACGTGCAAATTGACATAGGGCAAATAAGATTAGAGAAATTAATGCATGGCTCAAAGACTGTTGTGGTAGAAATGAGTTCCAGCTCGTGGGGCACTGGCACCAGAGGAAAGTGGTAGCTGTACTGTTGGGATGGTTTACACCTGAACCGTGCTGGGACTGGTGTTCCAGTGAACTGCATAACTAGGGAAGTAGAGAGGGTTTTAAACTGAATAGTGGAGGCAAGGGATCAAATTTGGGAAGATATGGTAAATCAAGGAGTAGAGACAAAGCAAGAGAGAAAGGTATTAATATGGGAAATAAGAAACAGATTGTAACAGGAAGGGACAAAGCGTACATATCTAAGAGTAAATCAACAGATAAGGCGAGAGGTTACAAAAATAATAAAGGGACAAAGCTAAAGGCTCTGTATCTGAATGCATGCAGCATTCGAAACAAAACAGATGAACTGAGAGCGCCAATATAAATAAATAAGTACGATCTGATAGCCATTACAGAGACATGGCTGCAGGATGACATGGATTGGGACCTGAATATTAAAGGGTAGATGGCATTTAGGAAGGACGGGAAGCTAGGAAAAGGTGGAGGGGTAGCTTTGTTAATTAATGATGGTATTAGCGCAATAGAGAGGGATGACCTAAGTTCAGAAAACCAGGATGTAGAAGCAGTTTGGGTAGAGATGAGAAATCATAAAGGCAAGAAATCACTTGTGGGAGTGGTGTACAGGCCACCTAACATTAACCACACTGTAGGAGGGGTATAAAGGAAGAAATAATGGCAGCTTGTCAGAAAGGTACGCGATAATTATGGGAATATTAACCTGCATATAGACTGGAAAAATCAGATGGGCAGAGGTAGCCTAGATGAGGAGTACATGAATGTTTTCTGGATAATTTCTTGGAACAATACGTTCTGGAGCCAACCAGAGAGCAAGCTATACTAGACCTGGTATTGTGCAACGAGATAGGATTAATTAATGACCTCATAGTTAAGGCGCCCCTAGGTAGCAGCGATCATAATATGCTTGAATTTTACATTCAGTTTGAGGGAGAGAAGAATGGGTCCAAGACTAGAATTTTAAACTTAAATAAGGGCAATTATGAGGCATGAAAGCAGAGCTAGCTAAAGTGAACTGGCAAATTAGGTTAAGGGATAGGTCAATAGAGATGCAGTGGCAGACATTTAAGGGGATATTTCAGAATACACAGAATAGATACATTTCAATGAGAAAGAAAAATTCCACGGGTGGGACCCGCCATCTGTGGTTAACTAAAGCAGTTAAAGATAGTATCAAACTGAAAGAAAAAGTATATAATTGCGCAAAGATGGAAGGCAGGTCAGAAGATTGGACAGAATATAAAAACAGCAAAGAATGACTAAAAGATTAATAAGGAAGGTAAAATTGGAGTACGAGAGAAAGCTAGCTAGAAATATAAAGACAGAGTTTCTATAGATATTTTAAAAAGAAAATAGTTAACAAAGTGAGCATTGGTCCTATAGAAAGTGAGTCTGGGGAATTAATAATGGATAATAAGGAGATGGCAGATGAATTGAACAGGTATTGTGCATCAGTCTTCACTATGGAGGGTACAAGTAACATCCCAATATTAGCTGTAAATCAGGAAATAGAAGGGTGGGAGGAACTCAAGAAAATTACAATCACCAGGGAAGTGGTACTGAACAAACTGTTGGAGCTGCAGGCTGGCAAGTCTCCAGGTCCTGATGGACTTCATCCTAGGGTGAGATAATTAATGTGTTAGTTTTAATTTTTCAAAATTCCCTAGATTCGGGGAAGCTTTCATTAGATCGGAAAATAGCGAGTGTAACAACTTTATTCAAAAAGGGAGGGATATAGAAAGCAGAAAACTACAGGCCAGTTAGCTTAACATCTGTCTTAGGGAAAATGTTAGAAGCTGTTATTAAAGACATTATAGCAGGGCATTTAGAAAAATTCAAGGTAATCAGGCAGAGTCAACTTGGTTTTGTGAAAGGGAAATCATGTTTAACTAATTTATTGGAGTTCTTTGAGGGAGTTACATCTGCTGTGGATGAAGGGAAACCGGTGGATGTATTATACTTAGATTTCCAGAAGGTATTTGATCAGGTGCCACATGAAAGGTTATTGCAGAAAATAAAAGCCCATGGTGTAGGGGGTAACATATTGGCATGGATAGAAGATTGGCTAGCTACAGGAAACAGACAGTAGGCATAAATGGGTCATTTTCTGGTTGGTAAGATGTAATGAGTGGTGTGCCACA